>NW_027248391.1:0-318795 GCF_041260155.1 Ptychodera flava
TCAGTCTTCACACCGGGTTTGGTATCTCCACCAACGGCCAATCAACACAATGTCGTAACATTGAAAGATGGTGGAACTAACGACGATTGATGATGTAGAACTTGAACTTGTTATTAAATACGGAACCATGCCTAGGCCTCACGGCCCAGCTACTGATACACTAGTCAATGAGTCTGCCTGTGAGTGTCTGGCTGCGTGATTGAGTCCTGTTTCCCTTGCCTGAGTTAGTCCTAGTTAGTCATGCTAGCATGTGTGTGTCCATTTAGACAGTATCTTGGGCATGTCGGATACCAACTCCATAACAATATGATTACTTGATTTCTACCGACGTTCATCCGACGTTGGTACAAATGATCACTTGCCCGTGCATAGCATTCTACAATTCTATTCCATGCTATTAATAAATTAAAATGTTAATAACAGCTGAATATTACATACAAGTGGTTGAAATTCTACGGAACATAGGGGTAGTACACAGAATACCTCCATGAGAGATATAGGTTACTTGCTGAATTTTTAAATGTGTAAACCAGGAAGACAATGTTGTCGAAACACTGCTGGTATTTAGTGACGCCATTATTATAAAGTCCAATTCGAGAAGAATTGCGCGGGATTTATCGCGTCCAAAAAAAGATAACGTATCGTGAGGGTGAATAATTAATTCTTTTGCACCAATTCGGAAGACTATGACAAAGGTTTCAGGCGAAAAATGACCGAATAATTTCTAAGACTTACAAACTTATAAAAACACTCCGTAACCTTTTGTTTGGTTACTTGAATTATCATGAAGAAAAAAACCCACACACGCTCACCCCCTTCTCCAATTTTCGGAAAAATAAATCTCTAGAATAGGTTCCCCAATTTCAAAAAGAAAAAAACTTCTAGTCTCGGTTAAACGTCATAACACGCTACACCATAGCTGTCTCTCTGGCGAGTAAAAAGTTACCATCCTACAGCCCATAACACCTCGCTACACTTCGTTACATTCGCTACACCCCCTTCTCCAATTTTCACAAAATTTTACTCCTAGACTTGGTTACACTTCGCTACACGTTCTTAACTACGCTAGAAGATTGGTGTCTCTCTGGCGAGTAAAAAGTGACCATCTTACAGCCCCTTACACCTCGCTACACTTTGTTACGTTCGCTACATCCCCTTCCCCAATTTTCACAAAATTTTACTTCTAGACTTGGTTACACTTCGCTACACGTTCTTAACTACGCTACAGGATTGGTGTCTCTCTGGCGAGTAAGGACGCGACTGCTCTTTTACAACTTTACTGCTGTATTCCATACTGAATATCTACATGCATCACTTCAACATATCTTGAAAATTATCATGTTTTAGCTTTCATCCATCGCCAATGTACCCTAGTATAGTTTTTATATTATTCGTAGGGGTCCCAGGTCCTTTAAACAAAGTTCCGGTGACCCTCTCTATTTTACTGCTCTAAACTTTCTTTCTTTTATGAAAGGAATAATAATTCACGATATGTAAATCGATGGGAAGATCGAACTGTTCCATACCAGACACTCTATGTGAAAATAGTTCCGTCTTCTACAGGCTGCATATTGATATCTTTTACTGTAATTAGACTTCTTTTCCTAGCCTTCGCTACACTCGCAACACTTAAATACGTATCGAGGGGGTAGTCTATAAAAAGTTTGCACCTCGGATCTTGCAGTGTATAGAAGTGAGAGAGAGAGAATGGAGATTAAAATGCATACAGGACTGTTTGTAATCACTATTATAGTACCCAATAAGCTTCAGACACATATATTGCAGGAAACTTTTTTGAACATTTTCTACATGGTCATTCAAATATTGACAGTTTGGAGACCATACCACAGAGCAGTACTCTAATCTGCTTCTTACGAAGGATACATACAAGGATGTCAAAGCTCTCGGAGAAGAAAGGTATTACAGGATCTCTATATCAAATGGACCATTTTGAAAGCTCGTTTACGCATTTCTTCAATTCGCCTTTCAATGGTAGAACAGAGATTAAATAAATCACCCAAGTCTCTGATCTCAGACACTCAGACAAAAAACCTGGCAACGGAAAGGTGTGACGCAGGTTCAGCTCTTCAAAGTTCAGAACACTCCAGGAGCATGTCCATGATTGATTAATCGCCTATGCGTTTGTTGGAAATTACATCCCCGTTTATATGTTTTTAGTACATGGTTTTAGAATTTGACAATATTTTGAAAATATCATGAATCGTATTGAATGTGCGACTGATATTGAATAGAAGCCAGTTGACAAAGTATGTTCAAGTATTTGGCAGATGTGTGCTGTTTAAGCTGAGAAGTGAATGAAGAGTCTTCTGAAGTGAAGTGTTGTGAAAATATAATTTATTGAATTCAAGAAATGACAATACAAGTAGATAAACTTATTTCCCTTCTCTGATGCTACTGAAAACCCCATTCTTCCTCTAAAGCACCCACTGAAAAGTATTTTTACTATCACAACATTGACAGCTCAAAGGTGACGCTGTCCTTGACATGTACAAACAGCAAAATGTTAATTTATTTATTTTGTTTTTTTTTATTTGGCTTTATTTAATGAGGGTAGCCTGGTAAACTCTAGAGAGAGTTTATCTCCCCCAGGGCCCTCGACAAAAAGTTATGCGAAGTGCCCGAATAGAATTAGATAAGGATGTTTAAACAGAACTGTATGCCACAGCTGGGCATTGCTTCAGTCACGAAGGCACTGGGATTTTTTTTCCGAATCAGCTTTCATAACCATTTAGTCCGTAATGTTTCATATATCATTCAAGAGGAGAACTAAATCCTTCCTGTTCCTGAATTTTTAACACCTGCTGAAATATGTTCTGAGTAAGATCTGAGGGAGCAATTTTCGTGGCTTTTTTGCAGTGGAGTAAGTAATATTGAACATGTGTTTATACTTCTCCCAGTGACTTTATTACTCCCGGTATAGGAGTTAAGGCTATCAGTACTGGAGCTGTTGGAATAGCCGCTATGACAGCAGAGCTTTCAATAATACCCTTTGTTATGTTAAGACCCATTTCAATTCACCCCCATATTGTATAACTGTGACTATACGCAGCAATAGCTCTTTCAATGTAGTCGGCCAACTATTCAACACTGTCAACAACTGAGATGTGCGTTTTTGCTAATATGATATGTGCAAGGGTAGATAGAAAGTAATTGAAGTAATATCGATACTCGACACAAAATAGGAGGAGGAAGAAAAGAAAATAGTTGAAAATGGTTATAGTTCTGACGAAACACCCTTTTAATAACATAATGCCGTTGCAGAAGCAGACCTATTTCAGGTTGGCAGCTTACACAATAACTCACATGACAGCCCACACGACAGTCCACAGGTGGATCGGTTAACTGAACAGAGAGTAGAACTTACAGAGCTAATGGTTGATGAATTCTTAACAGAAAAGAATAACACTGATCCGTCAGCACGAGATTTCTGCTTTTTGATGCTACGATTAAGGAAGGGAAGCTGTATAATAAAAACATCAGGCTGTCAAAAACCAAAGGAAGGGATTTTTAGCGCGCTGCTCAATAAAGAGTCACTTTCAGGAGCTTGTCAATTTGTAAGTAAAATATTTTTTGAGGCTGAACTCGACCATGTGAGTTCTGCATTACGTTCTGGAGATGTGTTACGATCGAGATGAACAGATCAGAGATGAACTGACACTCTTATGACATGGCTCTAGCGGTAATCCAAATTAATACAAACTATCGAAAATAGAACCAATGAATGGAATAACCTAAACCCCGACTACAGAGCTTTTGTTGATAAATAAGAGATGGGCAAGCGAATATGCGTCTTAATGAGATAACAATGAAATTTAAAATTCTGTCAGAAGAAACACTTACACATGAACTCAGAACAAGTCTACATAAAATTAATTGAAGTGTAATAAGAGCTAATCAGTGGAGCATGTGAAAGACTGATGCAGACTTAGTCTCTTTATGGTTCAATTTCCTATCCAGAATTATCGCTGAAACTGCAGCTGACAGAGTTATTTAAACGGCAGGGTTTAACAATCGCTACATTACTTACTGCCGTTGGAATGACAATAAATCAATTACCCTGGATGTGACTACAGGGGTCTGGTGTGGGTCGCGGCAGCTCAGGAAATAATAATCCATCCAAAGTATACACAGAAGCAAAGTAAATTATTTGAAGCGCGCATACCAATTGAAAAAGGCATCAAAATAAACTAAACGTCCCACATTCCTTGCAGATCTACAATGATGCATCGAAATATGTTAATGCCCCTCCCCATTAACAACATATGAAAGCTACCTAGTGTAATGTAATCTAGACGGAAAAAACATGGCGACGGGTTCAGGTGGAAGAGCTGCAGCTCGTCAAAGATCAGAATACACGCCAGTGTTGTCAACCGTACCTGATCCATTTCGTGTGCGTTTGTTGAGAATAGCTAATGATATCCCCGAGGGTATGTATGTGATATTTGGTTTTAGAATGCGACGATATTTTGAAAATGGCACAAAACTTATTCAATGATGTGCGACTGATATGAAAAAGAAGCCTGCTTACAAAGTGTGTTGAGGTATTAGCAAACGAGTGCTCTTTAAGCTGAGCAGTGAATGAAGAGACTGTAGTAATGTGCTGGGGAAACATAGTTTATCAAACACGAGAAGTGACAATACGCTTTCAGTTTTGTAATTCATACCATAATTATGCGGAAAGGAAGCTCAAATGCTCAAATAGCAATCTGACATTATATCCCATAATTATTAATATATGCCACTTAAACTATAAATGCCTTATCGTCTTTAGAACTCATAAACCAAGCCTCAAGGTTTCGCGGGTTTGGTTATCATATTGAGCATTGTTTATTTTAGATTATTTTATATATATTTGGTGAACCCCTCACAATGTTCAAGACTTTGTTAAAATATCTTCTACGTGCATACTAAAGGATGTTCAATTAACTCTTTTGAACTTACATATTTTTCTTTTACAAAAGAAAAGTTCACGCAATTGAAACAGATTTGTCCGAATGTACAAAAACGTGAACTAGAGCAGATGAAGCATCCAATGGATTTATTTGAAAAATTATGCGAGATGGGATACATCAGTGAAGAAAAACCATCATCGCTCCAAGAATTATTGACGACCATTGGAATGCGACAGCTACTCAATCGTCTTCAGGACAGTATGTATTTTTCATGGACATTCTCATTTGTATATCAAAACCCTGGAATCTATGAAAAGTCTCCCACAGTGAAAAGATGCACAAAACGTAATCGTTCGGCAATTTTAGTTTTCTTGTTTTACATGTACAATCACCTTTACGATTACATTCGGCAGTATGAATATCTCTCGGGTACTCAAGTATTGCTTTTATTTGAAAAAAAGGTTGATATCAAAGAGAAGTTTGATGGTCAACGATAGCAATTCATAAATTTATTGACTGATTTTGATATTTCCATGTGCTATAGGAGGTATACCAAGCTACACATTGATACTGAGTAAAAACATTGAGATGTTATGTAGCTTTAATATGGGCAAACTTTGTTTTACTATGGAGTATTGATCTTGAAAATATGCATTCGATGCAATTTGAAAACATATAAATTAACTATTTTGGCTTACTTCTACCGACGGAGAAACAAAGAGTATTAAATTAATGCTTTAACATGTAATGTTTTTCAGGTATCACTGAGTTTGAGGAGATTGAAGGGGAAGTGCGAAAGCGTTTACAGTTAAAATACAAAGAAAAGTACCGTTGTGTGAAGACGATGAAACAATCTCTTAATATGGAGAAACTCTACACAAGTGTTGACGTTTGGACTGATGAACTAGGCGTGGAAAGCGGCGAAAGGTTGGAGGATATACACCAAATATTTGACAATTATGGAAATGCTACTCGTATACAATTACAGGGAGCAGCAGGCACTGGCAAGTCTGTCATTTGCAAAAGATTAGCATATGACTGGGCTTGTGGATCTAGGCCCGATCGGTATAACAAAAAAATTGTTCTTTTACTTGAATTAAGAGATATAGCTACAGGCTCTGAGCATACAAGTGTTATTTGCGAAATACTCAATCAGCTTATTTCAAAAGATAGTAAACTGACCAAGGCGAATATTTCAAAAATTCTAGAGAATGACGCTGAATCAATTTTGTTCCTCCTTGATGGCCTTAGCGAAGTCGACAAAAATAAATTGGAAAAAAGTGGCATCGTTGACTTGATCGAACGTAAAATGTATGAAAGGTCTATGGTTGTTATGACTACACGTCCATACCGACGCGATGAATATAGTCCTAGCACGAACAAATCATTCCTTATTAAAGGATTCGCAGAGCAGGGTCATAAACAACTCATTGGAAAATTCTTTGAAAAATATCCTGACAACGGAAAAGCGTTGGTAGCACACCTTGAGAAATACAACGCAAGAGATTTAACAAACCCTTTATATATCACAGCATTTTGTTGCTTTTGGTCAGACAACAAGGCAAATCGCAAAAACAATTTCTTGCCCACACAATTAGCTCTTTACGCCGAAATACTGGACATAATGTCACACTGGCATTCCGAGAAATATTCATCGAAAGACGGACAAAGTCTTAAAATTGTTAGAACTCTGGCGTCAGATTCCTGTAAAGCGTATGATGATGGCATGTTAGGGTTTGGTGAAGAATACCGTAAGTCTGGTACGATTTTGGATTTAGGGTTTCTAAAAGAAATCTCATGTTATTCAAGAGCAGCTTCATCCAGCATTGTTTTCGAATTTTCGTCCACGATGTGGCTACAGTGCTTTGTCGCGTTGCATCTTTCTAACATGTGTAAACATTTAAGTGTGTCACGAGAAAACTTCTTCAAAGAATCGTATGACGTTATGAAAGCTATTGTAAAGTGTAGCAATGAATTGCCACACTCGCGCTCTAGGGAGGTCATGAAACAAATTAGTTCACTCTTCAAGGGGAAGGTAACACGCATGAAAACGTAATTAGGTTTCTTCACCGACATCTAACAAGAAAGGGTGAGGCAAAAAAACTCTTTAAAATTTTGTTGACAATATCAAATATCGGGAATGGTCTGAACATTGCAGAGACCAAGTAGCAAACTTGTGGGGTCTTTGTATTGAGTGTTTATTAGAAAGTAGATGGGCAGAAGATTGCATTAAGTATATAATATCAGAACTACCAAGGACAATAACTTATCTCGGGGAAAACAGAGAATCTGCTATGGACGGACTAGAGATCCCGCCGAGGAGTGCTGTAATCAGATGTAGCTTACAGAGTTTGACATTTTTTCTAGAAACCCAAAAGAAGGCGAGGCGGAAACTTCATGCACAATATCTAACTAAAAGCGTTTACTATCATAGCATTATAGAAGAGGACTGTGCAAGGCTGGAAGCCTTGAATCATACAGACTTATCTGTCAAGCCATTACAGGGCAGGAATGTACAAGGTTAAAAGCCGTAAAACTTACAGACTTCTCTGTCAAATCTGTATAAATTTAGCCATTGAAAGTTAATGGTATCACCAAAGTTGAGAGCAGGATTTTGCTCAGATTCTGGGGTGTTATTGTTGCGTCATATAATACATGTACCGCTGTTAATAGGATTTAGCACTTTTCTTTCTTTCACAGGTATTGTAGAGAATAATTAGTTGACAACAGATTGTCGAAATTTAGAAATCGATCCAAGTTCGGAAAGGGAGGAATTCCATTTTGAGCGCATTAAATTTAGTGGCCAGCGTATTCTCAATTATTTTTGAAGCAAGGCAAGGAGGCATCATAACTTATAACAACATAGAATAGACATGCATTGTATTTTCGCGGAAGCATTTTTTAAACTACATTTTAGTGTGTACTGTTAAACTTGTATTTTTCGAAAATTATATGTACTATAAAAAGTTTTCGTAGATTTACTTAAATTGTTTTTATGACAAACTATACCATTGAGCGTTATTGTAAATATAATGTCATTTTTCACTATTTGTGTGTACATTTGTGCTTGCAAAGGATTTATTGATCAAAGTAAACAGAATGTCTCAGTATTCAAGACAGCCGGTGTTATTTTTCGTGATTAAGATCTTGTTCTTTTGAGTAACAATTTCATTTGATTTACGTATTAAGCTAATCTCCATCTCAATCTCACTGGATCCTTCTTCACCTAATTCCTTCCAAAAGGAAACAGCAGAGACATTCTTCAAAAACTCTTATACCTTTTATTTAATCCAGGTAGTTCAGATTTACAGCCATCCAGTCTGGTGTCAGCCGTAAGACACATTCAAAACAAAACCTTTGACATCTTAACCTGTTTGGCTTGTTGTATTTTATACGTTTAAAAAGTATTATCTCAAAGGAGACTAAGCTTACAATAAAGTTGAATATTAACTTGATTGGTGAGATGTTTTATTTCATGCAACGACGTCCAAGTGGGACGTTTTAACTGTTTGACGTCAAAATGGATGCGTAGTTTATAGTAATTTACGCACGCCTTACCTGCTGCATCCACATTCAATGATAACTAGGAGAACAACTTTATAAATTTTATCAATGGCATCAGAAGTTCCAGTAGCTGTACACTACACTATTGAAAAATGTTTGATATATGATCGTATCTGAAATTATAAAAGACCTTTGCACTGTTTTCGTTACACCCTTCTGCAATTAAGCTCCATTCCTGGTTCAGTTGGATAAATAGAAATGCGGCCTATGTATAATTTATCAATCTGTAGAATCAACTGTTTAGAGTAGTAAGTTTCAGGGAGTCTACAGGTCGCATTATATAGCTCAGGCATTCGGGTATCATTGGCAGAAGACTAACTTTTCTTGTGTTTGCCTTGCTTTATTAAAGTGTGCTATACATCACTACGGACAAGAGCGATTTCGTATTGAGCAGTTTTCCGCTACGCGCCGCTAGCAGCTTTTGGCATAGCAAAACCTCTTCAAAGATGGCTGGCGCCCATGTTGCTCTGTGCCGAGAAAGTCATTCAGCGTAAATTACAAAATTCAAAGTCTGTACTTTTATGACAGAACTCTGTGTTCGACACCAAACGCATGCACTATTTATTTGATGAGCTTTCCCAAGTCACTAGTGGGGCAATCCTTAGAAATGACTGTGACGAAAGGCAGAATACGCTGGCGAAATGTCAGGGTATTCCGCGCACATCTATCAGCTTCACAGTCATTGGGGTCGCCATGAAAAGGAACGTTTTAACAGCAAATACCAAAGGAAGTGTTTGATGTTTTCCGACATTTGGCACGAGACCACTAATTAATTTCCGATAGGCCACCTCAGTAGCGTTGACTTCAATTTTCCTATTTTAAAACATTCAGTGGCACGAATCCTCTTAACAGGTGTTTGGTCAATGTCAGCTTGCCTACCGGTGAATTTTCGTGTGGGCAAGTCCACGGAAATTTTGAGATAGCGATGAAAATAGCGCCCTCAGTGGTGTTTTTGACAAAATTACGGCTTATTGTTAAGATTTCTATGGGCCCGAGAACTACTCAAACTAAACAAGCATCCATGCAGATATCAAAACTTCAAGGTCTGCACTTTTTTATCTTTGTGGGTAATGGACCCTGAAGTCAATTAGTGGCCTTGTTCCAACATAGTGAGCCTTAAATTGACAAATGTGCACAATTTTAACTCCAAAGAAAGTACTGGTGAATCTGACTCAAATACTAAAATAAAAGAAACTTTAACCTATCACTTCAATTGCTACACCTGCCTCAAGACATACATTCTTTGGCTCTATGGCAGCAAGTTGCGTTATCTCTGTACCAAGCAATATGACACAAAAACACATTCCTGACAAACACATTTGGTGTCCTAAACACTCATATCAGATTACTTTTACAGTTGCTTAGAAGTGTTCTTCCCATTAAAGGTAATGATTTCACAAAGAGCAATCCCTCCAACAAATTAAATCCCGATTTCAGGGGTTAGGCCTATTTTCATCGCCTTTTTACGGAAATTTTGAATAATACATTTCTCTGTAGAAAACCGCTTTGGATGCATTTGCACGAATATTTCATATAAAAGCAAGAAATTGTACGTCAAGACAAAAAAGTACTGGTTTGACAAATTAAGTTGAATGATTAAAGAAAAAATTGACAAGAAATAAGAATCATGAAGAGAATTAGTGGTATTGTTCTTTTTTGCTACCCGGAACAGCATGGCCATCCATGAGAAGATATCAAAGGCATACATAACTTTGACGCTCTCAAATTTATTGAGGCTGGTTTATGTACTCTCGGAAAGCAAACCCATTATAGAGAAATTGCAACACTGTAACCATTTGGTGTACGTTTCCATAGTAACTGAGTTTCCCGCCAGTCTGCTGTCACATGATCAGACGGCGCATCTACGTTAGTTATACGAATAAAACTCACGACTTTGAGTGTATGAAAAGTGTGTCTCTGCGTGTCTCAGTTCCTTGTGAACCCGCTTCTTGGGGAAAGCGAGAGAACTATTAGGTGTATATACACCTCCCCCACATGTACGAGCACAGGATGCTATGACAAGAGAAGTGCCAGATCCCGAGAGGTCAAGAATGTGCTTCGGAGAGAGGTCAAAGGGAGAGTCGCTGTTACATGCACTGAAGAAATATAATGCATTGTCAAGTATTACGCAATTAGGGTGTCTGTAGTGGTCAACCTTTGCAATAGAGTGTGGAACAATTCCGATGCATCAAGGTACCTGAATTCTTCTTGTTTACCTGACAAAAAACACTGACAAATTGATGTTCAGCTCAGATTGTACTTTGTTGTTGTCCGTCTATTCTGTCTTAATGAATGATCTATTCTGAATTTGCATTTAGGAATAAAATAACATGGGATTAAGTGCTGACATTTGTCTTTTCTTATTTGAATACCAACAATCAAATGTAAATATGCAAAAAGACAATCATTTCATTCGATACAGGAATTATTTTTACTTATGAATAGAATGTATGAATATGAAAAGAAAACTAATCAACAATGAAATTTTGGCAATTTATGTTTCTCTCCGCTACCATCTGAAATAGAGCTTAGTTAGATGATTTCATAGAAAACAAACAATTCATGAGAACTACAAAGGGACACAGACATACAGATCATCATAAAAAACTTACATGGACTTCGAAATGGATATGATTCATTATATTTCAAACATTTCTTAGATAATTTTATAATCCAAACTACCAGATACCGTCGTTCACTTCGATTCATAGAAAGTAAAATGAATTTCACTTATCATATTTGGAAAGAATATATTTATATATTTATTTTATTTACTTATTTATTTGACGGGTCAATAGGCAAAAAAATCCAATAATAGACTCCGATTACTTTTACAGTTGCTTAGAAGTGTTCTTCCCATTAAAGGTAATGATTTCACAAAGAGCAATCCCTCCAACAAATTAAATCCCGATTTCAGGGGTTAGGCCTATTTTCATCGCCTTTTTACGGAAATTTTGAATAATACATTTCTCTGTAGAAAACCGCTTTGGATGCATTTGCACGAATATTTCATATAAAAGCAAGAAGTTGTACGTCAAGACAAAAAAGTACTGGTTTGACAAATTAAGTTGAATGATTAAAGAAAAAATTGACAAGAAATAAGAATCATGAAGAGAATTAGTGGTATTGTTCTTTTTTGCTACCCGGAACAGCATGGCCATCCATGAGAAGATATCAAAGGCATACATAACTTTGACGCTCTCAAATTTATTGAGGCTGGTTTATGTACTCTCGGAAAGCAAACCCATTATAGAGAAATTGCAACACTGTAACCATTTGGTGTACGTTTCCATAGTAACTGAGTTTCCCGCCAGTCTGCTGTCACATGATCAGACGGCGCATCTACGTTAGTTATACGAATAAAACTCACGACTTTGAGTGTATGAAAAGTGTGTCTCTGCGTGTCTCAGTTTCCTTGTGAACCCGCTTCTTGGGGAAAGCGAGAGAACTATTAGGTGTATATACACCTCCCCCACATGTACGAGCACAGGATGCTATGACAAGAGAAGTGCCAGATCCCGAGAGGTCAAGAATGTGCTTCGGAGAGAGGTCAAAGGGAGAGTCGCTGTTACATGCACTGAAGAAATATAATGCATTGTCAAGTATTACGCAATTAGGGTGTCTGTAGTGGTCAACCTTTGCAATAGAGTGTGGAACAATTCCGATGCATCAAGGTACCTGAATTCTTCTTGTTTACCTGACAAAAAACACTGACAAATTGATGTTCAGCTCAGATTGTACTTTGTTGTTGTCCGTCTATTCTGTCTTAATGAATGATCTATTCTGAATTTGCATTTAGGAATAAAATAACATGGGATTAAGTGCTGACATTTGTCTTTTCTTATTTGAATACCAACAATCAAATGTAAATATGCAAAAAGACAATCATTTCATTCGATACAGGAATTATTTTTACTTATGAATAGAATGTATGAATATGAAAAGAAAACTAATCAACAATGAAATTTTGGCGATTTATGTTTCTCTCCGCTACCATCTGAAATAGAGCTTAGTTAGATGATTTCATAGAAAACAAACAAATTCATGAGAACTACAAAGGGACACAGATCATCATAAAAAACTTACACGGACTTCGAAATGGATATGATTCATTATATTTCAAACATTTCTTAGATAATTTTATAATCCAAACTACCAGATACCGTCGTTCACTTCGATTCATAGAAAGTAAAATGAATTTCACTTATCATATTTGGAAAGAATATATTTATATATTTATTTTATTTACTTATTTATTTGACGGGTCAATAGGCAAAAAAATCCAATAATAGACTCCGAGAAACTAAATACAAACAACAAACAAGCATACAGTACAATATTAACTCACATAATAAAAATTAAATATCAACAGAAATGTCAATACATAGTGTAAGAGACCTGGAGAAAAAACACCCTAAGATTCAACCTGCAACGTGGAAGTTGAAATAAAGACGGGCCCTGAGGCGTCTTAGTGTTGCAAAAATGGAAATTGATATAAAAGGTAGGGACAAGAAGATCTCCCTGAAAAAAATCTGTTTCAAAAGGTCAGATCTAAAACCTTCCGCCAAAGTGAGAGAGAGAACGGAGATTAAAATGCATACAGGACTGTTTGTAATCGCTATTATAGTACCCAATAAGCTTCAGACACATATATTGCAGGAAACTTTTTTGAACATTTTCTACATGGTCATTCAAATATTGACAAGTTGGAGATCATACCACAGAGCAGTACTCTAATCTGCTTCTTACGAAGGATACATACAAGGATGTCAAAGCTCTCGGAGAAGAAAGGTGTTACAGGATCTCTATATCAAATGGACCATTTTGAAAGCTCGTTTACGCATTTCTTCAATTCGCCTTTCAATGGTAGAACAGAGATTAAATAAATCACCCAAGTCTCTGATCTCAGACACTCAGACAAAAAACCTGGCAACGGAAAGGTGTGACGCAGGTTCAGCTCTTCAAAGTTCAGAACACTCCAGGAGCATGTCCATGATTGATTAATCGCCTATGCGTTTGATGGAAATTACATTCCCGTTTATATGTTTTTAGTACATGGTTTTAGAATTTGACAATATTTTGAAAATATCATGAATCGTATTGAATGTGCGACTGATATTGAATAGAAGCCAGTTGACAAAGTATGTTCAAGTATTTGGCATATGTGTGCTGTTTAAGCTGAGAAGTGAATGAAGGGTCTTCTGAAGTGAAGTGTTGTGAAAATATAATTTATTGAATTCAAGAAATGACAATACAAGTAGATAAACTTATTTCCCTTCTCTGATGCTACTGAAAACCCCATTCTTCTCTAAATTACCCACTGAAAAGTATTTTTACTATCACAACATTGACAGCTCAAAGGTGACGCTGTCCTTGCATGTACAAACAGCAAAATGTTAATTTTTTTTTTTTTTTTGCTTAAGGTAATATGCACCTCGAAAGTGAAAGACTTAAACTTTGCTCTAACTTTCCTCAAGGAATCTTTCAATCATTCTCTTTCTAAATCAAGAATAAAAATAGGGGGTCACCGTGCAAATTTTGGTACTAGAGAAACAAATAACCCAAGATTTATCGATATTAGAAATTCAAAATGGCCGCCATCCCTGTGTTAACTCTATGGCGAAAAATAAAAATTTTGAATTTCAAAAAACTAAGCCGGTGAAAAGTTTTCTTTCACCAAGAGCTTTATAATGAACCCCCACATGTGGTATATCAGAAGAGAACTGTAAAAGTTTGAGAGTCCGAATGTCTGTCCCCGAGGTGCGTTCTACCTTAAATAAGGGTAGCCTGGAAAACTCTAGAGAGAGTTTATCTCCCCCAGGGCCCTCGGCAAAAATTTATGCGAAGTGCCCGAATAGAATTAGATAAGGATGTTTAAACAGAACTGTATGCCACAGCTGGGCATTGCTTCAGTCACGAAGGCACTTGGATTTTTTCCGAATCATCTTTCATAACCGTTTAGTCCGTAATGTTTCATATATCGTTCAAGAGGAGAACTAAATCCTTCCTGTTGCTGCATTTCTAACACCTGCTGAAATATGTTCTGAGTAAGATCTGAGGGAGCAATTTTCGTGGCTTTTTTGCAGTGGAGTAAGTAATCGTTTATATTGAACGTTGTGTTTATACTTCTCCCAGTGACTTTATTACTCCTGGTATAGGAGTTAAGGCTATCAGTACTGGAGCTGTTGGAATAGCCGCTATGACAGCAGAGCTTTCAATAATACCCTTTGTTATGTTAAGACCCATTTCAATTCACCCCAATATTGTATAACTGCGACTATACGCAGCAATAGCTCTTTCAATGTAGTCGGCCAACTATTCGACACTGTCAACAACTGAGATGTGCGTTTTTGCTAATATGATATGTGCAAGGGTAGATAGAAAATAATTGAAGTAATATCGATACTCGACACAAAATAGGAGGAGGAAAAAAAGAAAATAGTTGAAAATGGTTATAGTTCTAACGAAACACCTTTTATTAATAACAATAATGCCCTTGCAGAAGCAGACCTATTTCAGGTTGACAGCTTACACAATAACTCACACGACAGCTCACACGACAGCCCACAGGTGGATCAGTCACTGAACAGAGAGTAGAACTTACAGAGCTAATGGTTGATGAATTCTTAACAGAAAAGAATAACACTGATCCGTCAGCACGAGATTTCTGCTTTTTGATGCTACGATTAAGGAAGGGAAGCTGTATAATAAAAACATCAGGCTGTCAAAAACCAAAGGAAGGGATTTTTAGCGCGCTGCTCAATAAAGAGTCACTTTTAGGAGCTTCTCAATTTGTAAGTAAAATATTTTTTGAGGCCGAACTCGACCATGTGAGTTCTGCATTACGTTCTGGAGATGTGTTACGATCGAGATGAACAGATCAGAGATGAACTGACACTCTTATGGCATGGCTCTAGCGGTAATCCAAATTAATACAAACTATCAAAAATAGAACCGATGAATGGAATAACCTAAACCCTGACTACAGAGCTTTTGTTGATAAATAAGAGATGGGCAAGCGAATATGCGTACGTCTTAATGAGATAACAATGAAAGAGAACATTTTGTCAGAAGAAACACTTACACATGAACTCAGAACAAGTCTACATAAAATTAATTGAAGTGTAACAAGAGCTAATCAGTGGAGCATGTGAAAGACTGGTGCAGACTTAGTCTCTTCGTGGTTTAATTTCCTATCCAGAATTATCGCTGAATCTGCAGCTGACAGAGTTATTTAAACAGTGTGGTTTAACAATCGCTACATTACTTACTGCCGTTGGAATGACAATAAATCAATTACCCTGGATGTGACTACAGGGGTCTGGTGTGGGTCGCGGCAGCTCAGGAAATAATAATCCATCCAAAGTATACACAGAAGCAAAGTAAATTATTTGAAGCGCGCATACCAATTGAAAAAGGCATCAAAATAAACTAAACGTCCCACATTCCTTGCAGATCTACAATGATGCATCGAAATATGTTAATGCCCCTCCCCATTAACAACATATGAAAGCTACCTAGTGTAATGTAATCTAGACGGAAAAAAACATGGCGACGGGTTCAGGTGGAAGAGCTGCAGCTCGTCAAAGATCAGAATACACGCCAGTGTTGTCAACCGTACCTGATCCATTTCGTGTGCGTTTGTTGAGAATAGCTAATGATATCCCCGAGGGTATGTATGTGATATTTGGTTTTAGAATGCGACGATATTTTGAAAATGGCACAAAACTTATTGAATGATGTGCGACTGATATGAAAAAGAAGCCTGCTTACAAAGTATGTTGAGGTATTAGCAAACGAGTGCTCTTTAAGCTGAGCAGTGAATGAAGAGACTGTAGTAATGTGCTGGGGAAACATAGTTTATCAAACGCGAGAAGTGACAATACGCTTTCAGTTTTGTAATTCATACCATAATTATGCGGAAAGGAAGCTCAAATGCTCAAATAGCAATCTGACATTATATCCCATAATTATTAATATATGCCACTTAAACTATAAATGCCTTATCGTCTTTAGAACTCATAAACCAAGCCTCAAGGTTTCGCGGGTTTGGTTATCATATTGAGCATTGTTTATTTTAGATTATTTTGTATATATTTGGTGAACCCCTCACAATGTTCAAGACTTTGTTAAAATATCTTCTAGGTGCATACTAAAGGATGTTCAATTAACTTTTTTGAACTTACATATTTTTCTTTTACAAAAGAAAAGTTCACGCAATGAAACAGATTTGTCCGAATGTACAAAAACGTGAACTAGAGCAGATGAAGCATCCAATGGATTTATTTGAAAAATTATGCGAGATGGGATACATCAGTGAAGAAAAACCATCATCGCTCCAAGAATTATTGACGACCATTGGAATGCGACAGCTACTCAATCGTCTTCAGGACAGTATGTATTTTTCATGGACATTCTCATTTGTATATCAAAACCCTGGAATCTATGAAAAGTCTCCCATAGTGAAAAGATGCACAAAACGTAATCGTTCGGCAATTTTAGTTTTCTTGTTTTACATGTACAATCACTTTTACGATTACATTCGGCAGTATGAATATCTCTCGGGTACTCAAGTATTGCTTTTATTTGAAAAAAGGTTGATATCAAAGAGAAGTTTGATGGTCAACGATAGCAATTCATCAATTTATTGACTGATTTTGATATTTCCATGTGCTATAGGAGGTATACCATGCTACACATTGATACTGAGTAAAAACATTCAGATGTTATGTAGCTTTAATATGGGCAAACTTTGTTTTACTATGGAGTATTGATCTTGAAAATATGCATTCGATGCAATTTGAAAACATATAAATTAACTATTTTGGCTTATTTCTACCGACGGAGAAACAAAGAGTATTAAATTAATGCTTTAACATGTAATGTTCTTTCCAGGTATCACTGAGTTTGAGGAGATTGAAGGGGAAGTGCGAAAGCGTTTACAGTTAAAATACAAAGAAAAGTACCGTTGTGTGAAGACGATGAAACAATCTCTTAATATGGAGAAACTCTACACAAGTGTTGACGTTTGGACTGATGAACTAGGCGTGGAAAGCGGCGAAAGGTTGGAGAATATACACCAAATATTTGACAATTATGGAAATGCTACTCGTATACAATTACAGGGAGCAGCAGGCACTGGCAAGTCTGTCATTTGCAAAAGATTAGCATATGACTGGGCTTGTGGATCTAGGCCCGATCGGTATAACAAAAAAATTGTTCTTTTACTTGAATTAAGAGATATAGCTACAGGCTCTGAGCATACAAGTGTATTTGCGAAATACTCAATCAGCTTATTTCAAAAGATAGTAAACTGACCAAGGCGAATATTGCAAAAATTCTAGAGAATGACGCTGAATCAATTTTGTTCCTCCTTGATGGCCTTAGCGAAGTCGACAAAAATAAATTGGAAAAAAGTGGCATCGTTGACTTGATCGAACGTAAAATGTATGAAAGGTCTATGGTTGTTATGACTACACGTCCATACCGACGCGATGAATATAGTCCAAGCACAAACAAATCATTCCTTATTAAAGGATTCGCAGAGCAGGGTCATAAACAACTCATTGGAAAATTCTTTGAAAAATATCCTGACAACGGAAAAGCGTTGGTAGCACACCTTGAGAAATACAACGCAAGAGATTTAACAAACCCTTTATATATCACAGCATTTTGTTGCTTTTGGTCAGACAACAAGGCAAATCGCAAAAACAATTTCTTGCCCACACAATGTGGAATCTGTGTTTTATCACAGATGTGTTTTGTGATTACACCTAGCTATCTGCCTACCTTACATCTTCACTGTCGTCCCCTTAGCCAATCGGCTCTTCTACCCATGACTGTTATCAATCCTCCTTCCCAGCCAATCAGCCACGTTTGCACACGACACTACATATCAAGCCTTTGTCTCATCGCTCCCATTCATTCATTCATTCATTCAGCCGCTGGGTTCATGCCATCCAGCTCAGCCTATTACTCTACGTCCGGAATCGTTTACGATCCCTTCCTTCGAACAACCATGCCAGCCAAAGGACGTCCAAGACAGCCAAGAAATATCAGTGTCCGAATGCTCAGCCTGCTTCGAGACCCCGCCCTACCCAAGGCCGGCATTGATCCATGTCCCGCTCCGCTGCAACTGCACGTTGGATATTCTAGCTGCGAATACGGAGCACGTCCGCAGTTCTAACGTAGTATTACTCACAATCCTTCTGATCGGCCTCAGGTCCTGGCATTCAAACCGAATTCGGAACCAAGTCTCCTTCTGAAGCTCCATTGTCTGCAATGGTTCCTTTTGCCAGCATTTCGGCGGGCAGCGTCCCAAGACAACATTACCAAGAAGATAGTTATGTAACAACTGCCATGTTTACACAGCTGCAGACTTGGTCAACACGCTATTCAATATCGTGCATCAGCAACTTCGACCAGCGGCCACTCAGTCACCTATGAACTGTCTGACGTCACTTCCCGAAGTTCCCTTCCAGAACGTAAAAAACACAATCCAAGATGGCGGCGCCCTACGTTCTATCAACGTCGATGTCATCCCCTCCTCATCGTCATCCATATCCAAAGACGTGGGACTTCGGCACATCTTACAACCATAAGGCATCGGACTCTTAAATTTACTCTGCCTATTTTCCGACAATTTCTAGCTCGTCTGTACGTTGGACAAGTTGCAGGCTGACTACGAGTAACCATGGAGCTACCGCCATGGAGTAACTGACTTTGCTTGGCCATATACCACCCATGGCGATCATTTTCCTGGCCTATGTTGAGCCCGTCTTTTCTGTCACGTCCGACCGCTCAATCCGACCCATCGTTACCATCCAGCGCCAGCCCGCAAGAATTCCATAAGCATTATTTACATGACTGCGAATCAACAGGACACAACAGCCAGACGCCGTCAAAAAAAAAAGCGAACGTAACGACGGTCATAGTGACCACATTGACTCCACTGCTCGGTCGACCTGCCTGTCATGTACATCGTATCACGCTACACCAATGTTCAGCAAGAATCGACAAGAGGATCAGTTGACTGACCGACGACTGTATCAGTTTCCGATTCAGAATAGTAATTAGTCGTGCGTAGCCCGTCATAGGACAGCTAGCTGCACAGGGAAAACAACGGACCTTGACCCTGTGACCTCAAAACAAACTCAGTCTTAGGACCAAAGATGGCGGCGCCCATGGTGTCAAGTTGCCACAGCGTCACTCAACTTTTATGTCGAACAAAGATCACAGGCGACCATTTAAGTAACATCTGCACGACTTCAAGCATGTAACCAACGAGTCCTTCCGACCAGCAGTTCACAACGATCTACACACAGCCTCATTTCCTGTTTGACTGAGTGAAAGCGAAACAAGGTACAGCTTCAACTCAAGACTCAATTGAGTCAAGACTCTGTTTACGCGGTCAACCAACAAGGACTAACAATTTCTCCGAGCATGTAAATATGCGGCAGCTCAAGGCTACCCCTACGTGATGAACTTTCAGACTGTCAAGCGAAGAGTTAGATGCGTATCAACATGACACTCCTGCGTTTGCGGACAATCAAGTCAGACAAGCAAATAAATTCAGAGCATGCATATGCGGAAGCTGAAGGCTAACTCGCTGGAAAGCATCCTATCGGCGGCCTCACCAATCGGACGTAACCAGCTCCCAGCTACCTATTGGATGTTACAGACCAGTTACACCTGTCAGTTAATGTGTCACCAAGCGCAGCTGCTGGATGTCACCCGATGATCTCTCCTTACTTCAACCGTGGATTACGCTGCGGTGCCACAAGAAAGAACCAACAAACTACAGCTGGAGATCGAGAACGACCGGTCGTCCTATATCGCCTTTCAGACTGATGTTTGCCATCACGTCGGCATGTTCTGTCTGCTAGTGTTGACTTGGCAATGAATCTTGCCTTCTTCTGTTTTGTTTTCATGCTACGATAAGGCCATGACTTACCTTTTGCGTTGAAATTACTACTTTTTAGGAGTTCAGTTTTGCTAGCATTCGCCTACTCGTCACTCGTTTATTTGCCCGTTTGCAGCTCATGTTACCTGGCCCTCTTCGTTTTGCATGCATTATCGTGCCCCCCTTTTTTAGCATGTTGATTTGGCCATCCTGCACAAGCGTTTTCCCAGCTTTGCATGTATTGCGCAGTCTGGCCTTACATGCGGCCCCACGCAATTTGCTCTTCATACAGCTTAGCGATGTCTTTCACATTTCCTTTTCCTTCCATTTTAGATGCACTGTTTCAAACTACTGTGCCACTCCCAGGAAGCCGAACCCTGCAGCTGCACCTGTCGGCAATCTCACAAGCATCCCTGCGAAAACATACGAAAACAAACATTTGCTAGCGTCTGTAACCCATCGGGCATTTTGTACCAGGGCCCCTGCAATAAGCCAGTGCCTGAACTGTATCATGGAGTCTGTTTAGCCCGACGTCTACGTATTAGCAAACTCTCTGTCCATAAAACATTTCGGTCAGCAGACCCATGGATACCTTACCACGAACCGCATCATGGCATTACATCAGCACGTTGACTTTGTGGATTGTACAGTTCACATCAGTGTGACTGGAGGAACATGCTATTCTTTCAGAACACTTTCATTTTCAAAGCAAAGGACTACAGACTTCATCCTTTGCCATTTAGCAGTATTACAGTTTTTAGTAATGTCTCATAACCGCCACTTTATCCCACATCAGTTTCCTCATATCATGCCTTTCATTGTTGTTTCGAAAGAACTGACATGTAACTCTGTCATGGACTTCATACTTCGTTCGACCAGCAGCATTCCATTGAAGGGGCTTTGCTTCGCATGCTCGGACATTTTTCCAGTTAACAGCGATGTGTGGAGTTGCCCTCATTCTCCTTTATATCATGCCTTTCATTGCTGCTTCGAAAGAATTGACATTTACGCTGTCATAGACTGCACACTTCGTTCGACCAGCAACAGGCCATTGAAGAGGCTTGCTTTGCATACTCAGACATTTTCCCTAGTTAACAGTGACGTTCCACTTTGCCTGATCCGTTCACTGCTGCTCTACACGGAAATCCCAGACCACCTTTTAGGTAGATGGTCTAGCAACTGCTAATGACTTACATGTACATGAGAACATCAAAATTTGCGTCACACTTTTCAACGGCTAGCCTCCTTACTGTGTGAACACTCAAACACTTATCTACTGCGGTCTATGTCGTCACTTCAAGTCGGCCTTATTTCACCACATCAACAGACTCACACATTTATGTCTTGTTGTGTTTCATGTCTGCGTTTTGCCATCTGGACTCACTGGGTGCACACAAACACTTTTTAACAGCTGCCTATACGTCATTGCAAGTCAGTCTCATTCCATTGCATTGTGACTCACACGTTACATGTCTTGTCGTGTTTCACGTCTGTGTTCTGTCACCTAGCGTTCCTACATGTACGTTGTTTCCACCTGGGCTCGCACAGTTTACCTGTCCCCCAGGACCCCCTCCCCCCAAGCCGTATCATCACCACGGTGATCCCTTGGGTGCGAGAACCTTGTCTTCGTTCCATGTTTCCACCCAGGCTCGCACAGTTTACCTGTCCCCTGGGACCCCCTCCCCCCAAGCCGTATCATCACCACGGTGATCCCTTGGGTGCGAGAACCTTGTCTTCGTTCCATGTTTCCACCCGGGCTCGCACAGTTTACCTGTCCCCCGGGACCCCCTCCCCCAACCGTATCACCACCACGGTGATCCCTTGGGCGCGAGAACCTTGTCTTGTTCCATCCATGTTTCCACCTGGGCTCGTACAGTCTACCCTGTCCCCCAGGACCCCCTCCCCCCAAGCCGTATCATCACCACGGTGATCCCTTGGGCGCGAGAACCTAGTCTTCATTCCATGTTTCCACCCGGGCTCGTACAGTTTACCTGTCCCCCGGGACCCCCTCCCCCAAGCCGTATCACCACCATGGTGATCCCTTGGGTGCGAGAACCTCGTCTCTGTTTCATCATGTTTTCACCTGGGCTCGTACAGTTTACCTGTCCCCCAGGCCCCCTCAGTTTCATGTCTGCGTTTTGCCATCTGGACTCACCGGGTGCACACTCAAAACACTTTTTAACGGCTGCCTATTCGTCATTGCAAGTCAGCCTCATTCCATTGCATTATGACTCACACGTTACATGTCTCGTCGTGTTTCACGTCTGTGTTCTGTCACCTAACGTTCCTACATGTACGTTTCCACCTGGGCTCGCACAGCTTACCTGTCCCCCAGGACCCCCTCCCCCAAGCCGTATCATCACCACGGTGATCCCTTGGGCGCGAGAACCTTGTCTATGTTCCATGTTTCCACCCGGGCTCGCACAGTTTACCTGCCCCCCGGGACCCCCTCCCTCAAGCCGTATCACCACCGCGGTGATCCCTTGGGTGTGAGAACCTTGTCTTGTTCCATCCACGTTTCCACCTGGGCTCGTACAGTCTACCCTGTCCCCCAGGACCCCCTCCCCCCAAGCCGTATCATCACCACGGTGATCCCTTGGGCGCGAGAACCTCGTCTTCATTCCATGTTTCCACCCGGGCTCGCACAGTTTACCTGTCCCCCGGGACCCCCTCCCCCAAGCCGTATCACCACCGCGGTGATCCCTTGGGTGCGAGAACCTCGTCTCCGTTTCATCATGTTACCACCTGGGCCCGTACAGTTTACCTGTCCCCCAGGACCCCCTCCCCCAGGCCGTATCACCACTGTGGTGTTCCCCTGGGTGCGAGAACCCCTCTACTAACATCATTCTCAATTTCTTCCCTCCTTTTGGGGGTCACTTCAGTCATACTTCCTTCGTTTGGGCTTTGGATTCCATCCTGACCCCCATTTCTCGGGAATTCCACTCCTTTCCCACATTGCGGCCTCTCAGGATGGATTCATCATCAAGGTCATTCAGACCTTGACCCCAAGGTCACCAATGACCGTTGCTCGGTTGCTTGACTGAAGGGGCCCTCTCCCATATATTTTGCTTATATTTTATTATAGGTTAGTTTGCTACTTCTATTTTGACTGTTTTGTATTGTAAGTTTTGATAGTACTTAGTTTGAGATCTGCGAGGGCACTAGTTCTATGCCCTTTACTGCTTTATATTTGCCGTTTCATCTTGTGCTTTATTCTATACTTTGTTGGCGTTTACGTTCTCCTTTTTGCAATAAACCCTCCTGTCTTTCCTCAACTTAGCGGTGGTGTGTTCACAAAGTGGAATCTGTGTTTTATCACAGATGTGTTTTGTGATTACACCTAGCTATCTGCCTACCTTACATCTTCACTGTCGTCCCCTTAGCCAATCGGCTCTTCTACCCATTACTGTTATCAATCCTCCTTCCCAGCCAATCAGCCACGTTTGCACACGACACTACATATCAAGCCTTTGTCTCATCGCTCCCATTCATTCATTCATTCATTCATTCAGCCGCTGGGTTCATGCCATCCAGCTCAGCCTATCCCACCACCATCCCCTGTCTCCTCCTCTCTTCTTCCCTTTCTTTCAAGTGTCCGGGCTTTGGATTCCATCCTGACCCCCATTTCTCGGGAATTCCACTCCTTTCCCACATTGCGGCCTCTCAGGATGGATTCATCATCAAGGTCATTCAGACCTTGACCCCAAGGTCACCAATGACCGTTGCTCGGTTGCTTGACTGAAGGGGCCCTCTCCCATATATTTTGCTTATATTTTATTATAGGTTAGTTTGCTACTTCTATTTTGACTGTTTGTATTGTAAGTTTTGATAGTACTTAGTTTGAGATCTGCGAGGGCACTAGTTCTATGCCCTTTACTGCTTTATATTTGCCGTTTCATCTTGTGCTTTATTCTATACTTTGTTGGCGTTTACGTTCTCCTTTTTGCAATAAACCCTCCTGTCTTTCCTCAACTTAGCGGTGGTGTGTTCACAAATAGCTCTTTACGCCGAAATACTGGACATAATGTCACACTGGCATTCCGAGAAATATTCATCGAAAGACAGACAAAGTCTTAAAATTGTTAGAACTCTGGCGTCAGATTCCTGTAAAGCGTATGATGATGGCATGTTAGGGTTTGGTGAAGAATACCGTAAGTCTGGTACGATTTTGGATTTAGGGTTTTTAAAAGAATCTCATGTTATTCAAGAGCAGCTTCATCCAGCATTGTTTTCGAATTTTCGTCCACGATGTGGCTACAGTACTTTGTCGCGTTGCATCTTTCTAACATGTGTAAACATTTAAGTGTGTCACGAGAAAACTTCTTCAAAGAATCGTATGACGTTATGAAAGCTATTGTAAAGTGTAGCAATGAATTACCACACTCGCGCTCTAGGGAGGTCATGAAACAAATTAGTTCACTCTTACAAGGGGAAGGTAACACGCATGAAAACGTAATTAGGTTTCTTCACCGACATCTAACAAGAAAGGGTGAGGCAAAAAAACTCTTTAAAACTTTTGTTGACAATATCAAATATCGGGAATGGTCTGAACATTGCAGAGACCAAGTAGCAAACTTGTGGGGTCTTTGTATTGAGTGTTTATTAGAAAGTAGAGTGGCAGAAGATTGCATTAAGTATATAATATCAGAACTACCAAGGACAATAACTTATCTCGGGGAAAACAGAGAATCTGCTATGGACGGACTAGAGATCCCGCCGAGGAGTGCTGTAATCAGATGTAGCTTACAGAGTTTGACATTTTTTCTAGAAACCCAAAAGAAGGCGAGGCGGAAACTTCATGCACAAATCTAACTAAAAGCGTTTACTATCATAGCATTACAGAAGAGGACTGTGCAAGGCTGGAAGCCTTGAATCATACAGACTTATCTGTCAAGCCATTACTGGGCAGGAATGTACAAGGTTAAAAGCCGTAAAACTTACAGACTTCTCTGTCAAATCTGTATAAATTTAGCCATTGAAAGTTATGGTATCACCAAAGTTGAGAGCAGGATTTTGCTCAGATTCTGGGGTGTTATTGTTGCGTCATATAATACGTGTACCGCTGTTAATAGGATTAGCACTTTTCTTTCTTTCACAGGTATTGTAGAGAATAATTAGTTGACAACAGATTGTCGAAATTAGAAATCGATCCAAGTTCGGAAAGGGAGGAATTCCATTTTGAGCGCATTAAATTTAGTGGCCAGCGTATCCTCAATTATTTTTGAAGCAAGGCAAGGAGGCATCATAACTTATAACAACATAGAATAGACATGCATTGTATTTTCGCGGAAGCATTTTTAAACTACATTTTAGTGTGTACTGTTAAACTTGTATTTTTCGAAAATTATATGTACTATAAAAAGTTTTCGTAGATTTACTTAAATTGTTTTTATGACAAACTATACCATTGAGCGTTATTGTAAATATAATGTCATTTTTCACTATTTCTGTGTACATTTGTGCTTGCAAAGGATTTATTGATCAAAGTAAACAGAATGTCTCAGTATTCAAGACAGCCGGTGTTATTTTTCGTGATTAAGATCTTGTTCTTTTGAGTAACAATTTCATTTGATTTACGTATTAAGCTAATCTCCATCTCAATCTCACTGGATCCTTCTTCACCCAATTCCTTCCAAAAGGAAACAGCAGAGACATTCTTCAAAACTCTTATACCTTTTATTTAATCCAGGTAGTTCAGATTTACAGCCATCCAGTCTGGTGTCAGCCGTAAGACACATTCAAAACAAAACCTTTGACATCTTAACCTGTTTGGCTTGTTGTATTTTATACGTTTAAAAAGTATTATCTCAAAGGAGACTAAGCTGACAATAAAGTTGAATATTAACTTGATTGGTGAGATGTTTTATTTCATGCAACGACGTCCAAGTGGGACGTTTTAACTGTTTGACGTCAAAATGGATGCGTAGTTTATAGTAATTACGCACGCCTTACCGCTGCATCCACATTCAATGATAACTAGGAGAACAACTTTATAAATTTTATCAATGGCATCAGAAGTTCCAGTAGCTGTACACTACACTATTGAAAAATGTTTGATATATGATCGTATCTGAAATTATAAAAGACCTTTGCACTGTTTTCGTTACACCCTTCTGCAATTAAGCTCCATTCCTGGTTCAATTGGATAAATAGAAATGCGGCCTATGTATAATTTATCAATCTGTAGAATCAACTGTTTAGAGTAGTAAGTTTCAGGGGAGTCTACAGGTCGCATTATATAGCTCAGGCATTCGGGTATCATTGGCAGAAGACTAACTTTTCTTGTGTTTGCCTTGCTTTATTAAAGTGTGCTATACATCACTACGGACAAGAGCGATTTCGTATTGAGCAGTTTTCCGCTACGCGCCGCTAGCAGCTTTTGGCATAGCAAAACCTCTTCAAAGATGGCGGCGCCCATGTTGCTCTGTGCCGAGAAAGTCATTCAGCGTAAATTACAAAATTCAAAGTCTGTACTTTTATGACAGAACTCTGTGTTCGACACCAAACGCATGCACTATTTATTTGATGAGCTTTCCCAAGTCACTAGTGGGGCAATCCTTAGAAATGACTGTGACGAAAGGCAGAATACGCTGGCGAAATGTCAGGGTATTCCGCGCACATCTATCAGCTTCACCGTCATTGGGGTCGCCATGAAAAGGAACGTTTTAACAGCAAATACCAAAGGAAGTGTTTGATGTTTTCCGACATTTGGCACGAGACCACTAATTAATTTCCGATAGGCCACTTCAGTAGCGTTGACTTCAATTTTCCTATTTTAAAACATTCAGTGGCACGAATCCTCTTAACAGGTGTTTGGTCAATGTCAGCTTGCCTACCGGTGAATTTTTCGTGTGGGCAAGTCCACGGAATTTTGAGATAGCGATGAAAATAGCGCCCTCAGTGGTGTTTTTGACAAAATTACGGCTTATTGTTAAGATTTCTATGGGCCCGAGAACTACTCAAACTAAACAAGCATCCATGCAGATATCAAAACTTCAAGGTCTGCACTTTTTATCTTTGTGGGTAATGGACCCCTGAAGTCAATTAGTGGCCTTGTTCCAACATAGTGAGCCTTAAATTGACAAATGTGCACAATTTTAACTCCAAAGAAAGTACTGGTGAATCTGACTCAAATACTAAAATAAAAGAAACTTTAACCTATCACTTCAATTGCTACACCTGCCTCAAGACATACATTCTTTGGCTCTATGGCAGCAAGTTGCGTTATCTCTGTACCAAGCAATATGACACAAAAACACATTCCTGACAAACACATTTGGTGTCCTAAACACTCATATCAGATTACTTTTACAGTTGCTTAGAAGTGTTCTTCCATTAAAGGTAATGATTTCACAAAGAGCAATCCCTCCAACAAATTAAATCCCGATTTCAGGGGTTAGGCCTATTTTCATCGCCTTTTTACGGAAATTTTGAATAATACATTTCTCTGTAGAAAACCGCTTTGGATGCATTTGCACGAATATTTCATATAAAAGCAAGAAATTGTACGTCAAGACAAAAAAGTACTGGTTTGACAAATTAAGTTGAATGATTAAAGAAAAAATTGACAAGAAATAAGAATCATGAAGAGAATTAGTGGTATTGTTCTTTTTTGCTACCCGGAACAGCATGGCCATCCATGAGAAGATATCAAAGGCATACATAACTTTGACGCTCTCAAATTTATTGAGGCTGGTTTATGTACTCTCGGAAAGCAAACCCATTATAGAGAAATTGCAACACTTGGGGAAAGCGAGAGAACTATTAGGTGTACATACACCTCCCCCACATGTACGAGCACAGGATGCTATGACGAGAGAAGTGCCAGATCCCGAGAGGTCAAGAATGTGCTTCGGAGAGAGGTCAAAGGGAGAGTCGCTGTTACATGCACTGAAGAAATATAATGCATTGTCAAGTATTACGCAATTAGGGTGTCTGTAGTGGTCAACCTTTGCAATAGAGTGTGGAACAATTCCGATGCATCAAGGTACCTGAATTCTTCTTGTTTACCTGACAAAAAACACTGACAAATTGATGTTCAGCTCAGATTGTACTTTGTTGTTGTCCGTCTATTCTGTCTTAATGAATGATCTATTCTGAATTTGCATTTAGGAATAAAATAACATGGGATTAAGTGCTGACATTTGTCTTTTCTTATTTGAATACCAACAATCAAATGTAAATATGCAAAAAGACAATCATTTCATTCGATACAGGAATTATTTTTACTTATGAATAGAATGTATGAATATGAAAAGAAAACTAATCAACAATGAAATTTTGGCGATTTATGTTTCTCTCCGCTAACATCTGAAATAGAGCTTAGTTAGATGATTTCATAGAAAACAAACAAATTCATGAGAACTACAAAGGGACACAGATCATCATAAAAAACTTACACAGACTTCGAAATGGATATGATTCATTATATTTCAAACATTTCTTAGATAATTTTATAATCCAAACTACCAGATACCGTCGTTCACTTCGATTCATAGAAAGTAAAATGAATTTCACTTATCATATTTGGAAAGAATATATTTATATATTTATTTTATTTACTTATTTATTTGACGGGTCAATAGGCAAAAAAATCCAATAATAGACTCCGAGAAACTAAATACAAACAACAAACAAGCATACAGTACAATATTAACTCACATAATAAAAATTAAATATCAACAGAAATGTCAATACATAGTGTAAGAGACCTGGAGAAAAAACACCTAAGATTCAACCTGCAACGTGGAAGTTGAAATAAAGACGGGCCCTGAGGCGTCTTAGTGTTGCAAAAATGGAAATTGATATAAAAGGTAGGGACAAGAAGATCTCCCTGAAAAAATCTGTTTCAAAAGGTCAGATCTAAAACCTTCCGCCAAAGTGAGAGAGAGAACGGAGATTAAAATGCATACAGGACTGTTTGTAATCGCTATTATAGTACCCAATAAGCTTCAGACACATATATTGCAGGAAACTTTTTTGAACATTTTCTACATGGTCATTCAAATATTGACAAGTTGGAGATCATACCACAGAGCAGTACTCTAATCTGCTTCTTACGAAGGATACATACAAGGATGTCAAAGCTCTCGGAGAAGAAAGGTGTTACAGGATCTCTATATCAAATGGACCATTTTGAAAGCTCGTTTACGCATTTCTTCAATTCGCCTTTCAATGGTAGAACAGAGATTAAATAAATCACCCAAGTCTCTGATCTCAGACACTCAGACAAAAAACTGGCAACGGAAAGGTGTGACGCAGGTTCAGCTCTTCAAAGTTCAGAACACTCCAGGAGCATGTCCATGATTGATTAATCGCCTATGCGTTTGATGGAAATTACATTCCCGTTTATATGTTTTTAGTACATGGTTTTAGAATTTGACAATATTTTGAAAATATCATGAATCGTATTGAATGTGCGACTGATATTGAATAGAAGCCAGTTGACAAAGTATGTTCAAGTATTTGGCATATGTGTGCTGTTTAAGCTGAGAAGTGAATGAAGGGTCTTCTGAAGTGAAGTGTTGTGAAAATATAATTTATTGAATTCAAGAAATGACAATACAAGTAGATAAACTTATTTCCCTTCTCTGATGCTACTGAAAACCCCATTCTTCCTCTAAATTACCCACTGAAAAGTATTTTTACTATCACAACATTGACAGCTCAAAGGTGACGCTGTCCTTGGCATGTACAAACAGCAAAATGTTAATTTTTTTTTTTTATTTGGCTTAAGGTAATATGCACCTCGAAAGTGAAAGACTTAAACTTTTGCTCTAACTTTCCTCAAGGAATCTTTCAATCATTCTCTTTCTAAATCAAGAATAAAAATAGGGGGTCACCGTGCAAATTTTGGTACTAGAGAAACAAATAACCCAAGATTTATCGATATTAGAAATTCAAAATGGCCGCCATCCCTGTGTTAACTCTATGGCGAAAAATAAAAATTTTTGAATTTCAAAAAACTAAGCCGGTGAAAAGTTTTCTTTCACCAAGAGCTTTATAATGAACCCCCACATGTGGTATATCAGAAGAGAACTGTAAAAGTTTGAGAGTCCGAATGTCTGTCCCCGAGGTGCGTTCTACCTTAAATAAGGGTAGCCTGGAAAACTCTAGAGAGAGTTTATCTCCCCCAGGGCCCTCGACAAAAAGTTATGCGAAGTGCCCGAATAGAATTAGATAAGGATGTTTAAACAGAACTGTATGCCACAGCTGGGCATTGCTTCAGTCACGAAGGCACTGGGATTTTTTTTCCGAATCAGCTTTCATAACCATTTAGTCCGTAATGTTTCATATATCATTCAAGAGGAGAACTAAATCCTTCCTGTTCCTGAATTTTTAACACCTGCTGAAATATGTTCTGAGTAAGATCTGAGGGAGCAATTTTCGTGGCTTTTTTGCAGTGGAGTAAGTAATATTGAACATGTGTTTATACTTCTCCCAGTGACTTTATTACTCCCGGTATAGGAGTTAAGGCTATCAGTACTGGAGCTGTTGGAATAGCCGCTATGACAGCAGAGCTTTCAATAATACCCTTTGTTATGTTAAGACCCATTTCAATTCACCCCCATATTGTATAACTGTGACTATACGCAGCAATAGCTCTTTCAATGTAGTCGGCCAACTATTCAACACTGTCAACAACTGAGATGTGCGTTTTTGCTAATATGATATGTGCAAGGGTAGATAGAAAGTAATTGAAGTAATATCGATACTCGACACAAAATAGGAGGAGGAAGAAAAGAAAATAGTTGAAAATGGTTATAGTTCTGACGAAACACCCTTTATTAATAACAATAATGCCCTTGCAGAAGCAGACCTATTTCAGGTTGGCAGCTTACACAATAACTCACATGACAGCCCACACGACAGTCCACAGGTGGATCGGTTAACTGAACAGAGAGTAGAACTTACAGAGCTAATGGTTGATGAATTCTTAACAGAAAAGAATAACACTGATCCGTCAGCACGAGATTTCTGCTTTTTGATGCTACGATTAAGGAAGGGAAGCTGTATAATAAAAACATCAGGCTGTCAAAAACCAAAGGAAGGGATTTTTAGCGCGCTGCTCAATAAAGAGTCACTTTCAGGAGCTTGTCAATTTGTAAGTAAAATATTTTTTGAGGCTGAACTCGACCATGTGAGTTCTGCATTACGTTCTGGAGATGTGTTACGATCGAGATGAACAGATCAGAGATGAACTGACACTCTTATGACATGGCTCTAGCGGTAATCCAAATTAATACAAACTATCGAAAATAGAACCAATGAATGGAATAACCTAAACCCCGACTACAGAGCTTTTGTTGATAAATAAGAGATGGGCAAGCGAATATGCGTCTTAATGAGATAACAATCAAATTTAAAATTCTGTCAGAAGAAACACTTACACATGAACTCAGAACAAGTCTACATAAAATTAATTGAAGTGTAACAAGAGCTAATCAGTGGAGCATGTGAAAGACTGGTGAAGACTTAGTCTCTTCGTGATTATCGCTGAAACTGCAGCTGACAGAGTTATTTAAACGGCAGGGTTGAACAATCGCTACATTACTAACTGCTGTTGGAATGACAATAAATCAATTACCCTGGATGTGATTACATGGGTCTGGTGTGGGTCGCGGCAGCTCAGGAAATAATAATCCATCCAAAGTATACACAGAAGCAAAGTAAATTATTTGAAGCGCGCATACCAATTGAAAAAGGCATCAAAATAAACTAAACGTCCCACATTCCTTGCAGATCCACAATGATGCATCGAAATGTGTTAATGCCCCTCCCCATTAACAGCATATGAAAGCTACCTAGTGTAATGTAATCTAGACGGAAAAAACATGGCGACGGGTTCAGGTGGAAGAGCTGCAGCTCGTCAAAGATCAGAATACACGCCAGTGTTGTCAGCCGTACCTGATCCATTTCGTGTGCGTTTGTTGAGAATAGCTAATGATATCCCCGAGGGTATGTATGTGATATTTGGTTTTAGAATGCGACGGTATTTTGAAAATGGCACAAATCTTATTGAATGATGAGCGACTGATATTAAATAGAAGCCTGTTTACAAAGTATGTTGAGGTATTAGCAAACGAGACTGTAGTAATGTGCTGGGGAAACATAGTTTATAAAACGCGAGAAGTGACAATACGCTTTCAGTTTTGTAATTCATACCATAATTATGCGGAAAGGAAGCTCAAATGCTCAAATAGCAATCTGACATTATATCCCATAATTATTAATATATGCCACTTAGACTATAAATGCCTTATCGTCTTAGAACTCATAAACCAAGCCTCAAGGTTTCGCGGGTTTGGTTATCATATTGAGCATTGTTTATTTTAGATTATTTTGTATATATTTGGTGAACCCCTCACAATGTTCAAGACTTTGTTAAAATACCTTCTAGGTGCATACTAAAGGATGTTCAATTAACTCTTTTGAACTTACATATTTTTCTTTTACAAAAGAAAAGTTCACGCAATTGAAACAGATTTGTCCGAATGTACAAAAACGTGAACTAGAACAGATGAAGCATCCAATGGATTTATTTGAAAAATTATGCGAGATGGGATACATCAGTAAAGAAAAACCATCATCGCTCCAAGAATTATTGACGACCATTGGAATGCGACAGCTACTCAATCGTCTTCAGGACAGTATGTATTTTTCATGGACATTCTCATTTGTATATCAAAACCCTGGAATCTATGAAAAGTCTCCCATGGTGAAAAGATGCACAAAACGTAATCGTTCGGCAATTTTAGTTTTCTTGTTTTACATGTACAATCACTTTTACGATTACATTTGGCAGTATGAATATCTCTCGGGTACTCAAGTATTGCTTTTATTTGAAAAAAAGTTGATATCAAAGAGAAGTTTGATGGTCAACGATAGCAATTCATCAATTTATTGACTGATTTTGATATTTCCATGTGCTATAGGAGGTATACCAAGCTACACATTGATACTGAGTAAAAACATTGAGATGTTATGTAGCTTCAATATGGGCAAACTTTGTTTTACTATGGAGTATTGATCTTGAAAATATGCATTCGATGCAATTTGAAAACATATAAATTAACTATTTTGGCTTAAACAAAGAGTATTAACTTAATGCTTTAACATGTAATGTTCTTTCCAGGTATCACTGAGTTTGAGGAGATTGAAGGGGAAGTGCGAAAGCGTTTACAGTAAAATACAAAGAAAAGTACCGTTGTGTGAAGACGATGAAACAATCTCTTAATATGGAGAAACTCTACACAAGTGTTGACGTTTGGACTGATGAACTAGGCGTGGAAAGCGGCGAAAGGTTGGAGGATATACACCAAATATTTGACAATTATGGAAATGCTACTCGTATACAATTACAGGGAGCAGCAGGCACTGGCAAGTCTGTCATTTGCAAAAGATTAGCATATGACTGGGCTTGTGGATCTAGGCCCGATCGGTATAACAAAAAAATTGTTCTTTTACTTGAATTAAGAGATATAGCTACAGGCTCTGAGCATACAAGTGTTATTTGCGAAATACTCAATCAGCTTATTTCAAAAGATAGTAAACTGACCAAGGCGAATATTGCAAAAATTCTAGAGAATGACGCTGAATCAATTTTGTTCCTCCTTGATGGCCTTAGCGAAGTCGACAAAAATAAATTGGAAAAAAGTGGCATCGTTGACTTGATCGAACGTAAAATGTATGAAAGGTCTATGGTTGTTATGACTACACGTCCATACCGACGCGATGAATATAGTCCAAGCACGAACAAATCATTCCTTATTAAAGGATTCGCAGAGCAGGGTCATAAACAACTCATTGGAAAATTCTTTGAAAAATATCCTGACAACGGAAAAGCGTTGGTAGCACACCTTGAGAAATACAATGCAAGAGATTTAACAACCCTTTATATATCACAGCATTTTGTTGCTTTTGGTCAGACAACAAGGCAAATCGCAAAAACAATTTCTTGCCCACACAATTAGCTCTTTACGCCGAAATACTGGACATAATGTCACACTGGCATTCCGAGAAATATTCATCGAAAGACGGACAAAGTCTTAAAATTGTTAGAACTCTGGCGTCAGATTCCTGTAAAGCGTATGATGATGGCATGTTAGGGTTTGGTGAAGAATACCGTAAGTCTGGTACGATTTGGATTTAGGGTTTCTAAAAGAAATCTCATGTTATTCAAGAGCAGCTTCATCCAGCATTGTTTTCGAATTTTCGTCCACGATGTGGCTACAGTGCTTTGTCGCGTTGCATCTTTCTAACATGTGTAAACATTTAAGTGTGTCACGAGAAAACTTCTTCAAAGAATCGTATGACGTTATGAAAGCTATTGTAAAGTGTAGCAATGAATTGCCACACTCGCGCTCTAGGGAGGTCATGAAACAAATTAGTTCACTCTTACAAGGGGAAGGTAACACGCATGAAAACGTAATTAGGTTTCTTCACCGACATCTAACAAGAAAGGGTGAGGCAAAAAAACTCTTTAAAAATTTTGTTGACAATATCAAATGTCGGGAATGGTCTGAACATTGCAGAGACCAAGTAGCAAACTTGTGGGGTCTTTGTATTGAGTGTTTATTAGAAAGTAGATGGGCAGAAGACTGCATTAAGTATATAATATCAGAACTACCAAGGACAATAACTTATCTCGGGGAAAACAGAGAATCTGCTATGGGCGGACTAGAGATCCCGCCGAGGAGTGCTGTAATCAGATGTAGCTTACAGAGTTTGACATTTTTTCTAGAAACCCAAAAGAAGGCGAGGCGGAAACTTCATGCACAATATCTAACTAAAAACGTTTACTATCATAGCATTACAGAAGAGGACTGTGCAAGGCTGGAAGCCTTAAATCATACAGACTTATCTGTCAAGCCATTACAGGGCAGGAATGTACAAGGTTAAAAGCCGTAAAACTTACAGACTTCTCTGTCAAATCTGTATAAATTTAGCCATTGAAAGTTAATGGTATCACCAAAGTTGAGAGCAGGATTTTGCTCAGATTCTGGGGTGTTATTGTTGCGTCATATAATACGTGTACCGCTGTTAATAGGATTTAGCACTTTTCTTTCTTTCACTGGTATTGTAGAGAATAATTAGTTGACAACAGATTTTCGAAATTAGAAATCGATCCAAGTTCGGAAAGGGAGGAAGTCCATTTTGAGCACATTAAATTTAGTGGCCAGCGTATTCTCAATTATTTTTGAAGCAAGGCAAGGAGGCATCATAACTTATAACAACATAGAATAGACATGCATTGTATTTTCGCGGAAGCATTTTTTAAACTACATTTTAGTGTGTACTGTTAAACTTGAATTTTTCGAAAATTATATGTACTATAAAAAGTTTTCGTAGATTTACTTAAATTGTTTTTATGACAAACTATACCATTGAGCGTTATTGTAAATATAATGTCATTTTTCACTATTTCTGTGTACATTTGTGCTTGCAAAGGATTTATTGATCAAAGTAAACAGAATGTCTCAGTATTCAAGACAGCCGGTGTTATTTTTCGTGATTAAGATCTTGATCTTATTCCAGGTAGTTCAGATTTACAGCCATCCAGTCTGGTGTCAGCCGTAAGACACATTCAAAACAAAACCTTTGACATCTTAACCTGTTTGGCTTGTTGCATTTTATATGTTTAAAAAGTATTATCTCAAAGGAGACTAAGCTTACAATAAAGTTAAATATTAACTTGATTGGTGAGATGTTTATTTCATGCAACGACGTCCAAGTGGGACGTTTTAACTGTTTGACGTCAAAATGGATGCGTAGTTTATAGTAATTTACGCACGCCTTACCTGCTGCATCCACATTCAATGATAACTAGGAGAACAACTTTATAAATTTTATCAATGGCATCAGAAGTTCCAGTAGCTGTACACTACACTATTGAAAAATGTTTGATATATGATCGTATCTGAAATTATAAAAGACCTTTGCACTGTTTTCGTTACACCCTTCTGCAATTAAGCTCCATTCCTGGTTCATTGGATAAATAGAATGCGGCCTATGTATAATTTATCAATCTGTAGAATCAACTGTTTAGAGTAGTAAGTTTCAGGGGAGTCTACAGGTCGCATTATATAGCTCAGGCATTCGGGTATCATTGGCAGAAGACTAACTTTTTCTTGTGTTTGCCTTGCTTTATTAAAGTGTGCTATACATCACTACGGACAAGAGCGATTTCGTATTGAGCAGTTTTCCGCTACGCGCCGCTAGCAGCTTTTGGCATAGCAAAACCTCTTCAAAGATGGCGGCGCCCATGTTGCTCTGTGCCGAGAAAGTCATTCAGCGTAAATTACAAAATTCAAAGTCTGTACTTTTATGACAGAACTCTGTGTTCGACACCAAACGCATGCACTATTTATTTGATGAGCTTTCCCAAGTCACTAGTGGGGCAATCCTTAGAAATGACTGTGACGAAAGGCAGAATACGCTGGCGAAATGTCAGGGTATTCCGCGCACATCTATCAGCTTCACCGTCATTGGGGTCGCCATGAAAAGGAACGTTTTAACAGCAAATACCAAAGGAAGTGTTTGATGTTTTCCGACATTTGGCACGAGACCACTAATTAATTTCCGATAGGCCACCTCAGTAGCGTTGACTTCAATTTTCCTATTTTAAAACATTCAGTGGCACGAATCCTCTTAACAGGTGTTTGGTCAATGTCAGCTTGCCTACCGGTGAATTTTTCGTGTGGGCAAGTCCACGGAAATTTTGAGATAGCGATGAAAATAGCGCCCTCAGTGGTGTTTTTGACAAAATTACGGCTTATTGTTAAGATTTCTATGGGCCCGAGAACTACTCAAACTAAACAAGCATCCATGCAGATATCAAAACTTCAAGGTCTGCACTTTTTTATCTTTGTGGGTAATGGACCCCTGAAGTCATTAGTGGCCTTGTTCCAACATAGTGAGCCTTAAATTGACAAATGTGCACAATTTTAACTCCAAAGAAAGTACTGGTGAATCTGACTCAAATACTAAAATAAAAGAAACTTTAACCTATCACTTCAATTGCTACACCTGCCTCAAGACATACATTCTTTGGCTCTATGGCAGCAAGTTGCGTTATCTCTGTACCAAGCAATATGACACAAAAACACATTCCTGACAAACACATTTGGTGTCCTAAACACTCATATCAGATTACTTTTACAGTTGCTTAGAAGTGTTCTTCCCATTAAAGGTAATGATTTCACAAAGAGCAATCCCTCCAACAAATTAAATCCCGATTTCAGGGGTTAGGCCTATTTTCATCGCCTTTTTACGGAAATTTTGAATAATACATTTCTCTGTAGAAAACCGCTTTGGATGCATTTGCACGAATATTTCATATAAAAGCAAGAAATTGTACGTCAAGACAAAAAGTACTGGTTTGACAATTAAGTTGAATGATTAAAGAAAAAATTGACAAGAAATAAGAATCATGAAGAGAATTAGTGGTATTGTTCTTTTTTGCTACCCGGAACAGCATGGCCATCCATGAGAAGATATCAAAGGCATACATAACTTTGACGCTCTCAAATTTATTGAGGCTGGTTTATGTACTCTCGGAAAGCAAACCCATTATAGAGAAATTGCAACACTGTAACCATTTGGTGTACGTTCCATAGTAACTGAGTTTCCCGCCAGTCTGCTGTCACATGATCAGACGGCGCATCTACGTTAGTTATACGAATAAAACTCACGACTTTGAGTGTATGAAAAGTGTGTCTCTGCGTGTCTCAGTTTCCTTGTGAACCCGCTTCTTGGGAAAGCGAGAGAACTATTAGGTGTACATACACCTCCCCACATGTACGAGCACAGGATGCTATGACGAGAGAAGTGCCAGACCGAGAGGTCAAGAATGTGCTTCGGAGAGAGGTCAAAGGGAGAGTCGCTGTTACATGCACTGAAGAAATATAATGCATTGTCAAGTATTATGCAATTAGGGTGTCTGTAGTGGTCAACCTTTGCAATAGAGCGTTGAACAATTCCGATGCATCAAGGTACCTGAATTCTTCTTGTTTACCTGACAAAAAACACTGACAAATTGATGTTCAGCTCAGATTGTACTTTGTTGTTGTCCGTCTATTCTGTCTTAATGAATGATCTATTCTGAATTTGCATTTAGGAATAAATAACATGGATTAAGTGCTGACATTTGTCTTTTCTTATTTGAATACCAACAATCAAATGTAAATATGCAAAAAGACAATCATTTCATTCGATACAGGAATTATTTTTACTTATGAATAGAATGTATGAATATGAAAAGAAAACTAATCAACAATGAAATTTTGGCAATTTATGTTTCTCTCCGCTACCATCTGAAATAGAGCTTAGTTAGATGATTTCATAGAAAACAAACAAATTCATGAGAACTACAAAGGGACACAGATCATCATAAAAAACTTACATGGACTTCGAAATGGATATGATTCATTATATTTCAAACATTTCTTAGATAATTTTATAATCCAAACTACCAGATACCGTCGTTCACTTCGATTCATAGAAAGTAAAATGAATTTCACTTATCATATTTGGAAAGAATATATTTATATATTTATTTTATTTACTTATTTATTTGAAGGGTCAATAGGCAAAAAAATCCAATAATAGACTCCGAGAAACTAAATACAAACAACAAACAAGCATACAGTACAATATTAACTCACATAATAAAAATAAATATCAACAGAAATGTCAATACATAGTGTAAGAGACCTGGAGAAAAAACACCCTAAGATTCAACCTGCAACGTGGAAGTTGAAATAAAGACGGGCCCTGAGGCGTCTTAGTGTTGCAAAAATGGAAATTGATATAAAAGGTAGGGACAAGAAGATCTCCCTGAAAAAAATCTGTTTCAAAAGGTCAGATCTAAAACCTTCCGCCAAAGTGAGAGAGAGAACGGAGATTAAAATGCATACAGGACTGTTTGTAATCACTATTATAGTACCCAATAAGCTTCAGACACATATATTGCAGGAAAAACTTTTTTGAACATTTTCTACATGGTCATTCAAATATTGACAAGTTGGAGATCATACCACAGAGCAGTACTCTAATCTGCTTCTTACGAAGGATACATACAAGGATGTCAAAGCTCTCGGAGAAGAAAGGTATTACAGGATCTCTATATCAAATGGACCATTTTGAAAGCTCGTTTACGCATTTCTTCAATTCGCCTTTCAATGGTAGAACAGAGATTAAATAAATCACCCAAGTCTCTGATCTCAGACACTCAGACAAAAAACCTGGCAACGGAAAGGTGTGACGCAGGTTCAGCTCTTCAAGGTTCAGAACACTCCAGGAGCATGTCCATGATTGATTAATCGCCTATGCGTTTGTTGGAAATTACATCCCCGTTCATATATTTTTGGTACATGGTTTTAGAATTTGACAATATTTTGAAAATATCATGAATCCAGTTGACAAAGTATGTTCAAGTATTTGGCAGATGTGTGCTGTTTAAGCTGAGAAGTGAATGAAGGGTCTTCTGAAGTGAAGTGTTGTGAAAATATAATTTATTGAATTCAAGAAATGACAATACAAGTAGATAAACTTATTTCCCTTCTCTGATGCTACTGAAAACCCCATTCTTCCTCTAAATTACCCACTGAAAAGTATTTTTACTATCACAACATTGACAGCTCAAAGGTGACGCTGTCCTTGGCATGTACAAACAGCAAAATGTTAATTTTTTTTTTATTTGGCTTTATTAAATAAGGGTAGCCTGGAAAACTCTAGAGAGAGTTTATCTCCACCAGGGCCCTCGACAAAAATTTATGCGAAGTGCCCGAATAGAATTAGATAAGGATGTTTAAACAGAACTGTATGCCACAGCTGGGCATTGCTTCAGTCACAAAGGCACTTGGATTTTTTCCGAATCAGCTTTCATAACCGTTTAGTCCGTAATGTTTCATATATCGTTCAAGAGGAGAACTAAATCCTTCCTGTTGCTGCATTTCTAACACCTGCTGAAATATGTTCTGAGTAAGATCTGAGGGAGCAATTTTCGTGGCTTTTTTGCAGTGGAGTAAGTAATCGTTTATATTGAACGTTGTGTTTATACTTCTCCCAGTGACTTTATTACTCCTGGTATAGGAGTTAAGGCTATCAGTACTGGAGCTGTTGGAATAGCCGCTATGACAGCAGAGCTTTCAATAATACCCTTTGTTATGTTAAGACCCATTTCAATTCACCCCAATATTGTATAACTGCGACTATACGCAGCAATAGCTCTTTCAATGTAGTCGGCCAACTATTCGACACTGTCAACAACTGAGATGTGCGTTTTTGCTAATATGATATGTGCAAGGGTAGATAGAAAGTAATTGAAGTAATATCGATACTCGACACAAAATAGGAGGAGGAAAAAAAGAAAATAGTTGAAAATGGTTATAGTTCTAACGAAACACCTTTTATTAATAACAATAATGCCCTTGCAGAAGCAGACCTATTTCAGGTTGACAGCTTACACAATAACTCACACGACAGCTCACACGACAGCCCACAGGTGGATCAGTTAACTGAACAGAGAGTAGAACTTACAGAGCTAATGGTTGATGAATTCTTAACAGAAAAGAATAACACTGATCCGTCAGCACGAGATTTCTGCTTTTTGATGCTACGATTAAGGAAGGGAAGCTGTATAATAAAAACATCAGGCTGTCAAAAACCAAAGGAAGGGATTTTTAGCGCGCTGCTCAATAAAGAGTCACTTTTAGGAGCTTCTCAATTTGTAAGTAAAATATTTTTTGAGGCCGAACTCGACCATGTGAGTTCTGCATTACGTTCTGGAGATGTGTTACGATCGAGATGAACAGATCAGAGATGAACTGACACTCTTATGGCATGGCTCTAGCGGTAATCCAAATTAATACAAACTATCAAAAATAGAACCGATGAATGGAATAACCTAAACCCTGACTACAGAGCTTTTGTTGATAAATAAGAGATGGGCAAGCGAATATGCGTACGTCTTAATGAGATAACAATGAAAGAGAACATTTTGTCAGAAGAAACACTTACACATGAACTCAGAACAAGTGTACATAAAATTAATTGAAGTGTAACAAGAGCTAATCAGTGGAGCATGTGAAAGACTGGTGCAGACTTAGTCTCTTCGTGGTTTAATTTCCTATCAAGAATTATCGCTGAATCTGCAGCTGACAGAGTTATTTAAACAGTGTGGTTTAACAATCGCTACATTACTTACTGCCGTTGGAATGACAATAAATCAATTACCCTGGATGTGACTACAGGGGTCTGGTGTGGGTCGCGGCAGCTCAGGAAATAATAATCCATCCAAAGTATACACAGAAGCAAAGTAAATTATTTGAAGCGCGCATACCAATTGAAAAAGGCATCAAAATAAACTAAACGTCCCACATTCCTTGCAGATCTACAATGATGCATCGAAATATGTTAATGCCCCTCCCCATTAACAACATATGAAAGCTACCTAGTGTAATGTAATCTAGACGGAAAAAACATGGCGACGGGTTCAGGTGGAAGAGCTGCAGCTCGTCAAAGATCAGAATACACGCCAGTGTTGTCAACCGTACCTGATCCATTTCGTGTGCGTTTGTTGAGAATAGCTAATGATATCCCCGAGGGTATGTATGTGATATTTGGTTTTAGAATGCGACGATATTTTGAAAATGGCACAAAACTTATTGAATGATGTGCGACTGATATGAAAAAGAAGCCTGCTTACAAAGTATGTTGAGGTATTAGCAAACGAGTGCTCTTTAAGCTGAGCAGTGAATGAAGAGACTGTAGTAATGTGCTGGGGAAACATAGTTTATCAAACGCGAGAAGTGACAATACGCTTTCAGTTTTGTAATTCATACCATAATTATGCGGAAAGGAAGCTCAAATGCTCAAATAGCAATCTGACATTATATCCCATAATTATTAATATATGCCACTTAGACTATAAATGCCTTATCGTCTTTAGAACTCATAATCAAGCCTCAAGGTTTCGCGGGTTTGGTTATCATATTGAGCATTGTTTATTTTAGATTATTTTATATATATTTGGTGAACCCCTCACAATGTTCAAGACTTTGTTAAAATATCTTCTAGGTGCATACTAAAGGATGTTCAATTAACTTTTTTGAACTTACATATTTTTCTTTTACAAAAGAAAAGTTCACGCAATTGAAACAGATTTGTCCGAATGTACAAAAACGTGAACTAGAGCAGATGAAGCATCCAATGGATTTATTTGAAAAATTATGCGAGATGGGATACATCAGTGAAGAAAAACCATCATCGCTCCAAGAATTATTGACGACCATTGGAATGCGACAGCTACTCAATCGTCTTCAGGACAGTATGTATTTTTCATGGACATTCTCATTTGTATATCAAAACCCTGGAATCTATGAAAAGTCTCCCATAGTGAAAAGATGCACAAAACGTAATCGTTCGGCAATTTTAGTTTTCTTGTTTTACATGTACAATCACTTTTACGATTACATTCGGCAGTATGAATATCTCTCGGGTACTCAAGTATTGCTTTTATTTGAAAAAAGGTTGATATCAAAGAGAAGTTTGATGGTCAACGATAGCAATTCATCAATTTATTGACTGATTTTGATATTTCCATGTGCTATAGGAGGTATTCCATGCTACACATTGATACTGAGTAAAAACATTGAGATGTTATGTAGCTTTAATATGGGCAAACTTTGTTTTACTATGGAGTATTGATCTTGAAAATATGCATTCGATGCAATTTGAAAACATATAAATTAACTATTTTGGCTTATTTCTACCGACGGAGAAACAAAGAGTATTAAATTAATGCTTTAACATGTAATGTTCTTTCCAGGTATCACTGAGTTGAGGAGATTGAAGGGGAAGTGCGAAAGCGTTTACAGTTAAAATACAAAGAAAAGTACCGTTGTGTGAAGACGATGAAACAATCTCTTAATATGGAGAAACTCTACAAAGTGTTGACGTTTGGACTGATGAACTAGGCGTGGAAAGCGGCGAAAGGTTGGAGGATATACACCAAATATTTGACAATTATGGAAATGCTACTCGTATACAATTACAGGGAGCAGCAGGCACTGGCAAGTCTGTCATTTGCAAAAGATTAGCATATGACTGGGCTTGTGGATCTAGGCCCGATCGGTATAACAAAAAAATTGTTCTTTTACTTGAATTAAGAGATATAGCTACAGGCTCTGAGCATACAAGTGTTATTTGCGAAATACTCAATCAGCTTATTTCAAAAGATAGTAAACTGACCAAGGCGAATATTGCAAAAATTCTAGAGAATGACGCTGAATCAATTTTGTTCCTCCTTGATGGCCTTAGCGAAGTCGACAAAAATAAATTGGAAAAAAGTGGCATCGTTGACTGATCGAACGTAAAATGTATGAAAGGTCTATGGTTGTTATGACTACACGTCCATACCGACGCGATGAATATAGTCCAAGCACGAACAAATCATTCCTTATTAAAGGATTCGCAGAGCAGGGTCATAAACAACTCATTGGAAAATTCTTTGAAAAATATCCTGACAACGGAAAAGCGTTGGTAGCACACCTTGAGAAATACAACGCAAGAGATTTAACAAACCCTTTATATATCACAGCATTTTGTTGCTTTTGGTCAGACAACAAGGCAAATCGCAAAAACAATTTCTTGCCCACACAATGTGGAATCTGTGTTTTATCACAGATGTGTTTTGTGATTACACCTAGCTATCTGCCTACCTTACATCTTCACTGTCGTCCCCTTAGCCAATCGGCTCTTCTACCCATTACTGTTATCAATCCTCCTTCCCAGCCAATCAGCCACGTTTGCACACGACACTACATATCAAGCCTTTGTCTCATCGCTCCCATTCATTCATTCATTCATTCATTCAGCCGCTGGGTTCATGCCATCCAGCTCAGCCTATTACTCTACGTCCGGAATCGTTTACGATCCCTTCCTTCGAACAACCATGCCAGCCAAAGGAAGTCCAAAGACAGCCAAGAAATATCAGTGTCCGAATGCTCAGCCTGCTTCGAGACCCCGCCCTACCCAAGGCCGGCATTGATCCATGTCCCGCTCCGCTGCAACTGCACGTTGGATATTCTAGCTGCGAATACGGAGCACGTCCGCAGTTCTAACGTAGTATTACTCACAATCCTTCTGATCGGCCTCAGGTCCTGGCATTCAAACCGAATTCGGAACCAAGTCTCCTTCTGAAGCTCCATTGTCTGCAATGGTTCCTTTTGCCAGCATTTCGGCGGGCAGCGTCCCAAGACAACATTACCAAGAAGATAGTTATGTAACAACTGCCATGTTTACGCAGCTGCAGACTTGGTCAACACGCTATTCAATATCCTGCATCAGCAACTTCGACCAGCGGCCACTAAGTCACCTATGAACTGTCTGACGTCACTTCCCGAAGTTCCCTTCCAGAACGTAAAAAACACAATCCAAGATGGCGGCGCCCTACGTTCTATCAACGTCGATGTCATCCCCTCCTCATCGTCATCCATATCCAAAGACGTGGGACTTCGGCACATCTTACAACCATAAGGCATCGGACTCTTAAATTTACTCTGCCTATTTTCCGACAATTTCTAGCTCGTCTGTACGTTGGACAAGTTGCAGGCTGACTACGAGTAACCATGGAGCTACCGCCATGGAGTAACTGACTTTGCTTGGCCATATACCGCCCATGGCGATCATTTTCCTGGCCTATGTTGAGCCCGTCTTTTCTGTCACGTCCGACCGCTCAATCCGACCCATCGTTACCATCCAGCGCCAGCCCCGCAAGAATTCCATAAGCATTATTTACATGACTGCGAATCAACAGGACACAACAGCCAGACGCCATCAAAAAAAAAAAGCGAACGTAACGACGGTCATACTATAGTGACCACATTGACTCCACTGCTCGGTCGACCTGCCTGTCATGTACATCGTATCACGCTACACCAATGTTCAGCAAGAATCGACAAGAGGATCAGTTGACTGACCGACGACTGTATCAGTTTCCGATTCAGAATAGTAATTAGTCGTGCGTAGCCCGTCATAGGACAGCTAGCTGCACAGGGAAAACAACGGACCTTGACCCTGTGACCTCAAAACAAACTCAGTCTTAGGACCAAAGATGGCGGCGCCCATGGTGTCAAGTTGCCACAGCGTCACTCAACTTTTATGTCGAACAAAGATCACAGGCGACCATTTAAGTAACATCTGCACGACTTCAAGCATGTAACCAACGAGTCCTTCCGACCAGCAGTTCACAACGATCTACACACAGCCTCATTTCCTGTTTGACTGAGTGAAAGCGAAACAAGGTACAGCTTCAACTCAAGACTCAATTGAGTCAAGACTCTGTTTACGCGGTCAACCAACAAGGACTAACAATTTCTCCGAGCATGTAAATATGCGGCAGCTCAAGGCTACCCCTACGTGATGAACTTTCAGACTGTCAAGCGAAGAGTTAGATGCGTATCAACATGACACTCCTGCGTTTGCGGACAATCAAGTCAGACAAGCAAATAAATTCAGAGCATGCATATGCGGAAGCTGAAGGCTAACTCGCTGTAAAGCATCCTATCGGCGGCCTCACCAATCGGACGTAACCAGCTCCCAGCTACCTATTGGATGTTACAGACCAGTTACACCTGTCAGTTAATGTGTCACCAAGCGCAGCTGCTGGATGTCACCCGATGATCTCTCCTTACTTCAACCGTGGATTACGCTGCGGTGCCACAAGAAAGAACCAACAAACTACAGCTGGAGATCGAGAACGACCGGTCGTCCTATATCGCCTTTCAGACTGATGTTTGCCATCACGTCGGCATGTTCTGTCTGCTAGTGTTGACTTGGCAATGAATCTTGCCTTCTTCTGTTTTGTTTTCATGCTACGATAAGGCCATGACTTACCTTTTGCGTTGAAATTACTACTTTTTAGGAGTTCAGTTTGCTAGCATTCGCCTACTCGTCACTCGTTTATTTGCCCGTTTGCAGCTCATGTTACCTGGCCCTCTTCGTTTTGCATGCATTATCGTGCCCCCCTTTTTTAGCATGTTGATTTGGCCATCCTGCACAAGCGTTTTCCCAGCTTTGCATGTATTGCGCAGTCTGGCCTTACATGCGGCCCCACGCAATTTGCTCTTCATACAGCTTAGCGATGTCTTTCACATTTCCTTTTCCTTCCATTTTAGATGCACTGTTTCAAACTACTGTGCCACTCCCAGGAAGCCGAACCCTGCAGCTGCACCTGTCGGCAATCTCACAAGCATCCCTGCGAAAACATACGAAAACAAACATTTGCTAGCGTCTGTAACCCATCGGGCATTTTGTACCAGGGCCCCTGCAATAAGCCAGTGCCTGAACTGTATCATGGAGTCTGTTTAGCCCGACGTCTACGTATTAGCAAACTCTCTGTCCATAAAACATTTCGGTCAGCAGACCCATGGATACCTTACCACGAACCGCATCATGGCATTACATCAGCACGTTGACTTGTGGATTGTACAGTTCACATCAGTGTGACTGGAGGAACATGCTATTCTTTCAGAACACTTTCATTTTCAAAGCAAAGGACTACAGACTTCATCCTTTGCCATTTAGCAGTATTACAGTTTTTAGTAATGTCTCATAACCGCCACTTTATCCCACATCAGTTTCCTCATATCATGCCTTTCATTGTTGTTTCGAAAGAACTGACATGTAACTCTGTCATGGACTTCATACTTCGTTCGACCAGCAGCATTCCATTGAAGGGGCTTTGCTTCGCATGCTCGGACATTTTTCCAGTTAACAGCGATGTGTGGAGTTGCCCTCATTCTCCTTTATATCATGCCTTTCATTGCTGCTTCGAAAGAATTGACATTTACGCTGTCATAGACTGCACACTTCGTTCGACCAGCAACAGGCCATTGAAGAGGCTTGCTTTGCATACTCAGACATTTTCCCTAGTTAACAGTGACGTTCCACTTTGCCTGATCCGTTCACTGCTGCTCTACACGGAAATCCCAGACCACCTTTTAGGTAGATGGTCTAGCAACTGCTAATGACTTACATGTACATGAGAACATCAAAATTTGCGTCACACTTTTCAACGGCTAGCCTCCTTACTGTGTGAACACTCAAACACTTATCTACTGCGGTCTATGTCGTCACTTCAAGTCGGCCTTATTTCACCACATCAACAGACTCACACATTTATGTCTTGTTGTGTTTCATGTCTGCGTTTTGCCATCTGGACTCACTGGGTGCACACAAACACTTTTTAACAGCTGCCTATACGTCATTGCAAGTCAGTCTCATTCCATTGCATTGTGACTCACACGTTACATGTCTTGTCGTGTTTCACGTCTGTGTTCTGTCACCTAGCGTTCCTACATGTACGTTGTTTCCACCTGGGCTCGCACAGTTTACCTGTCCCCCGGGACCCCTCCCCCCAAGCCGTATCATCACCACGGTGATCCCTTGGGTGCGAGAACCTTGTCTTCGTTCCATGTTTCCACCCAGGCTCGCACAGTTTACCTGTCCCCTGGGACCCCCTCCCCCCAAGCCGTATCATCACCACGGTGATCCCTTGGGTGCGAGAACCTTGTCTTCGTTCCATGTTTCCACCCGGGCTCGCACAGTTTACCTGTCCCCCGGGACCCCCTCCCCCCAAGCCGTATCACCACCACGGTGATCCCTTGGGCGCGAGAACCTTGTCTTGTTCCATCCATGTTTCCACCTGGGCTCGTACAGTCTACCCTGTCCCCCAGGACCCCCTCCCCCCAAGCCGTATCATCACCACGGTGATCCCTTGGGCGCGAGAACCTAGTCTTCATTCCATGTTTCCACCCGGGCTCGTACAGTTTACCTGTCCCCCGGGACCCCCTCCCCCAAGCCGTATCACCACCATGGTGATCCCTTGGGTGCGAGAACCTCGTCTCTGTTTCATCATGTTTTCACCTGGGCTCGTACAGTTTACCTGTCCCCCAGGCCCCCTCAGTTTCATGTCTGCGTTTTGCCATCTGGACTCACGGGTGCACACTCAAAACACTTTTTAACGGCTGCCTATTCGTCATTGCAAGTCAGCCTCATTCCATTGCATTATGACTCACACGTTACATGTCTCGTCGTGTTTCACGTCTGTGTTCTGTCACCTAACGTTCCTACATGTACGTTTCCACCTGGGCTCGCACAGCTTACCTGTCCCCCAGGACCCCCTCCCCCAAGCCGTATCATCACCACGGTGATCCCTTGGGCGCGAGAACCTTGTCTATGTTCCATGTTTCCACCCGGGCTCGCACAGTTTACCTGCCCCCCGGGACCCCCTCCCTCAAGCCGTATCACCACCGCGGTGATCCCTTGGGTGTGAGAACCTTGTCTTGTTCCATCCACGTTTCCACCTGGGCTCGTACAGTCTACCCTGTCCCCCAGGACCCCCTCCCCCCAAGCCGTATCATCACCACGGTGATCCCTTGGGCGCGAGAACCTCGTCTTCATTCCATGTTTCCACCCGGGCTCGCACAGTTTACCTGTCCCCCGGGACCCCCTCCCCCCAAGCTGTATCACCACCGCGGTGATCCCTTGGGTGCGAGAACCTCGTCTCCGTTTCATCATGTTACCACCTGGGCCCGTACAGTTTACCTGTCCCCCAGGACCCCCTCCCCCCAGGCCGTATCACCACTGTGGTGTTCCCCTGGGTGCGAGAACCCCTCTACTAACATCATTCTCAATTTCTTCCCTCCTTTTGGGGGTCACTTCAGTCATACTTCCTTCGTTTGGGCTTTGGATTCCATCCTGACCCCCATTTCTCGGGAATTCCACTCCTTTCCCACATTGCGGCCTCTCAGGATGGATTCATCATCAAGGTCATTCAGACCTTGACCCCAAGGTCACCAATGACCGTTGCTCGGTTGCTTGACTGAAGGGGCCCTCTCCCATATATTTTGCTTATATTTTATTATAGGTTAGTTTGCTACTTCTATTTTGACTGTTTTGTATTGTAATTTTTGATAGTACTTAGTTTGAGATCTGCGAGGGCACTAGTTCTATGCCCTTTACTGCTTTATATTTGCCGTTTCATCTTGTGCTTTATTCTATACTTTGTTGGCGTTTACGTTCTCCTTTTTGCAATAAACCCTCCTGTCTTTCCTCAACTTAGCGGTGGTGTGTTCACAAAGTGGAATCTGTGTTTTATCACAGATGTGTTTTGTGATTACACCTAGCTATCTGCCTTCCTTACATCTTCACTGTCGTCCCCTTAGCCAATCGGCTCTTCTACCCATGACTGTTATCAATCCTCCTTCCCAGCCAATGAGCCACGTTTGCACACGACACTACATATCAAGCCTTTGTCTCATCGCTCCCATTCATTCATTCATTCATTCATTCAGCCGCTGGGTTCATGCCATCCAGCTCAGCCTATCCCACCACCATCCCCTGTCTCCTCCTCTCTTCTTCCCTTTCTTTCAAGTGTCCGGGCTTTGGATTCCATCCTGACCCCCATTTCTCGGGAATTCCACTCCTTTCCACATTGCGGCCTCTCAGGATGGATTCATCATCAAGGTCATTCAGACCTTGACCCCAAGGTCACCAATGACCGTTGCTCGGTTGCTTGACTGAAGGGGCCCTCTCCCATATATTTTGCTTATATTTTATTATAGGTTAGTTTGCTACTTCTATTTTGACTGTTTTGTATTGTAAGTTTTGATAGTACTTAGTTTGAGATCTGCGAGGGCACTAGTTCTATGCCCTTTACTGCTTTATATTTGCCGTTTCATCTTGTGCTTTATTCTATACTTTGTTGGCGTTTACGTTCTCCTTTTTGCAATAAACCCTCCTGTCTTTCCTCAACTTAGCGGTGGTGTGTTCACAAATAGCTCTTTACGCCGAAATACTGGACATAATGTCACACTGGCATTCCGAGAAATATTCATCGAAAGACGGACAAAGTCTTAAAATTGTTAGAACTCTGGCGTCAGATTCCTGTAAAGCGTATGATGATGGCATGTTAGGGTTTGGTGAAGAATACCGTAAGTCTGGTACGATTTTGGATTTAGGGTTTCTAAAAGAAATCTCATGTTATTCAAGAGCAGCTTCATCCAGCATTGTTTTCGAATTTTCGTCCACGATGTGGCTACAGTGCTTTGTCGCGTTGCATCTTTCTAACATGTGTAAACATTTAAGTGTGTCACGAGAAAACTTCTTCAAAGAATCGTATGACGTTATGAAAGCTATTGTAAAGTGTAGCAATGAATTACCACACTCGCGCTCTAGGGAGGTCATGAAACAAATTAGTTCACTCTTACAAGGGGAAGGTAACACGCATGAAAACGTAATTAGGTTTCTTCACCGACATCTAACAAGAAAGGGTGAGGCAAAAAAACTCTTTAAAACTTTTGTTGACAATATCAAATATCGGGAATGGTCTGAACATTGCAGAGACCAAGTAGCAAACTTGTGGGGTCTTTGTATTGAGTGTTTATTAGAAAGTAGATGGGCAGAAGATTGCATTAAGTATATAATATCAGAACTACCAAGGACAATAACTTATCTCGGGGAAAACAGAGAATCTGCTATGGACGGACTAGAGATCCCGCCGAGGAGTGCTGTAATCAGATGTAGCTTACAGAGTTTGACATTTTTTCTAGAAACCCAAAAGAAGGCGAGGCGGAAACTTCATGCACAATATCTAACTAAAAGCGTTTACTATCATAGCATTACAGAAGAGGACTGTGCAAGGCTGGAAGCCTTGAATCATACAGACTTATCTGTCAAGCCATTACTGGGCAGGAATGTACAAGGTTAAAAGCCGTAAAACTTACAGACTTCTCTGTCAAATCTGTATAAATTTAGCCATTGAAAGTTAATGGTATCACCAAAGTTGAGAGCAGGATTTTGCTCAGATTCTGGGGTGTTATTGTTGCGTCATATAATACGTGTACCGCTGTTAATAGGATTTAGCACTTTTCTTTCTTTCACAGGTATTGTAGAGAATAATTAGTTGACAACAGATTGTCGAAATTTAGAAATCGATCCAAGTTCGGAAAGGGAGGAATTCCATTTTGAGCGCATTAAATTTAGTGGCCAGCGTATCCTCAATTATTTTTGAAGCAAGGCAAGGAGGCATCATAACTTATAACAACATAGAATAGACATGCATTGTATTTTCGCGGAAGCATTTTTTAAACTACATTTTAGTGTGTACTGTTAAACTTGTATTTTTCGAAAATTATATGTACTATAAAAAGTTTTCGTAGATTTACTTAAATTGTTTTTATGACAAACTATACCATTGAGCGTTATTGTAAATATAATGTCATTTTTCACTATTTCTGTGTACATTTGTGCTTGCAAAGGATTTATTGATCAAAGTAAACAGAATGTCTCAGTATTCAAGACAGCCGGTGTTATTTTTCGTGATTAAGATCTTGTTCTTTTGAGTAACAATTTCATTTGATTTACGTATTAAGCTAATCTCCATCTCAATCTCACTGGATCCTTCTTCACCCAATTCCTTCCAAAAGGAAACAGCAGAGACATTCTTCAAAACTCTTATACCTTTTATTTAATCCAGGTAGTTCAGATTTACAGCCATCTAGCCTGGTGTCAGCCGTAAGACACATTCAAAACAAAACCTTTGACATCTTAACCTGTTTGGCTTGTTGTATTTTATACGTTTAAAAGTATTATCTCAAAGGAGACTAAGCTGACAATAAAGTTGAATATTAACTTGATTGGTGAGATGTTTTATTTCATGCAACGACGTCCAAGTGGGACGTTTTAACTGTTTGACGTCAAAATGGATGCGTAGTTTATAGTAATTTACGCACGCCTTACCTGCTGCATCCACATTCAATGATAACTAGGAGAACAACTTTATAAATTTATCAATGGCATCAGAAGTTCCAGTAGCTGTACACTACACTATTGAAAAATGTTTGATATATGATCGTATCTGAAATTATAAAAGACCTTTGCACTGTTTTCGTTACACCCTTCTGCAATTAAGCTCCATTCCTGGTTCAATTGGATAAATAGAAATGCGGCCTATGTATAATTTATCAATCTGTAGAATCAACTGTTTAGAGTAGTAAGTTTCAGGGGAGTCTACAGGTCGCATTATATAGCTCAGGCATTCGGGTATCATTGGCAGAAGACTAACTTTTCTTGTGTTTGCCTTGCTTTATTAAAGTGTGCTATACATCACTACGGACAAGAGCGATTTCGTATTGAGCAGTTTTCCACTACGCGCCGCTAGCAGCTTTTGGCATAGCAAAACCTCTTCAAAGATGGCGGCGCCCATGTTGCTCTGTGCCGAGAAAGTCATTCAGCGTAAATTACAAAATTCAAAGTCTGTACTTTTATGACAGAACTCTGTGTTCGACACCAAACGCATGCACTATTTATTTGATGAGCTTTCCCAAGTCACTAGTGGGGCAATCCTTAGAAATGACTGTGACGAAAGGCAGAATACGCTGGCGAAATGTCAGGGTATTCCGCGCACATCTATCAGCTTCACCGTCATTGGGTCGCCATGAAAAGGAACGTTTTAACAGCAAATACCAAAGGAAGTGTTTGATGTTTTCCGACATTTGGCACGAGACCACTAATTAATTTCCGATAGGCCACCTCAGTAGCGTTGACTTCAATTTTCCTATTTTAAAACATTCAGTGGCACGAATCCTCTTAACAGGTGTTTGGTCAATGTCAGCTTGCCTACCGGTGAATTTTTCGTGTGGGCAAGTCCACGGAAATTTTGAGATAGCGATGAAAATAGCGCCCTCAGTGGTGTTTTTGACAAAATTACGGCTTATTGTTAAGATTTCTATGGGCCCGAGAACTACTCAAACTAAACAAGCATCCATGCAGATATCAAAACTTCAAGGTCTGCACTTTTTTATCTTTGTGGGTAATGGACCCCTGAAGTCAATTAGTGGCCTTGTTCCAACATAGTGAGCCTTAAATTGACAAATGTGCACAATTTTAACTCCAAAGAAAGTACTGGTGAATCTGACTCAAATACTAAAATAAAAGAAACTTTAACCTATCACTTCAATTGCTACACCTGCCTCAAGACATACATTCTTTGGCTCTATGGCAGCAAGTTGCGTTATCTCTGTACCAAGCAATATGACACAAAAACACATTCCTGACAAACATTTGGTGTCCTAAACACTCATATCAGATTACTTTTACAGTTGCTTAGAAGTGTTCTTCCCATTAAAGTAATGATTTCACAAAGAGCAATCCCTCCAACAAATTAAATCCCGATTTCAGGGGTTAGGCCTATTTTCATCGCCTTTTTACGGAAATTTTGAATAATACATTTCTCTGTAGAAAACCGCTTTGGATGCATTTGCACGAATATTTCATATAAAAGCAAGAAATTGTACGTCAAGACAAAAAAGTACTGGTTTGACAAATTAGTTGAATGATTAAAGAAAAAATTGACAAGAAATAAGAATCATGAAGAGAATTAGTGGTATTGTTCTTTTTTGCTACCCGGAACAGCATGGCCATCCATGAGAAGATATCAAAGGCATACATAACTTTGACGCTCTCAAATTTATTGAGGCTGGTTTATGTACTCTCGGAAAGCAAACCCATTATAGAGAAATTGCAACACTGTAACCATTTGGTGTACGTTTCCATAGTAACTGAGTTTCCCGCCAGTCTGCTGTCACATGATCAGACGGCGCATCTACGTTAGTTATACGAATAAAACTCACGACTTTGAGTGTATGAAAAGTGTGTCTCTGTGTGTCTCAGTTTCCTTGTGAACCCGCTTCTTGGGGAAAGCGAGAGAACTATTAGGTGTACATACACCTCCCCCACATGTACGAGCACAGGATGCTATGACGAGAGAAGTGCCAGACCGAGAGGTCAAGAATGTGCTTCGGAGAGAGGTCAAAGGGAGAGTCGCTGTTACATGCACTGAAGAAATATAATGCATTGTCAAGTATTATGCAATTAGGGTGTCTGTAGTGGTCAACCTTTGCAATAGAGCGTTGAACAATTCCGATGCATCAAGGTACCTGAATTCTTCTTGTTTACCTGACAAAAAACACTGACAAATTGATGTTCAGCTCAGATTGTACTTTGTTGTTGTCCGTCTATTCTGTCTTAATGAATGATCTATTCTGAATTTGCATTTAGGAATAAAATAACATGGGATTAAGTGCTGACATTTGTCTTTTCTTATTTGAATACCAACAATCAAATGTAAATATGCAAAAAGACAATCATTTCATTCGATACAGGAATTATTTTTACTTATGAATAGAATGTATGAATATGAAAAGAAAACTAATCAACAATGAAATTTTGGCGATTTATGTTTCTCTCCGCTAACATCTGAAATAGAGCTTAGTTAGATGATTTCATAGAAAACAAACAATTCATGAGAACTACAAAGGGACACAGATCATCATAAAAACTTACACAGACTTCGAAATGGATATGATTCATTATATTTCAAACATTTCTTAGATAATTTTATAATCCAAACTACCAGATACCGTCGTTCACTTCGATTCATAGAAAGTAAAATGAATTTCACTTATCATATTTGGAAAGAATATATTTATATATTTATTTTATTTACTTATTTATTTGACGGGTCAATAGGCAAAAAAATCCAATAATAGACTCCGAGAAACTAAATACAAACAACAAACAAGCATACAGTACAATATTAACTCACATAATAAAAATTAAATATCAACAGAAATGTCAATACATAGTGTAAGAGACCTGGAGAAAAAACCCTAAGATTCAACCTGCAACGTGGAAGTTGAAATAAAGACGGGCCCTGAGGCGTCTTAGTGTTGCAAAAATGGAAATTGATATAAAAGGTAGGGACAAGAAGATCTCCCTGAAAAAAATCTGTTTCAAAAGGTCAGATCTAAAACCTTCCGCCAAAGTGAGAGAGAGAACGGAGATTAAATGCATACAGGACTGTTTGTAATCGCTATTATAGTACCCAATAAGCTTCAGACACATATATTGCAGGAAACTTTTTGAACATTTTCTACATGGTCATTCAAATATTGACAAGTTGGAGATCATACCACAGAGCAGTACTCTAATCTGCTTCTTACGAAGGATACATACAAGGATGTCAAAGCTCTCGGAGAAGAAAGGTGTTACAGGATCTCTATATCAAATGGACCATTTTGAAAGCTCGTTTACGCATTTCTTCAATTCGCCTTTCAATGGTAGAACAGAGATTAAATAAATCACCCAAGTCTCTGATCTCAGACACTTAGACAAAAAACCTGGCAACGGAAAGGTGTGACGCAGGTTCAGCTCTTCAAAGTTCAGAACACTCCAGGAGCATGTCCATGATTGATTAATCGCCTATGCGTTTGATGGAAATTACATTCCCGTTTATATGTTTTTAGTACATGGTTTTAGAATTTGACAATATTTTGAAAATATCATGAATCGTATTGAATGTGCGACTGATATTGAATAGAAGCCAGTTGACAAAGTATGTTCAAGTATTTGGCATATGTGTGCTGTTTAAGCTGAAAAGTGAATGAAGGGTCTTCTGAAGTGAAGTGTTGTGAAAATATAATTTATTGAATTCAAGAAATGACAATACAAGTAGATAAACTTATTTCCCTTCTCTGATGCTACTGAAAACCCCATTCTTCCTCTAAATTACCCACTGAAAAGTATTTTTACTATCACAACATTGACAGCTCAAAGGTGACGCTGTCCTTGGCATGTACAAACAGCAAAATGTTAATTTTTTTTTTTATTTGGCTTAAGGTAATATGCAACGCGAAAGTGAAAGACTTAAACTTTTGCTCTAACTTTCCTCAAGGAATCTTTCAATCATTCTCTTTCTAAATCAAGAATAAAAATAGGGGGTCACCGTGCAAATTTTGGTACTAGAGAAACAAATAACCCAAGATTTATCGATATTAGAAATTCAAAATGGCCGCCATCCCTGTGTTAACTCTATGGCGAAAAATAAAAATTTTTGAATTTCAAAAAACTAAGCCGGTGAAAAGTTTTCTTTCACCAAGAGCTTTATAATGAACCCCCACATGTGGTATATCAGAAGAGAACTGTAAAAGTTTGAGAGTCCGAATGTCTGTCCCCGAGGTGCGTTCTACCTTAAATAAGGGTAGCCTGGAAAACTCTAGAGAGAGTTTATCTCCCCCAGGGCCCTCGGCAAAAATTTATGCGAAGTGCCCGAATAGAATTAGATAAGGATGTTTAAACAGAACTGTATGCCACAGCTGGGCATTGCTTCAGTCACGAAGGCACTTGGATTTTTTCCGAATCATCTTTCATAACCGTTTAGTCCGTAATGTTTCATATATCGTTCAAGAGGAGAACTTAATCCTTCCTGTTGCTGCATTTCTAACACCTGCTGAAATATGTTCTGAGTAAGATCTGAGGGAGCAATTTTCGTGGCTTTTTTGCAGTGGAGTAAGTAATCGTTTATATTGAACGTTGTGTTTATACTTCTCCCAGTGACTTTATTACTCCTGGTATAGGAGTTAAGGCTATCAGTACTGGAGCTGTTGGAATAGCCGCTATGACAGCAGAGCTTTCAATAATACCCTTTGTTATGTTAAGACCCATTTCAATTCACCCCAATATTGTATAACTGCGACTATACGCAGCAATAGCTCTTTCAATGTAGTCGGCCAACTATTCGACACTGTCAACAACTGAGATGTGCGTTTTTGCTAATATGATATGTGCAAGGGTAGATAGAAAATAATTGAAGTAATATCGATACTCGACACAAAATAGGAGGAGGAAAAAAAGAAAATAGTTGAAAATGGTTATAGTTCTAACGAAACACCTTTTATTAATAACAATAATGCCCTTGCAGAAGCAGACCTATTTCAGGTTGACAGCTTACACAATAACTCACACGACAGCTCACACGACAGCCCACAGGTGGATCAGTCAACTGAACAGAGAGTAGAACTTACAGAGCTAATGGTTGATGAATTCTTAACAGAAAAGAATAACACTGATCCGTCAGCACGAGATTTCTGCTTTTTGATGCTACGATTAAGGAAGGGAAGCTGTATAATAAAAACATCAGGCTGTCAAAAACAAAGGAAGGGATTTTTAGCGCGCTGCTCAATAAAGAGTCACTTTTAGGAGCTTCTCAATTTGTAAGTAAAATATTTTTGAGGCCGAACTCGACCATGTGAGTTCTGCATTACGTTCTGGAGATGTGTTACGATCGAGATGAACAGATCAGAGATGAACTGACACTCTTATGACATGGCTCTAGCGGTAATCCAAATTAATACAAACTATCAAAAATAGAACCGATGAATGGAATAACCTAAACCCTGACTACAGAGCTTTTGTTGATAAATAAGAGATGGGCAAGCGAATATGCGTACGTCTTAATGAGATAACAATGAAAGAGAAAATTTTGTCAGAAGAAACACTTACACATGAACTCAGAACAAGTCTACATAAAATTAATTGAAGTGTAACAAGAGCTAATCAGTGGAGCATGTGAAAGACTGGTGAAGACTTAGTCTCTTCGTGATTATCGCTGAAACTGCAGCTGACAGAGTTATTTAAACGGCAGGGTTGAACAATCGCTACATTACTAACTGCTGTTGGAATGACAATAAATCAATTACCCTGGATGTGATTACATGGGTCTGGTGTGGGTCGCGGCAGCTCAGGAAATAATAATCCATCCAAAGTATACACAGAAGCAAAGTAAATTATTTGAAGCGCGCATACCAATTGAAAAAGGCATCAAATAAACTAAACGTCCCACATTCCTTGCAGATCCACAATGATGCATCGAAATGTGTTAATGCCCCTCCCCATTAACAGCATATGAAAGCTACCTAGTGTAATGTAATCTAGACGGAAAAAACATGGCGACGGGTTCAGGTGGAAGAGCTGCAGCTCGTCAAAGATCAGAATACACGCCAGTGTTGTCAGCCGTACCTGATCCATTTCGTGTGCGTTTGTTGAGAATAGCTAATGATATCCCCGAGGGTATGTATGTGATATTTGGTTTTAGAATGCGACGGTATTTTGAAAATGGCACAAATCTTATTGAATGATGAGCGACTGATATTAAATAGAAGCCTGTTTACAAAGTATGTTGAGGTATTAGCAAACGAGTGCTCTTTAAGCTGAGCAGTGAATGAAGAGACTGTAGTAATGTGCTGGGGAAACATAGTTTATAAAACGCGAGAAGTGACAATACGCTTTCAGTTTTGTAATTCATACCATAATTATGCGGAAAGGAAGCTCAAATGCTCAAATAGCAATCTGACATTATATCCCATAATTATTAATATATGCCACTTAGACTATAAATGCCTTATCGTCTTAGAACTCATAAACCAAGCCTCAAGGTTTCGCGGGTTTGGTTATCATATTGAGCATTGTTTATTTTAGATTATTTTGTATATATTTGGTGAACCCCTCACAATGTTCAAGACTTTGTTAAAATACCTTCTAGGTGCATACTAAAGGATGTTCAATTAACTCTTTTGAACTTACATATTTTTCTTTTACAAAAGAAAAGTTCACGCAATTGAAACAGATTTGTCCGAATGTACAAAAACGTGAACTAGAACAGATGAAGCATCCAATGGATTTATTTGAAAAATTATGCGAGATGGGATACATCAGTGAAGAAAAACCATCATCGCTCCAAGAATTATTGACGACCATTGGAATGCGACAGCTACTCAATCGTCTTCAGGACAGTATGTATTTTTCATGGACATTCTCATTTGTATATCAAAACCCTGGAATCTATGAAAAGTCTCCCATGGTGAAAAGATGCACAAAACGTAATCGTTCGGCAATTTTAGTTTTCTTGTTTTACATGTACAATCACTTTTACGATTACATTTGGCAGTATGAATATCTCTCGGGTACTCAAGTATTGCTTTTATTTGAAAAAAGGTTGATATCAAAGAGAAGTTTGATGGTCAACGATAGCAATTCATCAATTTATTGACTGATTTTGATATTTCCATGTGCTATAGGAGGTATACCAAGCTACACATTGATACTGAGTAAAAACATTGAGATGTTATGTAGCTTCAATATGGGCAAACTTTGTTTTACTATGGAGTATTGATCTTGAAAATATGCATTCGATGCAATTTGAAAACATATAAATTAACTATTTTGGCTTAAACAAAGAGTATTAACTTAATGCTTTAACATGTAATGTTCTTTCCAGGTATCACTGAGTTTGAGGAGATTGAAGGGGAAGTGCGAAAGCGTTTACAGTTAAAATACAAAGAAAAGTACCGTTGTGTGAAGACGATGAAACAATCTCTTAATATGGAGAAACTCTACACAAGTGTTGACGTTTGGACTGATGAACTAGGCGTGGAAAGCGGCGAAAGGTTGGAGGATATACACCAAATATTTGACAATTATGGAAATGCTACTCGTATACAATTACAGGGAGCAGCAGGCACTGGCAAGTCTGTCATTTGCAAAAGATTAGCATATGACTGGGCTTGTGGATCTAGGCCCGATCGGTATAACAAAAAAATTGTTCTTTTACTTGAATTAAGAGATATAGCTACAGGCTCTGAGCATACAAGTGTTATTTGCGAAATACTCAATCAGCTTATTTCAAAAGATAGTAAACTGACCAAGGCGAATATTGCAAAAATTCTAGAGAATGACGCTGAATCAATTTTGTTCCTCCTTGATGGCCTTAGCGAAGTCGACAAAATAAATTGGAAAAAAGTGGCATCGTTGACTTGATCGAACGTAAAATGTATGAAAGGTCTATGGTTGTTATGACTACACGTCCATACCGACGCGATGAATATAGTCCAAGCACGAACAAATCATTCCTTATTAAAGGATTCGCAGAGCAGGGTCATAAACAACTCATTGGAAAATTCTTTGAAAAATATCCTGACAACGGAAAAGCGTTGGTAGCACACCTTGAGAAATACAACGCAAGAGATTTAACAAACCCTTTATATATCACAGCATTTTGTTGCTTTTGGTCAGACAACAAGGCAAATCGCAAAAACAATTTCTTGCCCACACAATTAGCTCTTTACGCCGAAATACTGGACATAATGTCACACTGGCATTCCGAGAAATATTCATCGAAAGACGGACAAAGTCTTAAAATTGTTAGAACTCTGGCGTCAGATTCCTGTAAAGCGTATGATGATGGCATGTTAGGGTTTGGTGAAGAATACCGTAAGTCTGGTACGATTTGGATTTAGGGTTTCTAAAAGAAAACTCATGTTATTCAAGAGCAGCTTCATCCAGCATTGTTTTCGAATTTTCGTCCACGATGTGGCTACAGTGCTTTGTCGCGTTGCATCTTTCTAACATGTGTAAACATTTAAGTGTGTCACGAGAAAACTTCTTCAAAGAATCGTATGACGTTATGAAAGCTATTGTAAAGTGTAGCAATGAATTGCCACACTCGCGCTCTAGGGAGGTCATGAAACAAATTAGTTCACTCTTACAAGGGGAAGGTAACACGCATGAAAACGTAATTAGGTTTCTTCACCGACATCTAACAAGAAAGGGTGAGGCAAAAAAACTCTTTAAAAATTTTGTTGACAATATCAAATGTCGGGAATGGTCTGAACATTGCAGAGACCAAGTAGCAAACTTGTGGGTCTTTGTATTGAGTGTTTATTAGAAAGTAGATGGGCAGAAGACTGCATTAAGTATATAATATCAGAACTACCAAGGACAATAACTTATCTCGGGGAAAACAGAGAATCTGCTATGGGCGGACTAGAGATCCCGCCGAGGAGTGCTGTAATCAGATGTAGCTTACAGAGTTTGACATTTTTTCTAGAAACCCAAAAGAAGGCGAGGCGGAAACTTCATGCACAATATCTAACTAAAAACGTTTACTATCATAGCATTACAGAAGAGGACTGTGCAAGGCTGGAAGCCTTAAATCATACAGACTTATCTGTCAAGCCATTACAGGGCAGGAATGTACAAGGTTAAAAGCCGTAAAACTTACAGACTTCTCTGTCAAATCTGTATAAATTTAGCCATTGAAAGTTAATGGTATCACCAAAGTTGAGAGCAGGATTTTGCTCAGATTCTGGGGTGTTATTGTTGCGTCATATAATACGTGTACCGCTGTTAATAGGATTTAGCACTTTTCTTTCTTTCACTGGTATTGTAGAGAATAATTAGTTGACAACAGATTTTCGAAATTAGAAATCGATCCAAGTTCGGAAAGGGAGGAAGTCCATTTTGAGCACATTAAATTTAGTGGCCAGCGTATTCTCAATTATTTTTGAAGCAAGGCAAGGAGGCATCATAACTTATAACAACATAGAATAGACATGCATTGTATTTTCGCGGAAGCATTTTTTAAACTACATTTTAGTGTGTACTGTTAAACTTGAATTTTTCGAAAATTATATGTACTATAAAAAGTTTTCGTAGATTTACTTAAATTGTTTTTATGACAAACTATACCATTGAGCGTTATTGTAAATATAATGTCATTTTTCACTATTTCTGTGTACATTTGTGCTTGCAAAGGATTTATTGATCAAAGTAAACAGAATGTCTCAGTATTCAAGACAGCCGGTGTTATTTTTCGTGATTAAGATCTTGATCTTATTCCAGGTAGTTCAGATTTACAGCCATCCAGTCTGGTGTCAGCCGTAAGACACATTCAAAACAAAACCTTTGACATCTTAACCTGTTTGGCTTGTTGCATTTTATATGTTTAAAAAGTATTATCTCAAAGGAGACTAAGCTTACAATAAAGTTAAATATTAACTTGATTGGTGAGATGTTTTATTTCATGCAACGACGTCCAAGTGGGACGTTTTAACTGTTTGACGTCAAAATGGATGCGTAGTTTATAGTAATTTACGCACGCCTTACCTGCTGCATCCACATTCAATGATAACTAGGAGAACAACTTTATAAATTTTATCAATGGCATCAGAAGTTCCAGTAGCTGTACACTACACTATTGAAAAATGTTTGATATATGATCGTATCTGAAATTATAAAAGACCTTTGCACTGTTTTCGTTACACCCTTCTGCAATTAAGCTCCATTCCTGGTTCAATTGGATAAATAGAAATGCGGCCTATGTATAATTTATCAATCTGTAGAATCAACTGTTTAGAGTAGTAAGTTTCAGGGGAGTCTACAGGTCGCATTATATATCTCAGGCATTCGGGTATCATTGGCAGAAGACTAACTTTTCTTGTGTTTGCCTTGCTTTATTAAAGTGTGCTATACATCACTACGGACAAGAGCGATTTCGTATTGAGCAGTTTTCCGCTACGCGCCGCTAGCAGCTTTTGGCATAGCAAAACCTCTTCAAAGATGGCGGCGCCCATGTTGCTCTGTGCCGAGAAAGTCATTCAGCGTAATTACAAAATTCAAAGTCTGTACTTTTATGACAGAACTCTGTGTTCGACACCAAACGCATGCACTATTTATTTGATGAGCTTTCCCAAGTCACTAGTGGGGCAATCCTTAGAAATGACTGTGACGAAAGACAGAATACGCTGGCGAAATGTCAGGGTATTCCGCGCACATCTATCAGCTTCACCGTCATTGGGGTCGCCATGAAAAGGAACGTTTTAACAGCAAATACCAAAGGAAGTGTTTGATGTTTTCCGACATTTGGCACGAGACCACTAATAATTTCCGATAGGCCACCTCAGTAGCGTTGACTTCAATTTTCCTATTTTAAAACATTCAGTGGCACGAATCCTCTTAACAGGTGTTTGGTCAATGTCAGCTTGCCTACCGGTGAATTTTTCGTGTGGGCAAGTCCACGGAAATTTTGAGATAGCGATGAAAATAGCGCCCTCAGTGGTGTTTTTGACAAAATTACGGCTTATTGTTAAGATTTCTATGGGCCCGAGAACTACTCAAACTAAACAAGCATCCATAACAGAATGAAAAACAGTTCCCACTTTACGAAAAGTTGAGGTAAAATGAGTTTTTTTCTTAAAAATCATGGAATCAATTTTTTTCTTTTCAAACTTTCAAAGAAAAGTGCTTGAAAATCCTATTACAAATTAATATGGTTTCATTTTTCTATTTTTCTATGAAAAAAGAGAGTCCATCTTGATACAAATATTGCCATGTAACAGTTTCTGATGAAAAATGTGACCCGAGAAATTACTGCACATGAAATTCATTTTTTTCCCAGCAAAAGTCCACAAAACACATACGTGATTAGCAGTACTTGCCTTATATGATAAAAAATTTCAATTTCAGAGTTAAGGTGATTCAGTTTGTCAACCATTGTTGAAAAATTGCAACATTTATACTCTGATCAAAATATCAACTATAGTTGAAAACACTTCAAAGTCAACTAATCGGATTAAACACTACTTATTATACTCAGGTCCAAATCTGAACAATTGTTGACGATACTTCACATGGTGAACTCGTCTGTTCTAATGCTATTGGCCATACTCAGTTATGACTGTTTAGACATTTCCTTAATTGAATCACCATCACTAGAGGACAATATGTGTAAATATAGAATGTGTGCACAGATAAAGGTGATAGTGAAATTCTTTGTGGAAAAAATGAAAGTGACAGGCATAAATTACATTCAGTTACAATTCATAACCAATTATTGACATATATTATAAGGAATTTAACATTTCAATGAGTACATGTAGTAGTAATATACATTACAAAAAATATTCACATATACATTTTACATTATGTTTAGAGAGAATCTGATTTGAAAGAAAAGTCAATGTTTGTGTTACATCAGGTACAAATATATTCAAACAAAATATATCTCAAAATTACAGTTATAATTTGCCATACTTAGATTGAATGCTTTTTTACACTGAGCCATTAGGCTGCGTTGACAAACAGCTCTGGAGGGGGGGGGGGATTCCAAAATAAGTTCTCAGATTTTTTCAAATACCCCCTAACAAATTTTAAATAAAAATTACAATGTGTTCAAAGCCCCCTTCCCTCCCTTCTGACTTGCTATAATTCTTAGTCACTCCCAAAGGAAGGCAAAATGTGGCCAATATAATGCTTTGCCTGAAAATATCAAATCATAATGCATGCGAGGCTATTGGGCAAATTATTACAATTTGTTCCCATAAAAACAAGCTATATCTTTACATTTATATGTGTGTGATAATTCATTTAAATGTACTTTGCTTGAATTGGCAGGCAAAAAGTGCATATGTGTACAAGAAATGTTGATCCCTATACATTGGAGTCTATGACAAAACTGTGAATACTTTTTTCCTAATTTAAAACTGCAATATTGGTGCATTTATGGACCTGAATAATTGACATAATTATACTTGATTAGAAGATGGTAGTTACAATGTATATGTGCTTATGAGTACATGAAATTTCATGTACTCATGAGTACATATAACTATGTCACGCCGCAAATGGAAATGGCTGGAAATGAAAGTGCCAGAAGGTACTTTGAAAGGAATTTGATATTCAAAAAATTTTTAAGTCTCCCACCCTTTGCAATGTCAATTTTTTATGATCCCCCTGGCATGTTTTAAATTTTTTCAAGTCTCCCCTGAAATCTCCTGCCCGTCACCTCCAGAGGTGTTTGTGAGTGCAGCCTTAAGTTTAAATTTCAACCCTTCCACCTTTCAATTAACAAATCATTATTTTTGCGATGTTACAACAATTTAGCAATATCTAGTAGTAATGCTTTCAACAAATTCTCAACAGATAATACATTGTATATACATGCTACTGCAATGTAATTGACTGGTACAAAGCAGTTGATATACCATATACATAGTTCTTAGCAAATGAATGCAAATTTTTAGTGTCTTTGAATTATCATTGTAAGTTGATGGTCCTGATACATGATGATGAACCATACACTGGGTGGCCACAAAGTTAAGTGTAGCACTGGAGACCTACTATACTATTTTCAAATTGAAAGACAGAGTTTTACATCATACTACAAGTGACCTTGCAGCCAGCCTATATAGCCCTACACAGAAGTGTCAGAGAAAAATGAAAACCTAATCATGTAAGAACACATCTGATACAGAATAAAATGTAATCATGTTGATTGATACGAAGAGGCTTAATCATTACACACAGATACATGTATATGTAGCATCACAATTAAATAAAAAATACTACGGTAACTTATGAATGTGGATTGTAACAAAATTATAATAATTTTGGAAGGAAATTTGATGAACAAGTCTTTGAACACATACACCCCTCTTGTTAAACTGGTATACACTTCAAAGGGTTTTAAAAGATGAGGAAAATGTACAGTTGTGAATGACAACAAAATGGACTGCAGAGTGCCCTGTGTGGAGTCACCATAAACAATTAAATTTTCAATTCTGTTTGTTAGTCCCTACATGTATGGAAATAAATGTTGTGTGCTAAAAAAATTTATGTGACTTTGTAGCTGCCACAGAAACCTATATAGTCACTGAGGTGAAAAAGAATGTGATTGTTAGAGTTGCATTGTTGTCCAAATTGTTGCTTCAGTACTACTAATGTTGAATTCAGGTCAGCACAGATAGATATTTTTTTAACCATCTTGACCTGGTGGTGAAATATGGACTTGGCAGGATAAGGGTTAATGTAATATCAATTTTCAGAATTGAATAATTTCTGCATGTTTATCATGGCACATTTGCAAAATGTTGAAGATTCAAAGCAATGGCCTTTTCTATTTAAATTTTATTTTTTTATAAAAGTATATCAATGCTCTCTTTTGACAGTAAGCATACATGTATCAAAATAAACATGATTTCATCTTTTGTTTTGGTTTACAGAGTTAAAATAAAAAATAATTCAATCATATATGAGTGTACATATGAGTGTACATACATGTACATATACATGTATGGGTCCTATCTCAGCCACAAGCAATTAATCCGATTGTGAACAAAATATTGCACATTATATATATATATTAGTACTCTGCCATAGAACAGTTTATAGAATTGAATGCAATCAGTTTCTTAATGTGTAATAACAGATCTTGACAAGCTAAAAACCCACAAAAACTAGACTGAATTGAAAAGTCTGAAACTGTAAGTAATTAGTATTGCCAAACAAATTCCTGTATAACTGCTACATTCTTTTACAATGATGCAAAATACACATCACATAAAAAAGCTACATGTATTTAACTACATGTATACAAGTATGAGCTAAAGACACCCCTTAGAGTCCTTGTTTCAATATTCAAAACAACTGAACTAGTATTTTGTCAGGGGAATTTCTCGAATCTTTGACCATGACTTCAATCTTACATGTATCAAAAGATGTCAAATTGAATTTTGTTTGCTACATGTATCCATTCTAAAACCAAATTGGAGGAAGGTAAAGGAAAACTCTGTTACAATGTTCTTAAATCAACGAAGTTGAAAGCTTCAAACATTTTTGAGTATTTGTAGAATCTACCTAAACTATAGTCCCTTGATTTTCTTTGACATATGATGTAGCTTTTCCATCAAGAGTTTGACTACTTACTCCTTAATATGGTCTTGAAGTCTTGGCAAGTATTCTGGGTCCCATCCGTTTTGTTTCCGTCATCAATCTCCTCTATCAACTCTACACACAATGAAGTACTGTTCATGTGCCCATGTAATTCTTCAGCCTCTATTGTGTTGTTGGTGTCCTTCTCATGGCAATGATCTACAATCAAAGATAATAAAACACACATATTAGTTGAGCCATACAAACCAAACAGCATACAAAATATGTATTGACATGTAATTGAAAGAAAAAACAAAAATATTTAAATTCACTATGTACCATGTGTATAATTACTCTCATTTTCAGTACTGTACACCAGAACATTGTCAACTCAATTCTGGCTGTCTTCACATTCATGACCATTTCATAGATTTATATCATGACACCTATGTGACTATGCTTCTATTTTTTTGTTTTTGGTGAGGGGTCCAAGGGAAAGTAGATCCAGCAGTTTAGTGAAGGTGTAATGAGTTGTTTGTCTCAAAGCAAGTGACACTGGCATTTCAGTACAGTATTATAGCTGGCTGTCACATGTACCTGTACAGTGTAGTTTTCACTTACTCTTTCATTTAAAACTCCAGAATTACCTTTGCAATTAAAAAACCAGAGTATGAAAGACCTACTTATTGCAAGTGTTCAGCATCAAATGTATGTTTGACTGGTACACAACTGTTCATGTACTATTTATGTCTCTTTATATTTGTCAGTTCACATTTAATTCATTTCTCTCTAATCATTTAAATATAATTAATGGAAAGCTCTATTGTTAGTGTTAAATGAATTTACAAAATATAAAATTTGTATATTGTGAAAGATAATGTGGTACTTTTGGTGAAAATACAGGCAATTATTCAGAATGCAATTAGTTCCACAAACTTGGTAAGGAACATGTAAGAGTAGTGTTAGTTATCAAATGCTTCATTGCACCATGATTGGATTTGTTTAAATGGCCAAGTTCTTGTCAGTTTTCTCAGGAAATTGCAAACTGTACACTACTTTTACATTGACAGTTTGCATCAACATGGCCTAATTAAATTTGAGGTTTAAAAGATACAAATTTTTGTGCATGTCTCTGAAAAACCACTGAACTTAGTAAACTTATATGTACTTAGGGACTGGTCAGTTTCTTCGGCCTGGGGGGGGGGGGCCGGTGGATTCATGGAGGGGGGGTCACCCTGTTTTTGACTTTGGTGATAGGGGGGGTCACCATGTTTTTGAAATGCCCAATAGGGGGGGTCAGTGTGTTTTTGAATTTCGACACGGGCTCATCATTGCCTAAAATGCATCGTGTCAGCCACAAATTTCATCCAGTTGCATTTTTCGGCGCGCCCTTCGGGCGCGTAACTTTAATAATCAGACATATTTTTCAGCACGCCCAACTTAAAATATCAGGCATATACATATGTCAGAGATATATGTATGTTCAATATTTTTCAGCGTGCTCTTCGAGCGCATTACTTTAATATATCAGACATTTTTCAGCACACCCTTCCTGTGCATGACTTTAAATACAAGACATATATATCAGAGATATCAGGATGTTTCATATTTTTCTCTGCGCCCTTCGGGCGCTATACTTTAATAAATCAGAGATATATGCCAGAGATATCTTGATGTTTGCTAAGTGAAAGTGTACTATTATGAAATCTGCATTTCATATGAAAAGCATGACAAATTCCTGATACTTTTCTGTTCTCTCTATGAGAATTCAGTATGAGAAAGCAACATGCACAAATATCAATGTTACAAGAAAAGGTCATCTCAGACTCTGCACACATCAGATTTGGCTAAAATGCCTCTCTATGGTTCCTCAGGAGATTTAATTGGATGGCTGGCAAGTCTTAACACCCATCAAAGTTTTTGATTTACTGCTTTTTCCTGTTTGATATTAATGATTGACATCCATTTCTGTACAACAGTTCAGGACATCTGGTTAAGCATAGAAAGTGTGAAATACATTCACAGCTCATTCAAAATGTACTGTATTCAAACTTTAAGATTGACACTTTGAAATTCCTATCTTACAACTGACATGCCAACAATTTCATTAAAACACAGAATGACTTAAAATATAAATGTATGTAAAATATAATATATATATATATATATATATATATATATATATATATATATATATATATATATATATATATATATATATATTACAGTATTATATTATTACATATTGCAGATGTCGCGTGCGGGGGGGGGGTCACCCTGTTTTCAAAATTTGGAATGGGGGGTCACCCTGTTTTCAAAATTTGGAATAGGGGGGTCAGCCACTTTTTGACATCGGCAAAAAATAATCCACCGCCCCCCCCCCCCAGGCCGAAGAAACTGACCAGTCCCTTATAGGTTTTCCTAACACAAGGCTAGACGAGCTTCAATGCTGGCAAAATTCTGGTGCCACAATGAATGACTCTGACTCTGTGAGCTGGAAAATTTCAGTGAAATCCTAATATATTTTATATTTCAATACAAGATATTGACAATGGGAGAAGTGGGCCTGAGGAACACACATGCATGTACTGTAGAAGCAGAGGTGCAATGTTAAAAGAAAATGTACCTTAGTAATTTGCAATATTATACCATGTGTGTCTGTATAATTACATCATGGAGTATAAAAAGACCTGGAGGGCGATGCTGAATGTGATGGAAATGAAAATGTTTACAGTTGAATGTCTGTTGATCAAATGGACATGCCTAAAATTTACAAAGTGTCCCTTGGCATAATACATATTTCAAAGTAACAACCCCCTACCCCCCCCCCCCCCTCGCCCAAGGACTCCTCCCTTGCTATTTGAAGATTGAGCTTTACTGGTCAATGTTTGTTTGATTTGAACCACGGAACTATAAAAAGGGTGTTTGGATAAAGATTACAAACTTGACATACCTTTGTATAGGCATTGGAAGGCACTACATTCCTGGCCGGCCGCAACAGTGAACCGAAGTGGTCAAATTCCTGAGATGAACAAGTGTGTCGGTTATACATACACGCTGTTTAAAGTCACGATTCGACTGTGGTCAAAAATACATGTTGTGTAAGGTGCTTGAGTCTAAAGCCGGCTGTTTTTTTCTGCAACTGCACGCCATTATCCATGACATGGATAAGCAGGTCTGAGCGACGATCCACTGCATTGTTACATCACGCACAGTTCACTGCATAAGCTGTCGCCTTGAAGACTGGTCGAATAAATGTTGAATTGTGTGAATCTTTGACGATGGTATGATACGCAGCATGGTCCCTCCACAAAATCGTGCACGCAGCCACTGTACATGACCACGGTCCCTCCACAAAAACCGTGACATGACTTATGCGTTCCGCCGGTTTCTGTGTGTGTGTCGAGATTCGGTTCATATTTACCTTTCACCTTAGTGAAGGTCAAGGGTCGGGTAGTCCATTGTGAAAAGGGAAGGGCAGTAGGGATCAGATCTTGTACTGCCTCCCTTACGAAAAAAATATACAGACTTCTACAGAAATTCAATAGAAATTTAGGTGACAACAACATAAAAATGATACAGAATATCTACAGAAATTCAATTGAAATTCGATGGCACCATATGGAGTTTAATGGAGTTTTGGCCCCCTCTTTCAATAGAATTTCAATTGAAATTAAATTCCATTCTGTAGAATTTCTGCAGAATTTCCATTACCATTCCATTTACATTCTGCAAAATGGCAAAGAATATATACTGCTATGTATAGAATTTCTGTAGAATTTCCATACAGTTTATAGAATTTTTGTTGATTTTCCATTGCAGTTTGTAGAATATCTGTTGATTTTCCATTGCAATTTGTAGAATTTCTGTTGATTTTAAATTGCAATTTGTAGAATTTCTGTTGATTTTCCATTGCAGTTCAATCGATTTTCTGCAGACTATTATCAAATTTGTAAAAAGGTTCGAACATGCACATACACATATTCCAACAACTCAACTTTCTTAACAGCACCCACACATTGTATAAAAATCACAAACAAAAATAAATAAACTTCATGAGATATTTAATGAAAAGACATCTTAAATTAATAAAAGAAAATTCAATACAATATATTAGTGAAATGGAAGGAAGTCGAAGTTATTAAAAAGTTATTAAAAGAAAATTCAACACAATAAATTAGTAGAAAATTGGTGAAAAGAAGCTGATCTGCTACTGCGGACTGGTTGGCTCTGGTACAGGTTGTCTGCTCTTAGCTTTTGCATATAGCTTGTTCTTTATGTGCCCAATAACTTCGCTGTCTGCGCAGCTGAACTTTTGACAGACCAAATCTGCAAGAAAATAAGTAAAAAATATACTTAGATCAATAAAGTGCTATAAGGTATGTGGGGGTAAAGTAAAGATATAATTTATTTGAATGGCACTCATGAATACAGACAACCTTAACCTCTATATTGTGTTTATCTTTTATCATCTGCGAAAATTTTTCCTTGTCTTTGAAGATATAATTGCTGTTAAGAACATATCTCATTCAATGCTATACCTATACAATTATATAATACGAAAGTTAAGCTGTTAAGCGTTAGGTGTGCTTTTCTCTCTTGAGTATAATTCTATTGTATATCACTTACAATCACTACTGTGTTTTCGTCCTGTGATATAGTTTCAGCTTTAAGATTGCAATATTTTTTCTGGCGGCATGGCACAAGGAACTGACCCCTGCCTATTTTAATAGTATATACAGTTACGTCACAACACACCCAGCTTACATAGCAAAGCATGCACAGCTGCACTCAAGGACAAAGAAAAAGCGGCTGCGAAGATTCTTTTGACTGTGAGAGTAGGAGCGAGATGTCTCAACCATGCCAAAATGCGATGTTTGACTTAGTTTGCTACCTCCATCGTTCGACTCAGGTCACCGAACGTTACTGCACCGGCACACGGCAGGTACTTTTCAATGGAGTTAATCCCCGGAGGTAATCCCAGCGCGTTGGACGATCTGCCTCAAATCATATGAACGTTGTACTTATCGCGGCTAATAACAGCAGCAGCTTTACAAAGGAATGCAATGCAACAATCTGCAATTGAGACGAGAAGGAATACCCGACAAGCTGTAAATAAAACATCGGATGAAACAGTTGAAGGTATAGGCCTAGGTCATCTATTTTGAAATTTGAAGTTAACAATGGGTCAAACATTTAAACATGCACACCTATGGTGCAAGGAGAAACTCATCATTTACACAGGGGGGGGGGGGGGTGCGGTTTGAGGTGTACCCATCTAAGTTGAGCTTGAAGTTTCCAAAATGTTGAGTAAAAAGGGGGTACCTTTTAAGATACTTCACTAACAATATTATAAGCAACATATGCTCACTTTAGCAATTTTGCATTACTTTTATGAACCAAGTGTCAGTGACATCCAAAAACATTAAGCGACACAGTTGCATGAATATTCTAATGCCATAAAATTGTAGGTAAAATAATTTACTCCTTGTCAAGGCTTTGAACAAATTAAGATGAACACTTTGATAGTTTGTCAGGCCAATGAATGTTTATTTCCTGCATATAATTTATTCTATTTCAAACTAACAACAGCTTGGTAATTTTACTCCAGTGATATGAACAATGGTGGTTGTCATTACAATTGATATGTTACAATGCTTGTCATGAATTTAGTGGAAATTTTGACCCATTGTCATAGCAAGCATACTAAAATATTTGTTACTGCATTGGTGTTAATTGAAACATGAGGCTTCAAATGGAAAATAATAAGTTAACACACTGGAAAACGTTTTTACAGGTGTACAGGGAAACAAGATGTGTTGAGATGGACACGCATTATTTATGTCTTTACATTGCAACAGGCATGAACGTGCAAACATATGCACATCATAGTCCCTGTATGTACATATGTACATATATGTATATTCACACACGCAAATGTGTTAATAGACATGTAGTACAGACAGACAATGAGAATTAAGACAATGATAGAGTGACTGTACAGGCATACAGTGTAGCTCTGAAAAATTGTGCAAGTTTTTCTGTGCAGCACACTTGCATACATGAATTCGGGGAATGTGGGTTGAAGTCCTACATGGGTAATTTTTTCAAGCCCCCCCAAAAATTTACAGTGTAGAGACACTCAGATGTAGTTGTGTGACTTTTCTCATTAATTTCTACATGAAATTTCCTCACTACACAACACCGGGGAAACTGCCATATTACAAAACACCTTCACTTACATGCAGTACAGAAAGACAAACTGATGACAATGATGGGAGGGAGTTTGTACAGGCATACATTTACAAGTAGCTCTAAGAAATCTTGCAGATTTTCTGTGTAATTAACAGAGGACACACAAGCTGATATACAAACACATGCATATATGTAGACTGTACATTACCAAAACTGGGGAAACTGTTTAACTTGAAAGAGATACAAGAACTTAATTTACAAAAAGGTTTTTGCTGGAGTAGTTGTAATGTACAGTCTATATATATATAAGTGTTTGCATGTTTGCATTTATAGATGCATCGGTATCTGTTGCACACTGTAATACACTACTTATACATGTATGTAAAATGGATATATATATATATATATATATATATATATATATATATATATATATATATATATATATATATATATATATATATATACACTCACACATACAAACACCAGCCAGATGTATACAATGTACATGTATACAGACAATGTACACATGCATCAGTATATGTTGCACATACACATATACATAGATAAGAAGCACAGACAGACATGATGGAGGGACTGTGTACAGGCATACATGTAGCTCTAAAAAACAGGTTTTCTGTGTAATCAACAGAGGACACACAAGGTAATATAAAACACATGCATATATATATGTATTGCAACTGCATATTCTAACTCAAAAGAATGTTGAAACACCCACTATTTAGCTTGTCAACATAGCATCTATATTTGTAAAATGCAATGTTATTTATTACATTTGAATTCTAGTCAGGACCAGAATTCATTTGTCAACAATGGCAATGAGTTTACACATGTACAAGCTGAATTGACAGGCTTAAAACCCTGCCTGCAAACATACTTATGGGAGTAAGACAAGACAATCTGGCTGAAATTTGGTAAAAGTCATCAACATTTAGCATTTCTGGGCCTTTTGTACATTTGAATTCTAGTCTGCACCAGAATTCACTCTTCAATAATGCACTTTTTACATGTACATTTTCAGTTAAACATGCGTGTTCAGGCTGAAATGACAAGCTGAATACTGTGTATCTTTAATACCTTAGGAAAAGAACATTGCAATAAAAAAGAAGAATAGTAAAAAACCATCACAATTTACAGTTTCTGTACTTTAAATTTATCTTCTGATTGAATATGAAAACACCTGGTGATCAAAAGATAGAAGTTTCAAATACTGATCTATTATTGGATGGCACTGTATATATGTAGATTTATCCATGTTTGTAAAGAATTTACGAGAATGTAATTACATATTTTGTAACATTCTTTGAAACCACGTTTGTGACAGTTTTTCAAAGTTTTCCTTTATATTCTTAATATCACTTTCATTTCAGGTGTGGACAAATATATAATTGTTCAAAGGTCAAATGAGAAAGTCTGTGTCAAATCAGACATTATTATTATTAGACTTTGAGATACAGAGGATAGATTACTGCTTTTGCACATGATAAGTGGTAGGGCGGAACTTTGTCATGCAAAAACACTTGAAGGGTCACGCTTTTTTGTAGCATCACTTTGAAAAGATTGACCATCCATAGTAATTTCAGTCCAGTCTTTACAAAGATACAAATGTATGTTGTTAATATTTTCTATGTATTTGCAATGATTTTCTACAAATGTATGTAGCCCTTTAAATTTGCATAAATCTTAATAGTCCTATGTGTTTGTAGTTTGTATGATCTTATTTCTGTCAATTTTAATTAAAAAATACGTTTATTTTAACGAGAAATGCATTATCTCTCCCGTTATATGTATTCAATAGTGTAAGCACTATTTTTATTTTAAAGTTATTTATGCACTGCTACACATGGTAAAACCACAACACTCACCAGTAAATTTTTTGTCACTTGAAAGTGAACAGGTGACATGAGCTTAAGTTCAACTCCACGCTGCCCTGAAAGATATCCCATAATGCATTGCTGTAAGTCCAATGCTTAAACCGGAAATCAGCTCATTTGGCGTCAAGACACCAAGGCGAGCGGATCGGCTTCTCTCATCCAGTCTTGCTGTATGTGGCAAGCAATTGCGATAATCACAAATGCCTTATTCCCAAAATCAGTAAATGACATGCTATAATCCATCCCCACTTCAGTGACACACGTTCCCTAGTCAGTAAATGACAATGGGGCTGCTTGTGTAACCCAGGCCTCCCACAAGTATTACGCGGCGTGCACAAGTATAAGGTGGTTGTAGCGAATTCGAGGCAAGCAGCTTTTCTCACAGAAACAAGTTGCATAATGTACTCAGTAAAATGTTGTCAGGTACATGTAACATGAAAAGTGACTGAAGGTCAAAGTGACTAAGGCACCGGGATTGATCTGACCACAAACAACAACAAGAGGATGTGAATACTTGGGTCGAAACGGACAGGGGTCGAGGTTACCTGGTGCCCCGGCCCCAAGCTGCAGGCCTGGCTATGTAAGGTGTCCACATTTTAGAAAATCACTAAAAGTAGGCAGAAATAAAGACCCTTACGTCAAAATGCGAGGGGTCGATAGGGGTCGGCTGACAGTTTGACACATTTCGTACCATTAAGAGTTGAATGATACTACATCGATTGGGTTGACCATACGAATTTTACCAAAAAACGTCCTGGGAAAAGTGAATGCATGGGATGTTTGACCAAACTTTACAAAGCATCAATTTTTCGATCAAAAAATTCATGCGTAGAACTAATGAAAATTCGTAAAAAATACCACTGCCTTGTACATCAGGCAATAAAACATCGCTGGCGTGAAAATGAGTTTACTAGAAAATACATAGTGGCTCTTAAAATAAGTTTGAATATTTAGCGTATCTACCGCTATATCGCTAGACGGCCGTCATTTGTGAAGGGAAGATGAAGTGGTGAATTCTGGGATATATTCCAGGGTGGTGTGGTTCAACTCGAGCTTCAAAATGTCAACTAAAGTTGAACTTGATCTTCAAAGTGAACAAAAGTTGAATTACCTTAGGCACAGTTGGATTCCAAAATGTCAACTAAAGTTGAACTTGAACTTCAAAGTGAACAAAAGTTGAATTACCTTAGGCACGGTTGGATTCCAAATATCAACTAAAGTTGAACTTGAACTTCAAAGTGAACAAAAGTTGAATTACCTTAGGCACGGTTGGATTCCAAATATCAACTAAAGTTGAACTTCAACTTCAAAGTGAACAAAAGTTGAGATGGCGAAGGCAACTGTACCATGGGCTTTCTAAATGTACATTTTTGTCAGCTGACAAGCTTATTGGACAGAAATTTGGTAAAAAAAATGCACAAAATAGAGGAGTTGCTTCATTTAACATCCAGTTTTAGCAAATTATAATGAAAAATGAGAGAAAATAATTGTAGTCAATTGCATAAGAGGATTTTTCCTTTAAAAATCTGCAAACTACCTTGAGCAATTTGATGCATGCAATTTTTCTTTGCAAAAATGTAAGTATAGGTGCGTTTCATTATTTAAAAAAAATTATTTCAGAGGAAATTAATGAGGTGTGTTGGTATCTAAAATGTGCAAATTCATTGGCCATTTTTTTCCTTCATTTTCATGCCATTCACAAGAGGTAAATTTATGTACATCACCAAAATTATTTTTTTGTCTGTGAAAATGGAAATTGTATCTTTGTGTCAAAATATGGCAATCTTGTCAAATGCAAAGAAAAATTAAAGTTATTTAACACAAATTCAAGAATTCACAATTTTGGAGATAAATTATCCGAAACAAGCAATCAAATGCTGCTACTTTTCCATTTTCCACATGAAAATTGAGAAAAACCTGACTTTTTCGTAAAGTGGGAACTCTTTTTCGTTCTGTTCCATGCAGATATCAAAACTTCAAGGTCTGCACTTTTTTATCTTTGTGGGTAATGGACCCCTGAAGTCTATTAGTGGCCTTGTTCCAACATAGTGAGCCTTAAATTGACAAATGGGCACAATTTTAACTCCAAAGAAAGTACTGGTGAATCTGACTCAAATACTAAAATAAAAGAAACTTTAACCTATCACTTCAATTGCTACACCTGCCTCAAGACATACATTCTTTGGCTCTATGGCAGCAAGTTGCGTTATCTCTGTACCAAGCAATATGACACAAAAACACATTCCTGACAAACACATTTGGTGTCCTAAACACTCATATCAGATTACTTTTACAGTTGCTTAGAAGTGTTCTTCCCATAAAAGGTAATGATTTCACAAAGAGCAATCCCTCCCACAAATTAAATCCCGATTTCAGGGGTTAGGCCTAGTTTCATCGCCTTTTTACGGAAATTTTGAATAATACATTTCTCTGTAGAAAACCGCTTTGGATGCATTTGCACGAATATTTCATATAAAAGCAAGAAATTGTACGTCAAGACAAAAAAGTACTGGTTTGACAAATTAAGTTGAATGATTAAAGAAAAAATTGACAAGAAATAAGAATCATGAAGAGAATTAGTGGTATTGTTCTTTTTTGCTACCCGGAACAGCATGGCCATCCATGAGAAGATGTCAAAGGCATACATAACTTTGACGCTCTCAAATTTAGTGAGGCTGGTTTATGTACTCTCAGAAAGCAAATCCATTATAGAGAAATTGCAACACTGTAACCATTTGGTGTACGTTTCCATAGTAACTGAGTTTCCCGCCAGTCTGCTGTCACATGATCAGACGGCGCATCTACGTTAGTTATACGAATAAAACTCACGACTTTGAGTGTATGAAAAGTGTGTCTCTGCGTGTCTCAGTTTCCTTGTGAACCCGTTTCTTGGGGAAAGCGAGAGAACTATTAGGTGTACATACACCTCCCCCACATGTACGAGCACAGGATGCTATGACGAGAGAAGTGCCAGATCCCGAGAGGTCAAGAATGTGCTTCGGAGAGAGGTCAAAGGGAGAGTCACTGTTACATGCACTGAAGAAATATAATGCATTGTCAAGTATTACGCAATTAGGGTGTCTGTAGTGGTCAACCTTTGCAATAGAGTGTGGAACATTTCCGATGCATCAAGGTACCTGAATTCTTCTTGTTTACCTGACAAAAAACACTGACAAATTGATGTTCAGCTCAGATTGTACTTTGTTGTTGTCCGTCTATTCTGTCTTAATGAATGATCTATTCTGAATTTGCATTTAGGAATAAAATAACATGGGATTAAGTGCTGACATTTGTCTTTTCTTATTTGAATACCAACAATCAAATGTAAATATGCAAAAAGACAATCATTTCATTCGATACAGGAATTATTTTTACTTATGAATAGAATGTATGAATATGAAAAGAAAACTAATCAACAATGAAATTTTGGCGATTTATGTTTCTCTCCGCTAACATCTGAAATGGAGCTTAGTTAGATAATTTCATAGAAAACAAACAAATTCATGAGAACTACAAAGGGACACAGATCATCATAAAAAACTTACATGGACTTCGAAACGGATATGATTCATTATATTTCAAACATTTCTTAGATAATTTTATAATCCAAACTACCAGATACCGTCGTTCACTTCGATTCATAGAAAGTAAAATGAATTTCACTTATCATATTTGGAAAGAATATATTTATATATTTATTTTATTTACTTATTTATTTGACAGGTCAATAGGCAAAAAAATCCAATAATAGACTCCGAGAAACTAAATACACCAAACAAACAAGCATACAGTACAATATTAACTCACATAATAAAATATCAACAGAAATGTCAATACATAGTGTAAGAGACCTGGAGAAAAAACACCCAAAGATTCAACCTGCAACGTGGAAGTTGAAATAAAGACGGGCCCTGAGGCGTCTTAGTGTTGCAAAAATGGCAATTGATATAAAAGGTAGGGACAAGAAGATCTCCCTGAAAAAAAATCTGTTTCAAAAGGTCAGATCTAAAACCTTCCGCCGAAGTGAGAGAGAGAATGGAGATTAAAATGCATACAGGATTGTTTGTAATCACTATTATAGTACCCAATAAGCTTCAGACACATATATTGCAGGAAACTTTTTTGAACATTTTCTACATGGTCATTCAAATATTGACAGTTTGGAGACCATACCACAGAGCAGTACTCTAATCTGCTTCTTACGAAGGATACATACAAGGATGTCAAAGCTCTCGGAGAAGAAAGGTATTACAGGATCTCTATATCAAATGGACCATTTTGAAAGCTCGTTTACGCATTTCTTCAATTCGCCTTTCAATGGTAGAACAGAGATTAAATAAATCACCCAAGTCTCTGATCTCAGACACTCAGACAAAAAACCTGGCAACGGAAAGGTGTGACGCAGGTTCAGCTCTTCAAAGTTCAGAACACTCCAGGAGCATGTCCATGATTGATTAATCGCCTATGCGTTTGTTGGAAATTACATCCCCGTTTATATAATATAATATTTTGAAAATATCATGAATCGTATTGAATGTGCGACTGATATTGAATAGAAGCCAGTTGACAAAGTATGTTCAAGTAATTGGCAGATGTGTGCTGTTTAAGCTGAGAAGTGAATGAAGGGTCTTCTGAAGTGAAGTGTTGTGAAAATATAATTTATTGAATTCAAGAAATGACAATACAAGTAGATAAACTTATTTCCCTTCTCTGATGCTACTGAAAACCCCATTCTTCCTCTAAATTACCCACTGAAAAGTATTTTTACTATCACAACATTGACAGCTCAAAGGTGACGCTGTCCTTGGCATGTACAAACAGCAAAATGTTAATTTATTTATTTATTTTTTTTATTTGGCTTTATTTAATGAGGGTAGCCTGGTAAACTCTAGAGAGAGTTTATCTCCCCCAGGGCCCTCGACAAAAATTTATGCGAAGTGCCCGAATAGAATTAGATAAGGATGTTTAAACAGAACTGTATGCCACAGCTGGGCATTGCTTCAGTCACGAAGGCACTTGGATTTTTTCCGAATCAGCTTTCATAACCATTTAGTCCGTAATGTTTCATATATCGTTCAAGAGGAGAACTAAATCCTTCCTGTTCCTGTATTTCTAACACCTGCTGAAGTATGTTCTGAGTAAGATCTAAGGGAGCAATTTTCGTGCCTTTTTGCAGTGGAGTAAGTAATCGTTTATATTGAACGTTGTGTTTATACTTCTCCCAGTGACTTTATTACTCCTGGTATAGGAGTTAAGGCTATCAGTACTGGAGCTGTTGGAATAGCCGCTATGACAGCAGAGCTTTCAATAATACCCTTTGTTATGTTAAGACCCATTTCAATTCACCCCAATATTGTATAACTGCGACTATACGCAGCAATAGCTCTTTCAATGTAGTCGGCCAACTATTCAACACTGTCAACAACTGAGATGTGCGTTTTTGCTAATATGATATGTGCAAGGGTAGATAGAAAGTAATTGAAGTAAAATCGATACTCGACACAAAATAGGAGGAGGAAAAAAAGAAAATAGTTGAAAATGGTTATAGTTCTGACGAAACACCCTTCATTAATAACAATAATGCCCTTGCAGAAGCAGACCTATTTCAGGTTGACAGCTTACACAATAACTCACACGACAGCTCACACGACAGCCGACAGGTGGATCGGTTAACTGAACAGAGAGTAGAACTTACAGAGCTAATGGTTGATGAATTCTTAACAGAAAAGAATAACACTGATCTGTCAGCATGAGATTTCTGCTTTTTGATGCTACCATTAAGGAAGGGAAGCTGTATAATAAAAACATTAGGCTGTCAAAAACCAAAGGAAGGGATTTTTAGCGCGCTGCTCAATAAAGAGTCACTTTTAGGAGCTTCTCAATTTGTAAGTAAAATATTTTGTGAGGCCGAACTCGACCATGTGAGTTCTGCATTACGTTCTGGAGATGTGTTACGATCGAGATGAACAGATCAGAGATGAACTGACACTCCTATGACATGGCTCTAGCGGTAATCCAAATTAATACAAACTATCGAAAATAGAACCGATGAATGGAATAACCTAAACCCCGACTACAGAGCTTTTGTTGATAAATAAGAGATGGGTAAGCGAATATGCGTCTTAATGAGATAACAATGAAAGAGAAAATTCTGTCAGAAGAAACACTTACACATGAACTCAGAACAAGTCTACATAATATTAATTGAAGTGTAACAAGAGCTAATCAGTGGAGCATGTAAAAGATCTGGTGCAGACTTAGTCTCTTCGTAGTTTAATTTCCTATCCAGAATTATCGCTGAAACTGCAGCTGACAGAGTTATTTAAACGGCAGGGTTTAACAATCGCTACATTACTAACTGCCGTTGCAATGACAATAAATCAATTACCCTGGATGTGACTACATGGGTCTGGTGTGGGTCGCAGCAGCTCAGGAAATAATAATCCATCCAAAGTATACACAGAAGCAAAGTAAATTATTTGAAGCGCGCATACCAATTGAAAAAGGCATCAAAATAAACTAAACGTCCCACATTCCTTGCAGATCCACAATGATGCATCGAAATATGTTAATGCCCCTCCCCATTAACAGCATATGAAAGCTACCTAGTGTAATGTAATCTAGACGGAAAAAACATGGCGACGGGTTCATGTGGCAGAGCTGCAGCTCGACAAAGATCAGAATACACGCCAGTGTTGTCAACCGTACCTGATCCATTTCGTGTGCGTTTGTTGAGAATAGCTAATGCTATCCCCGAGGGTATGTATGTGATATTTGGTTTTAGAATGCGACGATATTTTGAAAATGGCACAAATCTTATTGAATGATGAGCGACTGATATTAAATAGAAGCCTGTTTACAAAGTATGTTGAGGTATTAGCAAACGAGTGCTCTTTAAGCTGAGCAGTGAATGAAGAGACTGTAGTAATGTGCTGTGGAAACATATATTGTTTATAAAACGCGAGAAGTGACAATACGCTTTCAGTTTTGTAATTCATACCATAATTATGCGGAAAGGAAGCTCAAATGCTCAAATAGCAATCTGACATTATATCCCATAATTATTAATATATGCCACTTAAACTATAAATGCCTTATCGTCTTTAGAACTCATAAACCAAGCCTCAAGGTTTCGCGGGTTTGGTTATCATATTGAGCATTGTTTATTTTAGATTATTTGTATATATTGGTGAAACCCTCACAATGTTCAAGACTTTGTTAAAATATCTTCTAGGTGCACACTAAAGGATGTTCAATTAACTTTTTGAACTTACATATTTTTCTTTTACAAAAGAAAAGTTCACGCAATTGAAACAGATTTGTCCGAATGTACAAAAACGTGAACTAGAGCAGATGAAGCATCCAATGGATTTATTTGAAAAATTATGCGAGATGGGATACATCAGTGAAGAAAAACCATCATCGCTCCAAGAATTATTGACGACCATTGGAATGCGACAGCTACTCAATCGTCTTCAGGACAGTATGTATTTTTCATGGACATTCTCATTTGTATATCAAAACCCTGGAATCTATGAAAAGTCTCCCATAGTGAAAAGATGCACAAAACGTAATCGTTCGGCAATTTTAGTTTTCTTGTTTTACATGTACAATCACTTTTACGATTACATTCGGCAGTATGAATATCTCTCGGGTACTCAAGTATTGCTTTTATTTGAAAAAAGGTTGATATCAAAGAGAAGTTTGATGGTCAACGATAGCAATTCATCAATTTATTGACTGATTTTGATATTTCCATGTGCTATAGGAGGTATACTAAGCTACACATTGATACTGAGTAAAAACATTGAGATGCTATGTAGCTTTAATATGGGCAAACTTTGTTTTACTATGGAGTATTGATCTTGAAAATATGCATTCGTTGCAATTTGAAAACATATAAATTAACTATTTTGGCTTATTTCTACCGACGGAGAAACAAAGAGTATTAAATTAATGCTTTAACATGTAATGTGTTTTCCAGGTATCACTGAGTTTGAGGAGATTGAAGGGGAAGTGCAAAAGCGTTTACAGTTAAAATACAAAGAAAAGTACCGTTGTGTGAAGACGATTAAACAATCTCTTAATATGGACAAACTCTACACAAGTGTTGACGTTTGGACTGATGAACTAGGCGTGGAAAACGGCGAAAGGTTGGAGGATATACACCAAATATTTGACAATTATGGAAATGCTACTCGTATACAATTACAGGGAGCAGCAGGCACTGGCAAGTCTGTCATTTGCAAAAGATTAGCATATGACTGGGCTTGTGGATCTAGGCCCGATCGGTATAACAAAAAAATTGTTCTTTTACTTGAATTAAGAGATATAGCTACAGGCTCTGAGCATACAAGTGTTATTTGCGAAATACTCAATCAGCTTATTTCAAAAGATAGTAAACTGACCAAGGCGAATATTGCAAAAATTCTAGAGAATGACGCTGAATCAATTTTGTTCCTCCTTGATGGCCTTAGCGAAGTCGACAAAAATAAATTGGAAAAAAGTGGCATCGTTGACTTGATCGAACGTAAAATGTATGAAAGGTCTATGGTTGTTATGACTACACGTCCATACCATTCCTTATTAAAGGATTCGCAGAGCAGGGTCATAAACAACTCATTGGAAAATTCTTTGAAAAATATCCTGACAACGGAAAAGCGTTGGTAGCACACCTTGAGAAATACAACGCAAGAGATTTAACAAACCCTTTATATATCACAGCATTTTGATGCTTTTGGTCAGACAACAAGGCAAATCGCAAAAACAATTTCTTGCCCACACAATTAGCTCTTTACGCCGAAATACTGGACATAATGTCACACTGGCATTCCGAGAAATATTCATCGAAAGACGGACAAAGTCTTAAAATTGTTAGAACTCTGGCGTCAGATGCCTGTAAAGCGTATGATGATGGCATGTTAGGGTTTGGTGAAGAATACCGTAAGTCTGGTACGATTTTGGATTTAGGGTTTCTAAAAGAAATCTCATGTTATTCAAGAGCAGCTTCATCCAGCATTGTTTTCGAATTTTCGTCCACGATGTGGCTACAGTGCTTTGTCGCGTTGCATCTTTCTAACATGTGTAAACATTTAAGTGTGTCACGAGAAAACTTCTTCAAAGAATCGTATGACGTTATGAAAGCTATTGTAAAGTGTAGCAATGAATTGCCACACTCGCGCTCTAGGGAGGTCATGAAACAAATTAGTTCACTCTTACAAGGGGAAGGTAACAAGCATGAAAACGTAATTAGGTTTCTTCACCGACATCTAACAAGAAAGGGTGAGGCAAAAAAACTCTTTAAAAATTTTGTTGACAATATCAAATATCGGGAATGGTCTGAACATTGCAGAGACCAAGTAGCAAACTTGTGGGGTCTTTGTATTGAGTGTTTATTAGAAAGTAGATGGGCAGAAGATTGCATTAAGTATATAATATCAGAACTACCAAGGACAATAACTTATCTCGGAAAACAGAGAATCTGCTATGGACGGACTAGAGATCCCGCCGAGGAGTGCTGTAATCAGATGTAGCTTAAAGAGTTTGACATTTTTTCTAGAAACCCAAAAGAAGGCGAGGCGGAAACTTCATGCACAATATCTAACTAAAAGCGTTTACTATCATAGCATTACAGAAGAGGACTGTGCAAGGCTGGAAGCCTTGAATCATACAGACTTATCTGTCAAGCCATTACAGGGCAGGAATGTACAAGGTTAAAAGCCGTAAAACTTACAGACTTCTCTGTCAAATCTGTATAAATTTAGCCATTGAAAGTTAATGGTATCACCAAAGTTGAGAGCAGGATTTTGCTCAGATTCTGGGGTGTTATTGTTGCGTCATATAATACGTGTACCGCTGTTAATAGGATTTAGCACTTTTCTTTCTTGACAGGTATTGTAGAGAATAATTAGTTGACAACAGATTGTCGAAATTAGAAATCGATCCAAGTTCGGAAAGGGAGGAAGTCCATTTTGAGCGCATTAAATTTAGTGGCCAGCCTATTCTCAATTATTTTTGAAGCAAGGCAAGGAGGCATCATAACTTATAACAACATAGAATAGACATGCATTGTATTTTCGCGGAAGCATTTTTTAAACTACATTTTAGTGTGTACTGTTAAACTTGTATTTTTCGAAAATTATATTTACTATAAAAAGTTTTCGTAGATTTACTTAAATTGTTTTTATGACAAACTATACCATTGAGCGTTATTGTAAATATAATGTCATTTTTCACTATTTCTATGTACATTTGTGCTTGCAAAGGATTTATTGATCAAAGTAAAGAGAATCTCTCAGTATTCAAGACAGCCGGTGTTATTTTTCATGATTAAGATCATGTTCTTTTGAGTAACAATTTCATTTGATTTACGTATTAAGCTAATCTCCATCTCAATCTCACTGGATCCTTCTTCACCTAATTCCTTCCAAAAGGAAACAGCAGAGACATTCTTCAAAAACTCTTATACCTTTTATTTAATCCAGGTAGTTCAGATTTACAGCCATCCAGTCTGGTGTCAGCCGTAAGACACATTCAAACAAAACCTTTGACATCTTAACCTGTTTGGCTTGTTGTATTTTATACGTTTAAAAAGTATTATCTCAAAGGAGACTAAGCTTACAATAAAGTTGAATATTAACTTGATTGGTGAGATGTTTTATTTCATGCAACGACGTCCAAGTGGGACGTTTTAACTGTTTGACGTCAAAATGGATGCGTAGTTTATAGTAATTTACGCACGCCTTACCTGCTGCATCCACATTCAATGATAACTAGGAGAACAACTTTATAAATTTTATCGAAGGCATCAGAAGTTCCAGTAGCTGTACACTACACTATTGAAAAATGTTTGATATATGATCGTATCTGAAATTATAAAAGACCTTTGCACTGTTTTCGTTACACCCTTCTGCAATTAAGCTCCATTCCTGGTTCAATTGGATAAATAGAATTGCGGCCTATGTATAATTTATCAATCTGTAGAATCAACTGTTTAGAGTAGTAAGTTTCAGGGGAGTCTACAGGTCGCATTATATAGCTCAGGCATTCGGGTATCATTGGCAGAAGACTAACTTTTCTTGTGTTTGCCTTGCTTTATTAAAGTGTGCTATACATCACTACGGACAAGAGCGATTTCGTATTGAGCAGTTTTCCGCTACGCGCCGCTAGCAGCTTTTGGCATAGCAAAACCTCTTCAAAGATGGCGGCGCCCATGTTGCTCTGTGCCGAGAAAGTCATTCAGCGTAAATTACAAAATTAAAAGTCTGTACTTTTATGACAGAACTCTGTGTTCGACACCAAACGCATGCACTATTTATTTGATGAGCTTTCCCAAGTCACTAGTGGGGCAATCCTTAGAAATGACTTAGACGAAAGACAGAATACGCTGTCGAAATGTCAGGGTATTCAGCGCACATCTATCAGCTTCACCGTCATTGGGGTCGCCATGAAAAGGAACGTTTTAACAGCAAATACCAAAGGAAGTGTTTGATGTTTTCCGACATTTGGCACGAGACCACTAATTAATTTCCTATAGGCCACCTCAGTAGCATTGACTTCAATTTTCCTATTTTAAAACATTCAGTGGCACGAATCCTCTTAACAGGTGTTTGGTCAATGTCAGCTTGCCTACCGGTGAATTTTTCGTGTGGGCAAGTCCACGGAAATTTTGAGATAGCGATGAAAATAGCGCCCTCAGTGGTGTTTTTGACAAAATTACGGCTTATTGTTAAGATTTCTATGGGCCCGAGAACTCCTCAAACTAAACAAGCATCCATGCAAATATCAAAACTTCAAGGTCTGCACTTTTTTATCTTTGTGGGTAATGGACCCCTGAAGTCAATTAGTAGCCTTGTTCCAACATAGTGAGCCTTAAATTGACAAATGTGCACAATTTTAACTCCAAAGAAAGTACTGGTGAATCTGACTCAAATACTAAAATAAAAGAAAATTTAACCTATCACTTCAATTGCTACACCTGCCTCAAGACATACATTCTTTGGCTCTATGGCAGCAAGTTGCGTTATCTCTGTACCAAGCAATATGACACGAAAACACATTCCTGACAAACACATTTGGTGTCCTAAACACTCATATCAGATTACTTTTAAAGTTGCTTAGAAGTGTTCTTCCCATAAAAGGTAATGATTTCACAAAAAACAATCCCTCCCACAAATTAAATCCCGATTTCAGGGGTTAGGCCTATTTTCATCGCCTTTTTACGGAAATTTTGAATAATACATTTCTCTGTAGAAAACCGCTTTGGATGCATTTGCACGAATATTTCATATAAAAGCAAGAAATTGTACGTCAAGACAAAAAAGTACTGGTTTGACAAATTAAGTTGAATGATTAAAGAAAAAATTGACAAGAAATAAGAATCATGAAGAGAATTAGTGGTATTGTTCTTTTTTTGCTACCCAGAACAGCATGGCCATCCATGAGAAGATATCAAAGGCATACATAACTTTCACGCTCTCAAATTTATTGAGGCTGTTTATGTACTCTCGGAAAGCAACCCATTATAGAGAAATTGCAACACTGTAACCATTTGGTGTACGTTTCCATAGTAACTGAGTTTCCCGCCAGTCTGCTGTCACATGATCAGACGGCGCATCTACGTTAGTTATACGAATAAAACTCACGACTTTGAGTGTATGAAAAGTGTGTCTCTGCGTGTCTCAGTTTCCTTGTGAACCCGCTTCTTGGGGAAAGCGAGAGAACTATTAGGTGTACATTCACCTCCCCCACATGTACGAGCACAGGATGCTATGACGAGAGAAGTGCCAGATCCCGAGAGGTCAAGAATGTGCTTCGCAGAAAGGTCAAATTGAGAGTCGCTGTTACATGCACTGAAGAAATATAATGCATTATCAAGTATTACGCAATTAGGGTGTCTGTAGTGGTCAACCTATGCAATACAGCGTGGAACAATATCGATGCATCAAGGTACCTGAATTCTTCTTGTTTACCTGACAAAAAACACTGACAAATTGATGTTCAGCTCAGATTGTACTTTGTTGTTGTCCGTCTATTCTGTCTTAATGAATGATCTATTCTGAATTTGCATTTAGGAATAAAATAACATGGGATTAAGTGCTGACATTTGTCTTTTCTTATTTGAATACCAACAATCAAATGTAAATATGCAAAAAGACAATCATTTCATTCGATACAGGAATTATTTTTATTTATGAATAGAATGTATGAATATGAAAAGAAAACTAATCAACAATGAAATTTTGGCGATTTATGTTTCTCTCCGCTACCATCTGAAATAGAGCTTAGTTAGATAATTTCATAGAAAACAAACAAATTCATGAGAACTAAAAAGGGACACAGATCATCATAAAATACTTACATGGACTTCGAAACGGATATGATTCATTATATTTCAAACATTTCTTAGATAATTTTATAATCCAAACTACCAGATACCGTCGTTCACTTCGATTCATAGAAAGTAAAATGAATTTCACTTATCATATTTGGAAAGAATATATTTATATATTTATTTTATTTACTTATTTATTTGACGGGTCAATAGGCAAAAAAATCCAATAATAGACTCCGAGAAACTAAATACACCAAACAAACAAGCATACAGTACAATATTATTCACATAATAAAAATTAAATATCAACAGAAATGTCAATACATAGTGTAAGAGACCTGGAGAAAAAACACCCTAAGATTCAACCTGCAACGTGGAAGTTGAAATAAAGACGGGCCCTGAGGCGTCTTAGTGTTGCAAAAATGGCAATTGATATAAAAGGTAGGGACAAGAAGATCTCCCTGAAAAAAAATCTGTTTCAAAAGGTCAGATCTAAAACCTTCCGCCGAAGTGAGAGAGAGAATGGAGATTAAAATGCATACAGGACTGTTTGTAATCACTATTATAGTACCCAATAAGCTTCAGACACATATATTGCAGGAAACTTTTTTGAACATTTTCTACATGGTCATTCAAATATTGACAGTTTGGAGACCATACCACAGAGCAGTACTCTAATCTGCTTCTTACGAAGGATACATACAAGGATGTCAAAGCTCTCGGAGAAGAAAGGTATTACAGGATCTCTATATCAAATGGACCATTTTGAAAGCTCGTTTACGCATTTCTTCAATTCGCCTTTCAATGGTAGAACAGAGATTAAATAAATCACCCAAGTCTCTGATCTCAGACACTCAGACAAAAAACCTGGCAACGGAAAGGTGTGACGCAGGTTCAGCTCTTCAAAGTTCAGAACACTCCAGGAGCATGTCCATGATTGATTAATCGCCTATGCGTTTGTTGGAAATTACATCCCCGTTTATATGTTTTGAGTATATGGTTTTAGAATTTGACAATATTTTGAAAATATCATGAATCGTATTGAATGTGCGACTGATATTGAATAGAAGCCAGTTGACAAAGTATGTTCAAGTATTTGGCAGATGTGTGCTGTTTAAGCTGAGAAGTGAATGAAGGGTCTTCTGAAGTGAAGTGTTGTGAAAATATAATTTATTGAATTCAAGAAATGACAATACAAGTAGATAAACTTATTTCCCTTCTCTGATGCTACTGAAAACCCCATTCTTCCTCTAAATTACCCACTGAAAAGTATTTTTACTATCACAACATTGACAGCTCAAAGGTGACGCTGTCCTTGGCATGTACAAACAGCAAAATGTTAATTAATTTATTTATTTATTTTATTTGGCTTTATTTAATGAGGGTAGCCTGGTAAACTCTAGAGAGAGTTTATCTCCCCCAGGGCCCTCGACAAAAAATTATGCGAAGTGCCCGAATAGAATTAGATAAGGATGTTTAAACAGAACTGTATGCCACAGCTGGGCATTGCTTCAGTCACGAAGGCACTTGGATTTTTTCCGAATCAGCTTTCATAACCATTTAGTCCGTAATGTTTCATATATCGTTCAAGAGGAGAACTAAATCCTTCCTGTTCCTGCATTTCTAACACCTGCTGAAGTATGTTCTGAGTAAGATCTGAGGGAGCAATTTTCGTGGCTTTTTTGCAGTGGAGTAAGTAATCGTTTATATTGAACGTTGTGTTTATACTTCTCCCAGTGACTTTATTACTCCTGGTATAGGAGTTAAGGCTATCAGTACTGGAGCTGTTGGAATAGCTGCTATGACAGCAGAGCTTTCAATAATACCCTTTGTTATGTTAAGACCCATTTCAATTCACCCCAATATTGTATAACTGCGACTATACGCAGCAATAGCTCTTTCAATGTAGTCGGCCAACTATTCAACACTGTCAACAACTTAGATGTGCGTTTTTGCTAATATGATATGTGCAAGGGTAGATAGAAAGTAATTGAAGTAAAATCGATACTCGACACAAAATAGGAGGAGGAAAAAAAGAAAATAGTTGAAAATGGTTATAGTTCTGACGAAACACCCTTCATTAATAACAATAATGCCCTTGCAGAAGCAGACCTATTTCAGGTTGACAGCTTACACAATAACTCACACGACAGCTCACACGACAGCCGACAGGTGGATCGGTTAACTGAACAGAGAGTAGAACTTACAGAGCTAATGGTTGATGAATTCTTAACAGAAAAGAATAACACTGATCCGTCAGCATGAGATTTCTGCTTTTTGATGCTACGATTAAGGAAGGGAAGCTGTATAATAAAAACATTAGGCTGTCAAAAACCAAAGAAAGGGATTTTTAGCGCGCTGCTCAATAAAGAGTCACTTTTAGGAGCTTCTCAATTTGTAAGTAAAATATTTTGTGAGGCTGAACTCGACCATGTGAGTTCTGCATTACGTTCTGGAGATGTGTTACGATCGAGATGAACAGATCAGAGATGAACTGACACTCTTATGACATGGCTCTAGCGGTAATCCAAATTAATACAAACTATCGAAAATAGAACCGATGAATGGAATAACCTAAACCCCGACTACAGAGCTTTTGTTGATAAATAAGAGATGGGCAAGCGACGTTTCAAGACGAGATGAAAGCTGCGAAGACACATTGGAAGGATAGTAATACTCAACCAGGTTGATCTATACGTTGGGGAGATATTGATGTCACGGTCTTGTCGAACGAAAACGGGGATGTTTAGGCCATAGCAAAGACGATAAATCAGTCAGCTAAATAAAACGAATTTTTTTGGACACCATATCTTTTTATGTCAGTTTTTGAACCCGCGTGAAACCCTGCGTAACACTGTAATAACTATATATAATCAAAACCTTTTGGACATATCTTTTTATGTCAACGTTTGGACACGCTTTAGAAATGCATGATATAGCATACTGTATATGTCTGACTGTCGGGGAAATACTTCTTGCGCCGCTGTCGGACTCAGTCGCGCGATCGCGGTGTCTTTCCCCGTCTTTCCCTCGCACATTCGCTTTCCCAAAAATTTTTTTATATAAAAAAACCGCCGCTTTACAGTTAAGGATGTACGACTTCGAAGTTTATGCAATCCATCATCATATGGCCACTGGCTCGCCTTTACATGTTATGTGGGACTTTGCTCGGAGTTCACTACAATTTGACGTAGGCTTCGTCGACTGATAGAATGGAATAACAGAGATGTGTACATCGGACACAAATGCGAATGCACCGTTTTTTGCGCCTCCGTCGGACTCAGTTGCTGTGTCTTTCCCTTGCACGTCAGCTTTCTCGAAAATGTGTTTTGTATAAAAACAACTTTACAGTGAAGGATGTGATCCCTCGAAGTTACTAATACACTTGTCGATTTGATATGCGAAGACACACTGACGACCAGTTATTTATTAGTTCTCAAACCTGGTGAAAATCAGTCCGCCACACTAATCGATTATATGTCTTTTGGAGAACGTCCTAAGGGACTAGACATAAATTACAGGGGGGGTGGGCCGGTGTTTTTCGAAACACCACTGCGTCAAAAATAATGACCCTTCAAAAGTTCATGCACAAAAATTAGTGACCCTCCCCCTTATCTGTGCATGAAAATGAGTGACCCTCCCTTGTTACTCAATACCCCCCCCAAACAAACCCGCAATGCGTTCGAGACGTCCTTCTGACTTGCTATACTTTTGAAGTCCCCTCCCAAAAGGAAGGCAAAATGCGGCCGATATAACGCTTTGTCCAAAAAATATCAAATCATATGTGTGTGATGATTCATGTAAATGTACTTTGCTTGAAGTGGCAGATAAAAAGTGCATGCATTTACAAAAAATGTAATTTTTAGATTTCATCGATAATGTCGATTCACTATGCATGGCAGCCTATGATGAAACTATGAACATTTTTTTCCCAATACAAAACTAGGTAAATCTGTGCATTCATTTATGTACACCTAATTATTAGTATTAATGTTCATGACTAGACTACAGTGGTTTCAAGTCAATGGTTGTGCAAGAAATTTGATTTGGAATTTCACTGAAATATCCATTCGTTATGCATGGCAGGCCTATGATGAAACTATAAATATTTTTTCCCAATACAAAACTAGGTAAATCTGTGCATTTATGTACACCTAATTATTAGTATTAATGTTCATGACTAGACTACAGTGGTTTCAAGTCAATGGTTGTGCAAGAAATTTGTTTTTGGAATTTCACCGAAATGTCCATTCACTATGCATGGCAGCCTACGATGAAACTATGAATATTATTTTTCCAGTACAAAACTAGGTAAAGCTGTGTTATTTATGTACACCTAATTATTAGTATTAATGTTCATGACTAGACTACAGTGGTTTCAAGTCAATGGTGTCCAAGAAATTTGATTTTGGAATTTCACTGAAATGTCCATTCATTATGCATGGCAGGCCTATGATGAAACTATAAATATTTTTTTCCCAATACAAAACTAGTAAATCTGTGCATTTATGTACACCTAATTATTAGTATTAATGTTCATGACTAGACTACAGTGGTTTCAAGTCAATGGTTGTGCAAGAAATTTGTTTTTGGAATTTCACTGAAATGTCCATTCACTATGCATGGCAGCCTATGATGAAACTATTAATATTTTTTTTTCCAATACAAAACTAGGTAAATCTGTGCATTTATGTACATCTAATTATTAGTATTAATGTTCATGACTAGACTACAGTGGTTTCAAGTCTATGGTTGTGCAAGAAATTTGTTTTTAGAATTTCACTGAAATGTCCATTCATTACGCATTGCAACCTATGATGAAACTATGAATATTTTTTTACCAATACAAAACTAGTAAATCTGTGCATTTATGTACACCTAATTATTAGTATTAATGTTCATGATTAGACTAGAGTGGTTTCAAGTCCATGGTTGTGCAAGAAATTTGATTTTGGAATTTCACCGAAATGTTGATTCACTATACATTGTAGGCTAAGAGGAAACTACAAATAACTCATAGGTTATCTGATCCTAAATTGTCATTCAAAATTTATTCGACCTGAAGCTTCCAGTTGTTATTGATGACATTTTGCACTATTCTGAATAGTTTGTATTCTGTCAATGTCCTCAAAAAATGAAAAATGTACATACAGCTTCATGAACATTTGACACCGACCTATACCCAATGTATTGTCAATGGGAGAATGATATCAAATAAATGATCTCCCAAATTGTTATTTAAAGCGTCATTATAGGGGACAGGTTATATGTACAATAGAGGAGTTCGATAAGTAGAAATCATGACAAATGAATCAATGTGGCTGCTTGGATCATCAATACATTACTTATTATACCCTTAAACTTGCGCCCGAAGGCCGCGCCGAAAATGGAAATGACAGAAAATGAAAGTGCCAGGAGGTATGTTTTCTTTTTTCAGTATTCCATATTCTTTAATACGTGCGCATGCAATTTCAGCTTTGATGCATAAAAAAGGTGACCCTCCCCCATAGGCTTGCACAAAATTTTATGACCCTTCAAAAATGCTTGCGCGAAAAATGGCGACCCACCCCCAAAAAACACCGGCCCACCCCCCCTGTAATTTGTGTCCAGTCCCTAAGTACATTTTCGATTTGCCTTCTTTGCGACGTGAAGACGTAGTTTTTACTGTTTTTGTTCGGCGCAATTCTCGAGTAATACTGTTCAATTGTATGAATTCTAATAAATTGGTATAACTCGTGAGGTTGAACGTAGAGTGTACAACGATAGAGGGACCGTGGTACAGTGTACACAAAAAATGGAGTACATGCCGATACTATTATCTACAATAATATACTTCTCTCTTGCATTGGCAAAGGTAAAACTTTTGCTCATGTATACAAATTTCCCTCAATGTACGATATAAAAGGACAGATATAAAACAAAGAAAGAACAATACATGTAGGAATTGTTGGATACGAATTAAGTTCTCAAACTCTTGACCGAGTTTGGTACCTGCTACATGTATTCCAAAACGTACTTCTCTTTGACATCAATATACATCTGTCTGCTTATAAGATTATTCTGAACGTGTGTCCTTAAAATTGAAGTTTATTTTACAATTTTTATTAACGTATTTTGACATTTGTTTATATGTAACCTGTAGATATTTTGCTGGCATATTGTAAGGGGAATCAGTAATTAATTTACAATATTTCATAACAATATTTCATTGAACTTCTACATGAACTCTTACATCACAAAATATGTATACAATATTCTATTGCATTTAATGCTGCAACCTTTTGATAAGCAACTTAGATATAAGCTCAGTACAAAGACCTACCTTTTTTCTAACTAAGTTTCAATTTGGCTTTAGAAAGTTCATGTAGGCATGCAATGAAGTGTGCTCAAACCAAGCGAGTTTACATGGTGAAGTCTACAATCTTAACGGAATAACTGCAGGGGATAAATCATCTGCAAATTAAAGTTTGTTTTATGCCAATGATTCTACTACTTTTCTAGTTTGAAGCAAATTGCAAGTTGAACAGATTGATACTAGACTACTGCTATACATCACATTTTGTCATTCACAAGTTGAGGGAACATTTTCTTTATTTTATGAATACATGCAAATTTCACAGTCTTCAATGTTTGATGGCTGTTGAACGAGTCAAAATTTTCAACCCCAACGAGGATTCTAACTTGCATACATAATTTTGTCTGACTTGAACTTTTTTATATTTTTTCCAACTTACACATAGGACAACTTCAAGATGACAAGTCAAGCAATAACCAAAGCTGTAACAGACAAGTACAAGTCTTTCAGAATAATCCGTCGTTGTGACAATATGAAGTTAAGGACTTTACGGACACTTGAACATTTTTTGAACATTATGGCAAGCCAAGTGTTGCAAAATTCGTGAATTTTATGTTTATGTTCATAAAAAGCATTTTTGTGTTCATAAAAACCATGTTTATATTCATGAAAACCATTTTTGTGTTCATAAAAAAACATTTTTGTGTTCATGAAACACATTTTTGTGTTCATGAATTTTATGTTTATGTTCATAAAAACCATTTTTATGTTCATAAAAACCATGTTTATGTTCATGAATTTCATGTTTATGTTCATGAATTCCATGTTTATGTTCATGAAAACTATTTTTGTGTTCATGAATTTTATGTTTATGTTCATAAATTTCATGTTTATGTTCATTAATTTCATATTTATGTTCATAAATTTCATGTTTATGTTCATAAAAACATTTTTGTGTTCAAAAAACCATTTTTGTGTTCATGAATATATGTTTTTGTTCATAAAATCCGTTTTTGTGTTCATAAAACCATTTTTGTGTTCTTGAAATTATGTTTATGTTCATAAAGTTTATGTTTATGTTCATGAAAACATTTTTGTGTTCTTGAATTTTATGTTTATGTTCAAGAAACCCATTTTTGTGTCTATGAACCATATTTTTGTGTTCATAGTGTGTTTTTATGTTCATAAAATCTCATGTTCGTGTTCCTGAAAACAAATTATTTTCATGAATTCGATGTTTATGTTCATTGAAAAACATTCATTTGTTCATAGATTTTATGTTTTTGTTCATGAAAAACAATTTGTGTTCATAGATTTCACGTTTACGTGTATGAACCATATGTTTTTTCGTAAAATCATGTTTGTGTTCATAAAAACATGTTTATATGCATGCACTTTTTCAGCGCTAGGTGGCGCTCTGCAGTTCTCAGAGGTGGCCATATTATGACAGACTGAGGTGGCCATGTAGACTGATTTGTGGCCGCAGTGTTTTTATCCCTTCACCCTCCGAACACCCTGCCCACCACACCGTCAGCGCGGCATATCCCAAAATCCTAAAACGACGCGAGGGTGAACCATTCTGTCGAGAACAGATCCGTCTTCGAGTTATTTGTAGACCCCCTAGCTACCTAAGTTTTATTTGTTTTGGTATGGCGTGTTGGCTGTCGCCTGCCGTTCACAGTGTTTTGTCGAGTTTTTTTCCCTTAGGACACTATGAATACAGCGAAACACTGACAATTTCTTCCAAAGGCCGAGTTCAAGAAACGTCAGAATGTTTCTGTTGTGAATCAGAGTAGAATTTTCAGAGTTTCTGGGGCGAAAACTCCAGCGCGAGATCAGCTGCAGCTCAGTTCAGCGCGAGGCCACAGTTGCTGATAGTGATACTGAAACTGTCGGCAAGACATAGACATACTATGTAATGAAGCCATCAGGCTGGTAAATTTGAGAGTTCTTGCTACAAGTCTGAACTCCTGTAACAACTGTAAGAGGCCCCTTCAACTTTCACGGTGTATCGGTGAAACGAGGTATGGAGGCGGAAGTATTTTGAGCGTGGCCTGAGGATGTGATACCATGGATGTACAAAATAGACATCCATGGTGATACTGTCAACAAAGTACGAACAAGACACATCGAAAAGCAGATAAACGTGGAATGAGAGCTTTTGATATCAATAACAAGACAGCAACAGGTATGTCAGTACTTTTATCAATTAATGTAATCTGCCAAGTGTATGTAGGACGTATGTGTCGACACAGTTTACGTATTCTGACAGGAATTGAGGGGGGGGGCAAGGGTTGCGTGATGTGTTTGTTGCCCTTGACCTTTAAACCGTATGTCGTACCGTTGACGTAAATCACACAGTGCACTACCAAATCAACATTTTGGATGTTTTATCCTTGTTTTGAATCAGCGTTAAAATGAGAAGCCTGTATTCATGTTCTGTCGTAGATCCATTGAGTGAGAAATGGGACTTTGGACTTTGTTGAACGTTGGATCTGCATTGTATTGTCCCCTTTCACTTATCATCCCTACATATGTCTAATAATAATAATAATAATAATAATAATAATCTTTATTCGCCAGAAACAACAAAACATTCACAACGTTTGCTTTTCAACTCAAGATGTCGATTTATTTTGGCTTTTTTGAAATAATATTGGCAACTCAAGAAGTGTGATTTTTTTCTCTTTTTTCATGTTTTATGCATTCATGTACAAATAATTGTGCTAATCAAGATTTGAATCATCTTGTGTGTTTTCTTGAGAGTAAATAACTTTTTACTGCATTATTTCTTATAGGAATGATCAATGCTGGCATTGGAGAAAGACATGTGAATGCATTGTTCACAGCAATGTCACTGCCCCTCTCCACAATAAAACATTGAAATGCAAAGAAAGGGAATCTGGAGATGCAATAGTGAGGGTTGCAAAAAACTCATGTCATCAGGCCATAGAAGAAGAATGTTCAAAAGCTAAGAAAGCAAGGTAATTATGAAATCCAATAAAAAAAAACATGTTACAAAATTTATTGATAATTGTATTATACTAGTAGTTAGGTATATTTGAAACATATATGTTTCACTTATAGTATAGCGACCGTTACCATGGATGATGACAGTACAACTATAGGGAAAATACAGGCAGATGTTAGACAGGATATAATCAAGCATAAAGACAATAACCATCTTAAGAAGGGTTTTGCTGATAAACTCAAAGAAAACCACAAGCAGTTAACAGCCAAAGTGATAAATTATCTTCAGAAGTGTTGCAGCAAGCCATAACCCAGAATCATGGCAATACTATAGGGCTAATTAGTAACCTGAACGCCATTGTACCCCATGCATTTGGAGATCATGGGGGCTGTGATGTGAAGTGGTGTCAGTTTCTGAACAACCCATTACATTACAAACACAAAAGTCTACCGTATGGCAGGGATTAAATGGCAGTGATCTGAGGCAGGCTTTAGAGAAGCTTGAAGGTCATGCAGACATATGTTATGAATGCAGGTGATCTTTCAAGAATATGGTCATCTCAGGGAAATGAAAATATGAATATGGTAATTGCCTCAAAGGCTACAAAAGCTAGACACTATAGTGGCTCTGACAATTTAAACTTCCGTGTTGCTGATGCAGTTGCTCAGAAGAACTTAATATGTTAGTCAGGTTGGTAGGAAATAATGCAGAGACCAGGTTTCTTAATGTTTCAGATAACGCAGATGGATAATGCAGAAATGTATAAAATATAAAATAGAGAAAAGAAGAGAAAAGAAATTTTTTCTAATTTTCAAGACTCTAATATGCTGAAAAAATTTGTATAGTGTTTTGTTTTATAAATATTAATATTATGAGGTTTTCTTCTCATAACTATCAACAAGGTACAATTAATCATGTGAATCAAATCCTTACAAGTTTGTGTTTGTGACTCTTCAGGTCCACATAGAAAGTATGCTGTGCCCTAGCAAATCATGCCAGATATATGGAGCGAAATTGGATGAAAAACAAAGAGCTGAGAAAGAAAATACCAGAGTAAAGAAGCAAAGTTGAAGAGATTGAAGGTAGGTAGACTGGATTTATTTCCAAGTATACCGGTACTACAAAATTTTAGATTTTCACTGCGATTTAATTTAGCAGATTTTATCAATCAGTAAACTAGTGAAATTAAAACCCAGTGAAACATAAATGACTTGTAACACACACACATACACTCACACACACACACACACACACACACAGTGACAGTGTATGACTTGTACACACAGTGACATTGTATACACACATTGACATTGTATACACACAGTGACAGTGTATACACACACAGTGTATACACACATTGACATTGTATGTACATATTGACAGTGTATAGACACGCAGTGTAGACACACAGTGACTGTGTATACACACAGTGACAGTGTATATACACACAGTGTAGACACTGTTATACACGCAGTGACAGTGTATACACAGTGACTGTATACACAGTGTAGACAGTGACTGTAGACACACAGTGACTGTGTATACACACAATGACAGTGTATACACACTCAGTGTAGACACACAGTGACTGTGTATACACAGTGACATTGTATACACACAATGACAGTGTATACACATATTGACAGTGTATACACACAGTGTAGACACACAGTGACATTGTATACACACAATGACAGTGTATACACAGTGACAGTGTATACACACAGTGTAGACACACAATGACTGTGTATACACACTATGACAGTGTACAGAATGATAATGTATTTATACACGGTGACTGTTTACACATCCTGTACATGAGTCATCATCATGTACATTGGATTTTCAAAGATACAGGGAACTCTACCTATCGCATTGCTTTGGTTTATGGGATTATTGTTACATCATATTTATCGATCTCTGTTTTGATTTTTTTAAATTGAAAGAGAAGAGGACACAAAAGATAGCTGCCATAGAGTTGAGAGAGGGAACAACTCATCAGAAGGAAATCGGTCTTTCTGCACCATGCAGCGCAGATGGAATACCCAAACCACTGTCCCCACCTACCAAGATTTTACTACAATCTGGAAATTACACAACTGTTATATTTGATGTGGAAACTACATCTGCATGTATGTTTAATAATATTAATAGAAATATACTTGGATAAGGTTCATTTTCGATATGATGTACTGTATATTGAAATTATAAAGCAGGGTTCTCCTGAGAAAATAATATAGAATACTGACTGATTTACGTAACAATACATGTAATTGTTATGGTAATAAGTTTCTATTGTTAAGTAAAAATTAAAGAGTGGAAGCCACAACTCTATAATGCTCTGGGGAGAACACAGAGTTTATAGTTTTATTAGAGGAATATGCACATTTTGTATGATTTTCACTTACATTAGATTTACAGTACATGTATATTGTTCTTACCTGTACATGGTGACTTTTGTAGTTAATAAATGTGAGATTATCGTACAACATACAAACTAGTACAGACTTTCATGTATTTCACCCCCTCAAATTTTAATGACTGGCAGGCTGTATTTGAACAATTTGTTACCATGGCAAATAATCAACATTGGAGTTAGTACAAGAATTCATGCGGTAAATGCCTTTAGCCAATCGCATGGAACAGTTACTCTTAGGGTCAAATACACTGTACAAAAAACTCTCTTTGAGCGTGCATCTGCCATGGTAAGACAGCCATTGATCATTGCGCTACAGACTTGCTAAGCCTATCGCCTTTTTCTGGGCATGTCTGGCGAAATTGAGGGCCAGACAGTGTAATACAGATAATTTTCAATCGGATTCGAACCCACAACATACGGCATCAGTCGCCTAGCTGAGAGGCCAGAGACAGAACCAGTCGGCTAAATCTCCACTCCCAAAAAAGAGTGGTTCAATAGCCGGCTCAGTTGTTACATTTTTCTGACTGAGACCGCTCAACACGTTGTAGAGTTCGTGAAGCACTCACGCACGCATGCTCACTATCATACATCGCACATACACACTACATCGAAGCGAAGAAACGAATTTCATCGCTTTAACTGGGCGAACGATAACCTCGGGGACAATTCTGTCCGCCAGCAGTGTTACCAACCAGGATAGAAAATACGGATAGTTTTCAATCGGATTCGAACCCACAACATACGGCATCAGTCGCCTAGCTGAGAGGCCAGAGACAGAACCAGTCGGCTAAATCTCCACTCCCAAAAAAGAGTGGTTCAATAGCCGGCTAAGTTGTTACATTTTTCTGACTGAGACCGCTCAACACGTTGTAGAGTTCGTGAAGCACTCACGCACGCATGCTCACTATCATACATCGCACATACACACTACATCGAAGCGAAGAAACGAATTTCATCGCTTTAACTGGGCGAACGATAACCTCGGGGACAATTCTGTCCACCAGCAGTGTTACCAACCCAGGATAGAAAATACGGATAGTTTTCAATCGGATTCGAACCCACAACATACGTCATCAGTCGCCCAATCCCCTTTCTCGAGTCCCAATCCACTTTGGCCAATTCAATTCAATTTAGAGATTGCATTAAATCAGGTTAGGAACCTGACGGTTTACATAAGTTTCCTGGATGAAATACAAGGGAAGTGTAATACGCTCAAGCTGCCTATGGAATTGATCATCTGCCTTATCCTTATTAAACAAAAACTCCCTTTGTCGCACTTTGTTATTTCTGGTGGCATTTTCGACAGGGACTGAAATTCGCAACTGACAGTGCGTTTCTGTGTCATCAGATCTAACGCGACGTTTATTCCGAGGAGAAACCGCGTGTTAGTTACGGACTGGTTACACCATCATGTAATTTCAAACGATTTGCACGGTGCATAAACGTGGATTTCATGAACACAAAAATGGTTTTGATGAACATAAACATGGAATTCATGAACACAAAACTGATTTTTATGAACACAAAAATAGTTTTCATGAACATAAAAATGGTTTTGATGAACATAAACATGGAATTCATGAACACAAAAATGGTTTTGATGAACATAAACATGGAATTCATGAACACAAAAATGATTTTTATGAACACAAAAATAGTTTTCATGAACATAAAAATGGTTTTGATGAACATAAACATGGAATTCATGAACACAAAAATGATTTTTATGAACACAAAAATAGTTTTCATGAACATAAACATGAAATTTATGAACATAAATATAAAATTCATGAACACAAAAATGGTTTTGATGAACATAAACATGGAATTCATGAACACAAAAATGACTTTTATGAACACAAAAATAGTTTTCATGAACACAAAAATGGTTTTCATGAACATAAACATAAAATTCATGAACACAAAAATGGTTTTGATGAACATAAACATGGAATTCATGAACACAAAAATGACTTTTATGAACACATAAAAAGTTTTCATGAACATAAAAATGGTTTTGATGAACATAAACATGGAATTCATGAACACAAAAATGGTTTTGATGAACATAAACATGGAATTCATGAACACAAAACTGATTTTTATGAACACAAAAATAGTTTTCATGAACATAAAAATGGTTTTGATGAACATAAACATGGAATTCATGAACACAAAAATGGTTTTCATGAACATAAACATGGAATTCATGAACACAAAAATGTTTTTTATGAACATAAAAATAGTTTTTCACGAATTTTGCAACACTTGGCTTGCCATAGAACATTAAGTATTTATATCGGTCATGTTGATTGGCTTTAAAAATATGGTGGATTAAATTTTATTCCTACCAACTTTTTAGCCCTTGCATTCTTTTTTTTTGGGGGGGGGGCAGCAGAGTGGTGTAGGTTGTGAGATGATGGCTTGGTAATGGCTGATTTTCAGCAGCAGTGATAAGTTTCAGGTTGTTGGAGTAAATGTTAGTCAGATTGCAGAAGGTAGGTTGATTTTTGTTTGGCAGAGCAACAGCTAGCCTGCCTGGCAGAGCAATAGCTAGCCTGCCCGGCAGAGCAGCAGCTAATTTGCCCAGCAGAGCGGCAGCTAACCTGCCCGGTAGAGCGACAGCTAACCCGCCTGGCAGAGCGACACCTATTAAAGAACCTGACATGACCCTTGTTTGATGCGTTAGGTAGTTGAGTATAAGGATTGATAAAATAATGTATCAAAATATACACAGATTCACGCGACTGCACTATCATATTCTTGGCAGCTCAATGACGTTTATGGCAGAGAGGGCGGGAGTCTCAGACCCAAGGGAGCATATGCAGTATGCAGTACATTGCATGCTTTCCATGCAAAATCCGGCTTTGACTAATGTTCCCGTCCTGTTTCCGAGCATAACTTTCGAGCTGCGTAGCTAATAATGTTGAGGTCAAGGTATCCGAATCGTTCGTGTTCGAAATGCAACTTCATTTGCAGAGAGAACATTCAACCTTCTTCTTTGTGTTTTAACTTAGCACATGGGGTCAATTGAAAAATTCAGAGCAAAATATCGCGTTGAATAAAATCAGCAGGCACGTAGTCACCAACCCACAACACCGCTCGTACTGCAGAACACACAATCGGTCGTATGCAAAACATGTCTTTTTTGTTACTTGAAAAAGAAGACTAATACAAAAGTGTACGTATTGCAAGAACGCAGTTGATAAACTGGACAAGTTGAAGGCGAGCTCGAACGTCGAGTTAATAAAGTCTTTTCCGTTCTTGTTCTCGACTAACACGGAATTTTTCAATATACCCGTGAAGTCTGATTCAGTTCGATGCGGTGTTAGGTACGTCGACCAAGGTGGTTTTTGCCGGGCCAGCAGGAAGAGTATAAACACATCTCCGAAACGTTACCAAGGTGTGTTCAACACATACCACGCATTCCTGGGAGGTCCACCTTTCCGACCTGTTCGTTTACAAATGAATATTCAAGTTTGTTTTGCCTTCTGTTTGTTTCTGAATACATGAATATAAAGTGTCCACTAGATTTACGGACCACCTCTGGACACGGCTTTTGAGAGTTTCAGCCCTTTCTTCAGTTATACCTTACTGGCGCGTTCGTTGTTGACTTTGTCAAATTTAATCCGGTGATAATCTGGTGACAGCGTCCACAGCTTAGTAATTTACCCTTGCTTACTTTGGCCAATTAGGCACTCAAACTCATCAGATAATAGATACAGCATGTTGATAAAACGTTAACGCAAGATTGTCAAGGGCAGTGCTAAGTTTAAGACCAAAACACCAAAGGTTGGTAGAATATATCTTTATTAGCAATACAACGAAACACCTACCCACCCCTGGGAACGGACATTTAGACAACACCCTGTGATATACCTAACTCATGCACATTTGTTGCGTACCTGGCATTTTCCCAGCATTTCAAATTGGATCTGTGGTGTGATCATCTGAAAGTTTTGTGTTTTGTGCGTGCCAGCACTTGATAGCTAAGGCTAATCAGACACACATTTAATCACCTTCGACAGATCAAGCTGATGAGGCTGCACGTGTGGACAACGAACCATGTGGCTATACTGTATATTACGCTTGTCACTGATACTTGTCTTCGCATCGAAGCATAGACCCTCTAAAACACGTCTATGATCGAAGTAAATAATCACTCACATGATCCATGAGTGACAGCTTTTTATTTGCCCCTTTGCATCAAAGCTGAACCGCGTCACGGCATTCCTTGCATAAATGCATATGAAATAAGCTGGTTACCGGTTGCCGCCTGGTAGCGTTGTTTGCTTTTTTGCTTTTTCACATTGATCCTGTTAGTCTGAAGTGATAAGTCGACTACATTTGTGGTCATAAAGCTTTCCCCCCAGATTGAGCGCTCTATACAAGATTGCGCTCGATTCCCGATAGTTTCGAAACCGACGTTTGGTATGCAGTGTAAGATTTCTTTTACAGACTGCCTGACTGACAAACATTAAATGTTGTAATTTATGAAACGTGTGTGTTTCACGGCATGTAGCCGTTCCGTTGGCTGAAGGATACTCGAAACGTAGGCCTACACACTGTCCCTCCACAAACTGGCCTACATCATGGATGTAAAAAATAGACATCCATGCCTAGATAAGCTCACTCTATTAGCGAATATAGGCTACAGTAGAAGTCAGGTCTCGCTGCCACTCTCTACATTAATGCAGCATGGAGGTAGCATGGAGGTAGCATGTAATGCAATCATGAACTATATCCTGTAAATCCCAGAAAAAATCACACGCGCAGATACGGATACCTAGCTTATGTTACACAACTGGTAAATGACGTTATGCTAGCAAGTACTGCGGTTTTACAAATACAAAGTTTCGGCAGAATTTTGAGGTTGTGAACAGGTTATGAGTATTTGATTCAACGTTACCGACATGGCCCTAACCGATGTATAAGTTAGGCTTAACCATGCCGGTTAAAGGACATTTAAGCCATGTCGTATACGTCGGCCCACGAAGCGGATAAGCAGACGGTTAAGTAACGTATTGATAGGTAAACAACCGACGGTTCTCTTCCGGTCCAGTCGGATCAGCCATTGAACCGGTGACGAACCGCTGACAAACCGTTGCTAAACCGGAAGTGTAAACGGCTATTTTCATACAGTGCGTCTTAATGAGATAACAATGAAAGAGAAAATTCTGTCAGAAGAAACACTTACACATGAACTCAGAACAAGTCTACATAAAATTAATTGAAGTGTAACAAGAGCTAATCAGTGGAGCATGTGAAAGACTGATGCAGACTTAGTCTCTTCGTGGTTTAATTTCCTATCAAGAATTATCGCTGAAACTACAGCTGACAGAGTTATTTAAACGGCAGGGTTTAACAATCGCTACATTACTAACTGCCGTTGGAATGACAATAAATCAATTACCCTGGATGTGACTACATGGGTCTGGTGTGGGTCGCGGCAGCTCAGGAAATAATAATCCATCCAAAGTATACACAGAAGCAAAGTAAATTATTTGAAGCGCGCATACCAATTGAAAAAGGCATCAAAATAAACTAAACGTCCCACATTCCTTGCAGATCCAAAATGATGCATCGAAATATGTTAATGCCCCTCCCCATTAACAGCATATGAAAGCTACCTAGTGTAATGTAATCTAGACGGAAAAAACATGGCGACGGGTTCATGTGGCAGAGCTGCAGCTTGTCAAAGATCAGAATACACGCCAGTGTTGTCAACCGTACCTGATCCATTTCGTGTGCGTTTGTTGAGAATAGCTAATGATATCCCCGCGGGTATGTATGTGATATTTGGTTTTAGAATGCGACGATATTTTGAAAATGGCACAAATCTTATTGAATGGTGAGCGACTGATATTAAATACAAGCCTGTTTACAAAGTATGTTGAGGTATTAGCAAACGAGTGCTCTTTAAGCTGAGCAGTGAATGAAGAGACTGTAGTAATGTGCTGTGGAAACATAGTTTATCAAACGCGAGAAGTGACAATACGCTTTCAGTTTTGTAATTCATACCATAATTATGGGGAAAGGAAGCTCAAATGCTCAAATAGCAATCTGACATTATATCCCATAATTATTAATATATGCCACCTAGACTATAAATGCCTTATCGTCTTTAGAACTCATAAACCAAGCCTCAAGGTTTCGCGGGTTTGGTTATCATATTGAGCATTGTTTATTTTAGATTATTTTGTATATATTTGGTGAACCCCTCACAATGTTCAAGACTTTGTTAAAATATCTTCTAGGTGCATACTAAAGGATGTTCACAATAAAGGATGTTCAATTAACTTTTTTGAACTTACATATTTTTCTTTTACAAAAGAAAAGTTCACGCAATTGAAACAGATTTGTCCGAATGTACAAAAACGTGAACTAGAGCAGATGAAGCATCCAATGGATTTATTTGAAAATTATGCGAGATGGGATACATCAGTGAAGAAAAACCATCATCGCTCCAAGAATTATTGACGACCATTGGAATGCGACAGCTACTCAATCGTCTTCAGGACAGTATGTATTTTTCATGGACATTCTCATTTGTATATCAAAACCCTGGAATCTATGAAAAGTCTCCCATAGTGAAAAGATGCACAAAACGTAATCGTTCGGCAATTTTAGTTTTCTTCTTTTACATGTACAATCACTTTTACGATTACATTCGGCAGTATGAATATCTCTCGGGTACTCAAGTATTGCTTTTATTTGAAAAAAGGTTGATATCAAAGAGAAGTTTGATGGTCAACGATAGCAATTCATCAATTTATTGACTGATTTTGATATTTCCATGTGCTATAGGAGGTATACCAAGCTACACATTGATACTGAGTAAAAACATTGAGATGTTATGTAGCTTTAATATGGGCAAACTGTGTTTTACTATGGAGTATTGATCTTGAAAATATGCATTCGATGCAAATTGAAAACATATAAATTAACTATTTTGGCTTATTTCTACCGACGGAGAAACAAAGAGTATTAAATTAATGCTTTAACATGTAATGTTCTTTCCAGGTATCACTGAGTTTGAGGAGATTGAAGGGGAAGTGCGAAAGCGTTTACAGTTAAAATACAACGAAAAGTACTGTTGTGTGAAGACGATGAAACAATCTCTTAATATGGAGAAACTCTACACAAGTGTTGACGTCTGGACTGATGAACTAGGCGTGGAAAACGGCGAAAGGTTGGAGGATATACACCAAATATTTGACAATTATGGAAATGCTACTCGTATACAATTACAGGGAGCAGCAGGCACTGGCAAGTCTGTCATTTGCAAAAGATTAGCATATGACTGGGCTTGTGGATCTAGGCCCGATCGGTATAACAAAAAAATTGTTTTTTACTTGAATTAAGAGATATAGCTACAGGCTCTGAGCATACAAGTGTTATTTGCGAAATACTCAATCAGCTTATTTCAAAAGATAGTAAATTGACCTAGGCGAATATTTCAAAAATTCTAGAGAATGACGCTGAATCAATTTTGTTCCTCCTTGATGGCCTTAGCGAAGTCGACAAAAATAAATTGGAAAAAAGTGGCATCGTTGACTTGATCGAACGTAAAATGTATGAAAGGTCTATGGTTGTTATGACTACACGTCCATACCGACGCGATGAATATAGTCCAAGCACGAACAAATCATCCCTTATTGAAGGATTCGCAGAGCAGGGTCATAAACAACTCATTGGAAAATTCTTTGAAAAATATCCTGACAACGGAAAAGCGTTGGTAGCACACCTTGAGAAATACAACGCAAGAGATTTAACAAACCCTTTATATATCACAGCATTTTGTTGCTTTTGGTCAGACAACAAGGCAAATCGCAAAAACAATTTCTTGCCCACACAATTAGCTCTTTACGCCGAAATACTGGACATAATGTCACACTGGCATTCCGAGAAATATTCATCGAAAGACGGACAAAGTCTTAAAATTGTTAGAACTCTGGCGTCAGATTCCTGTAAAGCGTATGATGATGGCATGTTAGGGTTTGGTGAAGAATACCGTAAGTCTGGTACGATTTTGGATTTAGGGTTTCTAAAAGAAATCTCATGTTATTCAAGAGCAGCTTCATCCAGCATTGTTTTCGAATTTTCGTCCACGATGTGGCTACAGTGCTTTGTCGCGTTGCATCTTTCTAACATGTGTAAACATTAAGTGTGTCACGAGAAAACTTCTTCAAAGAATCGTATGACGTTATGAAAGCTATTGTAAAGTGTAGCAATGAATTGCCACACTCGCGCTCTAGGGAGGTCATGAAACAAATTAGTTCACTCTTACAAGGGGAAGGTAACACGCATGAAAACGTAATTAGGTTTCTTCACCGACATCTAACAAGAAAGGGTGAGGCAAAAAAACTCTTTAAAAATTTTGTTGACAATATCAAATATCGGAATGGTCTGAACATTGCAGAGACCAAGTAGCAAACTTGTGGGGTCTTTGTATTGAGTGTTTATTAGAAAGTAGATGGGCAGAAGATTGCATTAAGTATATAATATCAGAACTACCAAGGACAATAACTTATCTCGGGGAAAACAGAGAATCTGCTATGGACGGACTAGAGATTCCGCCGAGGAGTGCTGTAATCAGATGTAGCTTACAGAGTTTGACATTTTTTCTAGAAACCCAAAAGAAGGCGAGGCGGAAACTTCATGCACAATATCTAACTAAAAACGTTTACTATCATAGCATTACAGAAGAGGACTGTGCAAGGCTGGAAGCCTTGAATCATACAGACTTATCTGTCAAGCCATTACAGGGCAGGAATGTACAAGGTTAAAAGCCGTAAAACTTACAGACTTCTCTGTCAAATCTGTATAAATTTAGCCATTGAAAGTTAATGGTATCACCAAAGTTGAGAGCAGGATTTTGCTCAGATTCTGGGGTGTTATTGTTGCGTCATATAATACGTGTACCGTTGTTAATAGGATTTAGCACTTTTCTTTCTTTCACAGGTATTGTAGAGAATAATTAGTTGACAACAGATTGTCGAAATTTAGAAAGTGATCCAAGTTCGGAAAGGGAGGAATTCCATTTTGAGCGCATTAAATTTAGTGGCCAGCGTATTCTCAATTATTTTTGAAGCAAGGCAAGGAGGTATCATAACTTATAACAACATAGAATAGACATGCATTGTATTTTCGCGGAAGCATTTTTTAAACTACATTTTAGTGTGTACTGTTAAACTTGTATTTTTCGAAAATTATATGTACTATAAAAAGTTTTCGTAGATTTACTTAAATTGTTTTTATGACAAACTATACCATTGAGCGTTATTGTAAATATAATGTCATTTTTCACTATTTCTGTGTACATTTGTGCTTGCAAAGGATTTATTGATCAAAGTAAACAGAATGTCTCAGTATTCAAGACAGCCGGTGTTATTTTTCGTGATTAAGATCTTGTTCTTTTGAGTAACAATTTCATTTGATTTACGTATTAAGCTAATCTCCATCTCAATCTCACTGGATCCTTCTTCACCTAATTCCTTCCAAAAGGAAACAGCAGAGACATTCTTCAAAAACTCTTATACCTTTTATTTAATCCAGGTAGTTCAGATTTACAGCCATCCAGTCTGGTGTCAGCCGTAAGACACATTCAAAACAAAACCATTGACATCTTAACCTGTTTGGCTTGTTGCATTTTATACGTTTAAAAAGTATTATCTCAAAGGAGACTAAGCTTACAGTAAAGTTAAATATTAACTTGATTGGTGAGATGTTTTATTTCATGCAACGACGTCCAAGTGGGACGTTTTAACTGTTTGACGTCAAAATGGATGCGTAGTTTATAGTAATTTACGCACGCCTTACCTGCTGCATCCACATTCAATGATAACTAGGAGAACAACTTTATAAATTTTATCAATGGCATCAGAAGTTCCAGTAGCTGTACACTACACTATTGAAAAATGTTTGATATATGATCGTATCTGAAATTATAAAAGACCTTTGCACTGTTTTCGTTACACCCTTCTGCAATTAAGCTCCATTCCTGGTTCAATTGGATAAATAGAAATGCGGCCTATGTATAATTTATCAATCTGTAGAATCAACTGTTTAGAGTAGTAAGTTTCAGGGGAGTCTACAGGTCGCATTATATAGCTCAGGCATTCGGGTATCATTGGCAGAAGACTAACTTTTCTTGTGTTTGCCTTGCTTTATTAAAGTGTGCTATACATCACTACGGACAAGAGCGATTTCGTATTGAGCAGTTTTCCGCTACGCGCCGCTAGCAGCTTTTGGCATAGCAAAACCTCTTCAAAGATGGCTGCTCCCATGTTGCTCTGTGCCGAGAAAGTCATTCAGCGTAAATTACAAAATTCAAAGTCTGTACTTTTATGACAGAACTCTGTGTTCGACACCAAACGCATGCATTATTTATTTGATGAGCTTTCCCAAGTCACTAGTGGGGCAATCCTTAGAAATGACTGTGACGAAAGACAGAATACGCTGGCGAAATGTCAGGGTATTCCGCGCACATCTATCAGCTTCACCGTCATTGGGGTCGCCATGAAAGGAACGTTTTAACAGCAAATACCAAAGGAAGTGTTTGATGTTTTCCGACATTTGGCACGAGACCACTAATTAATTTCCGATAGGCCACCTCAGTAGCGTTGACTTCACTTTTCCTATTTTAAAACATTCAGTGGCACGAATCCTCTTAACAGGTGTTTGGTCAATGTCAGCTTGCCTACCGGTGAATTTTTCGTGTGGGCAAGTCCACGGAAATTTTGAGATAGCGATGAAAATAGCGCCCTCAGTGGTGTTTTTGACAAAATTACGGCTTATTGTTAAGATTTCTATGGGCCCGAGAACTCCTCTAACTAAACAAGCATCCATGCAGATATCAAAACTTCAAGGTCTGCACTTTTTTATCTTTGTGGGTAATGGACCCCTGAAGTCAATTAGTGGCCTTGTTCCAACATAGTGAGCCTTAAATTGACAAATGGGCACAATTTTAACTCCAAAGAAAGTATTGGTGAATCTGACTCAAATACTAAAATAAAAGAAACTTTAACCTATCACTTCAATTGCTACACCTGCCTCAAGACATACATTCTTTGGCTCTATGGCATCAAGTTGCGTTATCTCTGTACCAAGCAATATGACACAAAAACACATTCCTGACAAACACATTTGGTGTCCTAAACACTCATATCAGATTACTTTTACAGTTGCTTAGAAGTGTTCTTCCCATAAAAGGTAATGATTTCACAAAGAGCAATCCCTCCCGCAAATTAAATCCCGATTTCAGGGGTTAGGCCTATTTTCATCACCTTTTTACGGAAATTTTGAATAATACATTTCTCTGTAGAAAACTGCTTTGGATGCATTTGCACGAATATTTCATATAAAAGCAAGAAATTGTACGTCAAGACAAACAAGTACTGGTTTGACAAATTAAGTTGAATTATTAAAGAAAAAATTGACAAGAAATAAGAATCATGAAGAGAATTAGTGGTATTGTTCTTTTTTGCTACCCAGAACAGCATGGCCATCCATGAGAAGATATCAAAGGCATACATAACTTTGACGCTCTCAAATTTATTGAGGCTGGTTTATGTACTCTCGGAAAGCAAACCCATTATAGAGAAATTGCAACACTGTAACCATTGGTGTACGTTTCCATAGTAACTGAGTTTCCCGCCAGTCTGCTGTCACATGATCAGACGGCGCATCTACGTTAGTTATACGAATAAAACTCACGACTTTGAGTGTATGAAAAGTGTGTCTCTGCGTGTCTCAGTTTCCTTGTGAACCCGCTTCTTGGGGAAAGCGAGAGAACTATTAGGTGTACATACACCTCCCCCACATGTACGAGCACAGGATGCTATGACGAGAGAAGTGCCAGACCGAGAGGTCAAGAATGTGCTTCGGAGAGAGGTCAAAGGGAGAGTCGCTGTTACATGCACTGAAGAAATATAATGCATTGTCAAGTATTACGCAATTAGGGTGTCTGTAGTGGTCAACCTTTGCAATAGAGCGTGGAACAATTCCGATGCATCAAGGTACCTGAATTCTTCTTGTTTACCTGACAAAAAACACTGACAAATTGATGTTCAGCTCAGATTGTACTTTGTTGTTGTCCGTCTATTCTGTCTTAATGAATGATCTATTCTGAATTTGCATTTAGGAATAAAATAACATGGGATTAAGTGCTGACATTTGTCTTTTCTTATTTGAATACCAACAATCAAATGTAAATATGCAAAAAGACAATCATTTCATTCGATACAGGAATTATTTTTACTTATGAATAGAATGTATGAATATGAAACGAAAACTAATCAACAATGAAATTTTGGCGATTTATGTTTCTCTCCGCTACCATCTGAAATAGAGCTTAGTTAGATAATTTCATAGAAAACAAACAAATAGTTTACCTGACAAAAATCACTGACAAATTGATGTTCAGCTCAGATTGTACTTTGTTGTTGTCCGTCTATTCTGTCTTAATGAATGATCTATTCTGAATTTGCATTTAGGAATAAAATAACATGGGATTAAGTGCTGACATTTGTCTTTTCTTATTTGAATACCAACAATCAAATGTAAATATGCAAAAAGACAATCATTTCACTCGATACAGGAATTATTTTTACTTATGAATAGAATGTATGAATATGAAACGAAAACTAATCAACAATGAAATTTTGGCGATTTATGTTTCTCTCCGCTACCATCTGAAATAGAGCTTAGTTAGATAATTTCATAGAAAACAAACAAATTCATGAGAACTACAAAGGGACACAGATCATCATAAAATACTTACATGGACTTCAAAATGGATATGATTCATTATGTTTCAAACATTTCTTAGATAATTTTATAATCCAAACTACCAGATACCGTCCTTCACTTCGATTCATAGAAAGTAAAATGAATTTCACTTATCATATTTGGAAAGAATATTTATTTATATATTTGTTTTATTTACTTATTTATTTGACGGGTCAATAGGCAAAAAAATCCAATAATATACTCCGAGAAACTAAATACAAACAAACAAACAAGCATACAGTACAATATTAACTCACATAATAAAAATTAAATATCAACAGAAATGTCAATACATAGTGTAAGAGACCTGGAGAAAAAACACCCTAAGATTCAACCTGCAACGTGGAAGTTGAAATAAAGACGGGCCCTGAGGCGTCTTAGTGTTGCAAAAATGGCAATTGATATAAAAGGTAGGGACAAGAAGATCTCCCTGAAAAAAAATCTGTTTCAAAAGGTCAGATCTAAAACCTTCCGCCGAAGTGAGAGAGAGAATGGAGATTAAAATGCATACAGGACTGTTTGTAATCACTATTATAGTACCCAATAAGCTTCAGACACTTATATTGCAGGAAACTTTTTTGAACATTTTCTACACGGTCATTCAAATATTGACAGTTTGGAGACCATACCACAGAGCAGTACTCTAATCTGCTTCTTACCAAGGATACATACAAGGATGTCAAAGCTCTCGGAGAAGAAAGGTATTACAGGATCTCTATATCAAATGGACCATTTTGAAAGCTCGTTTACGCATTTCTTCAATTCGCCTTTCAATGGTAGAACAGAGATTAAATAAATCACCCAAGATCTCAGACACTCAGACAAAAAACCTGGCAACGGAAAGGTGTGACGCAGGTTCAGCTCTTCAAAGTTCAGAACACTCCAGGAGCATGTCCATGATTGATTAATCGCCTATGCGTTTGTTGGAAATTACATCCCCGTTTATATGTTTTTAGTACATGGTTTTAGAATTTGACAATATTTTGAAAATATCATGAATCGTATTGAATGTGCGACTGATATTGAATAGAAGCCAGTTGACAAAGTATGTTCAAGTATTTGGCAGATGTGTGCTGTTTAAGCTGAGAAGTGAATGAAGGGTCTTCTGAAGTGAAGTGTTGTGAAAATATAATTTATTGAATTCAAGAAATGACAATACAAGTAGATAAACTTATTTCCCTTCTCTGATGCTACTGAAAACCCCATTCTTCCTCTAAATTACCCACTGAAAAGTATTTTTACTATCACAACATTGACAGCTCAAAGGTGACGCTGTCCTTGGCATGTACAAACAGCAAAATGTTAATTTATTTTTTTTCATTTTGTTTTTATTTGGCTTTATTAAGGTAATATGCACCTCGAAAGTGAAAGACTTAAACTTTTGCTGAAACTTTCCTCAGTGAAAATTTCAACCATTCTCTTACCAAAGCAAGAATAAAATTCAGGGGTCACCATGCAAACTTTGGTACTAGAGAGACAAATAACTTGCGATTTCTCGATATTTGAAATCCAAAATGGCCGCCATCCCTGTGTTAACTCTATGGGAAAAAATAAAATTTTCGATTTTCAAAAAACTAAGACCATGAAAACTTTTCTTTCGCCGAGAGCTTCAAAATGAGCTCCCACAAGTGGTAGGTCAGAAGAAAATTGGTAAAATTTGAAGGCCCGAATTTCTGTCCCCGAGGTGCGTTCTACCTTAAATGAGGGTAGCCTGGTAAACTCTAGAGAGAGTTTATCTCCCCCAGGGCCCTCGACAAAAATGTATGTGAAGTGCCCGAATAGAATTAGATAAGGATGTTTAAACAGAACTGTATGCCACAGCTGGGTATTGCTTCAGTCACGAAGGCACTTGGATTTTTTCCGAATCAGCTTTCATAACTATTTAGTCCATAATGTTTCATATATCGTTCAAGAGGAGAACTAAATCCTTCCTGTTCCTGCATTTCTAACACCTGCTGAAATATGTTCTGAGTAAGATCTGAGGGAGCAATTTTCGTGGCTTTTTTGCAGTGGAGTAAGTAATCGTTTATATTGAACGTTGAGTTTATACTTCTCCCAGTGACTTTATTACTCCTGGTATAGGAGTTAAGGCTATCAGTACTGGAGCTGTTGGAATAGCCGCTATGACAGCAGAGCTTTCAATAATACCCTTTGTTATGTTAAGACCCATTTCAATTCACCCCAATATTGTATAACTGCGACTATACGCAGCAATAGCTCTTTCAATGTAGTCGGCCAACTATTCAACACTGTCAACAACTGAGATGTGCGTTTTTGCTAATATGATATGTGCAAGGGTAGATAGAAAGTAATTGAAGTAAAATCGATACTCGACACAAAATAGGAGGAGGAAAAAACGAAAATAGTTGAAAATGGTTATAGTTCTGACGAAACACCCTTTATTAATAACAATAATGCCCTTGCAGAAGCAGACCTATTTCAGGTTGACAGCTTACACAATAACTCACACGACAGCTCACACGACAGCCGACAGGTGGATTGGTTAACTGAACAGAGAGTAGAACTTACAGAGCTAATGGTTGATGAATTCTTAACAGAAAAGAATAACACTGATCCGTCAGCACGAGATTTCTGCTTTTTGATGCTACGATTAAGGAAGGGAAGCTGTATAATAAAAACATTAGGCTGTCAAAAACCAAAGGAAGGGATTTTTAGCGCGCTGCTCAATAAAGAGTCACTTTTAGGAGCTTCTCAATTTGTAAGTAAAATATTTTTTGAGGCCGAACTCGACCATGTGAGTTCTGCATTACGTTCTGGAGATGTGTTACGATCGAGATGAACAGATCAGAGATGAACTGACACTCTTGTGACATGGCTCTAGCGGTAATCCAAATTAATACAAACTATCGAAAATAGAACCGATGAATGGAATAACCTAAACCCCGACTACAGAGCTTTTGTTGATAAATAAAAGATGGGCAAGCGAATATGCGTCTTAATGAGATAACAATGAAAGAGAAAATTCTGTCAGAAGAAACACTTACACATGAACTCAGAACAAGTCTACATAAAATTAATTGAAGTGTAACAAGAGCTAATCAGTGGAGCATGTGAAAGACTGGTGCAGACTTAGTCTCTTCGTGGTTTAATTTCCTATCCAGAATTATCGCTGAAACTACAGCTGACAGAGTTATTTAAACGGCAGGGTTTAACAATCGCTACATTACTAACTGCCGTTGGAATGACAATAAATCAATTACCCTGGATGTGACTACATGGGTCTGGTGTGGGTCGCGGCAGCTCAGGAAATAATAATCCATCCAAAGTATACACAGAAGCAAAGTAAATTATTTGAAGCGCGCATACAATTGAAAAAGGCATCAAAATAAACTAAACGTCCCACATTCCTTGCAGATCCACAATGATGCATCGAAATATGTTAATGCCCCTCCCCATTAACAGCATATGAAAGCTACCTAGTGTAATGTAATCTAGACGGAAAAAACATGGCGACGGGTTCATGTGGCAGAGCTGCAGCTCGTCAAAGATCAGAATACACGCCAGTGTTGTCAACCGTACCTGATCCATTTCGTGTGCGTTTGTTGAGAATAGCTAATGATATCCCCGCGGGTATGTATGTGATATTTGGTTTTAGAATGCGACGATATTTTGAAAATGGCACAAATCTTATTGAATGATGAGCGACTGATATTAAATAGAAGCCTGTTTACAAAGTATGTTGAGGTATTAGCAAACGAGTGCTCTTTAAGCTGAGCAGTGAATGAAGAGACTGTAGTAATGTGCTGTGGAAACATAGTTTATCAAACGCGAGAAGTGACAATACGCTTTCAGTTTTGTAATTCATACCATAATTATGCGGAAAGGAAGCTCAAATGCTCAAATAGCAATCTGACATTATATCCCATAATTATTAATATATGCCACTTAGACTATAAATGCCTTATCGTCTTTAGAACTCATAAACCACGCCTCAAGGTTTGGTTATCATATTGAGCATTGTTTATTTTAGATTATTTTGTATATATTTGGTGAACCCCTCACAATGTTCAAGACTTTGTTAAAATATCTTCTAGGTGCATACTAAAGGATGTTCAATTAACTTTTTTGAACTTACATATTTTTCTTTTACAAAAGAAAAGTTCACGCAATTGAAACAGATTTGTCCAAATGTACAAAAACGTGAACTAGAGTAGATGAAGCATCCAATGGATTTATTTGAAAAATTATGCGAGATGGGATACATCAGTGAAGAAAAACCATCATCGCTCCAAGAATTATTGACGACCATTGGAATGCGACAGCTACTCAATCGTCTTCAGGACAGTATGTATTTTTCATGGACATTCTCATTTGTATATCAAAACCCTGGAATCTATGAAAAGTCTCCCATAGTGAAAAGATGCACAAAACGTAATCGTTCGGCAATTTTAGTTTTCTTCTTTTACATGTACAATCACTTTTACGATTACATTCGGCAGTATGAATATCTCTCGGGTACTCAAGTATTGCTTTTATTTGAAAAAAGGTTGATATCAAAGAGAAGTTTGATGGTCAACGATAGCAATTCATCAATTTATTGACTGATTTTGATATTTCCATGTGCTATAGGAGGTATACCAAGCTACACATTGATACTGAGTAAAAACATTGAGATGTTATGTAGCTTTAATATGGGCAAACTGTGTTTTACTATGGAGTATTGATCTTGAAAATATGCATTCGATGCAATTTGAAAACATATAAATTAACTATTTTGGCTTATTTCTACCGACGGAGAAACAAAGAGTATTAAATTAACGCTTTAACATGTAATGTTCTTTCCAGGTATCACTGAGTTTGAGGAGATTGAAGGGGAAGTGCGAAAGCGTTTACAGTTAAAATACAAAGAAAAGTACCGTTGTGTGAAGACGATGAAACAATCTCTTAATATGGAGAAACTCTACACAAGTGTTGACGTTTGGACTGATGAACTAGGCGTGGAAAACGGCGAAAGGTTGGAGGATATACACCAAATATTTGACAATTATGGAAATGCTACTCGTATACAATTACAGGGAGCAGCAGGCACTGGCAAGTCTGTCATTTGCAAAAGATTAGCATATGACTGGGCTTGTGGATCTAGGCCCGATCGGTATAACAAAAAATTGTTCTTTTACTTGAATTAAGAGATATAGCTACAGGCTCTGAGCAAACAAGTGTTATTTGCGAAATACTCAATCAGCTTAAATCAGAAGATAGTAAATTGACCAAGGCGAATATTTCAAAAATTCTAGAGAATGACGCTGAATCAATTTTGTTCCTCCTTGATGGCCTTAGCGAAGTCGACAAAAATAAATTGGAAAAAAGTGGCATCGTTGACTTGATCGAACGTAAAATGTATGAAAGGTCTATGGTTGTTATGACTACACGTCCATACCGACGCGATGAATGTAGTCCGAGCACGAACAAATCATTCCTTATTAAAGGATTCGCAGAGCAGGGTCATAAACAACTCATTGGAAAATTCTTTGAAAAATATCCTGACAACGGAAAAGCGTTGGTAGCACACCTTGAGAAATACAACGCAAGAGATTTAACAAACCCTTTATATATCACAGCATTTTGTTGCTTTTGGTCAGACAGCAAGGCAAATCGCAAAAACAATTTCTTGCCCACACAATTAGCTCTTTACGCCGAAATACTGGACATAATGTCACACTGGCATTCCGAGAAATATTCATCGAAAGACGGACAAAGTCTTACAATTGTTAGAACTCTGGCGTCAGATTCCTGTAAAGCGTATGATGATGGTATGTTAGGGTTTGGTGAAGAATACCGTAAGTCTGGTACGATTTTGGATTTAGGGTTTCTAAAAGAAATCTCATGTTATTCAAGAGCAGCTTCATCCAGCATTGTTTTCGAATTTTCGTCCACGATGTGGCTACAGTGCTTTGTCGCGTTGCATCTTTCTAACATGTGTAAACATTTAAGTGTGTCACGAGAAAACTTCTTCAAAGAATCGTATGACGTTATGAAAGCTATTGTAAAGTGTAGCAATGAATTGCCCACACTCGCGCTCTAGGGAGGTCATGAAACAAATTAGTTCACTCTTACAAGGGGAAGGTAACAAGCATGAAAACGTAATTAGGTTTCTTCACCGACATCTAACAAGAAAGGGTGAGGCAAAAAAACTCTTTAAAAATTTTGTTGACAATATCAAATATCGGGAATGGTCTGAACATTGCAGAGATCAAGTAGCAAACTTGTGGGGTCTTTGTATTGAGTGTTTATTAGAAAGTAGATGGGCAGAAGATTGCATTAAGTATATAATATCAGAACTACCAAGGACAATAACTTATCTCGGGGAAAACAGAGAATCTGCTATGGACGGACTAGAGATCCCGCCGAGGAGTGCTGTAATCAGATGTAGCTTACAGAGTTTGACATTTTTTCTAGAAACCCAAAAGAAGGCGAGGCGGAAACTTCATGCACAATATCTAACTAAAAGCGTTTACTATCATAGCATTACAGAAGAGGACTGTGCAAGGCTGGAAGCCTTGAATCATACAGACTTATCTGTCAAGCCATTACTGGGCAGGAATGTACAAGGTTAAAAGCCGTAAAACTTACAGACTTCTCTGTCAAATCTGTATAAATTTAGCCATTGAAAGTTAATGGTATCACCAAAGTTGAGAGCAGGATTTTGCTCAGATTCTGGGGTGTTATTGTTGCGTCATATAATACGTGTACCGCTGTTAATAGGATTTAGCACTTTTCTTTCTTTCACAGGTATTGTAGAGAATAATTAGTTGACAACAGATTGTCGAAATTTAGAAATCGATCCAAGTTTGGAAAGGGAGGAATTCCATTTTGAGCGCATTAAATTTAGTGGCCAGCGTATTCTCAATTATTTTTGAAGCAAGGCAAGGAGGCATCATAACTTATAACAACATAGAATAGACATGCATTGTATTTTCGCGGAAGCATTTTTTACGTATTAAGCTAATCTCCATCTCAATCTCACTGGATCCTTCTTCACCTAATTCCTTCCAAAAGGAAACAGCAGAGACATTCTTCAAAACTCTTATACCTTTTATTTAATCCAGGTAGTTCAGATTTACAGCCATCCAGCGATGGATGCTGGACAGATACCCATCCCAATAGCTTCTATAGACTACAATCTATAATAGCTAAAAAAGAAAATTTCACCACAATACTAACGAAAAATCACCATAAACATCCTGCATACAGTTTCAACAAAATCTAGACCGTGGTTACAGAGTTAAAGCGTTTGCTGGATTTTCTCTGTTTTCTACCACATTTCTTTTTTTTACCTTATTATCGTATTTTGAAGACTGACACTTTCATTTGAACAAATTCACATCTCCACCCCCAGGTGCACTAGGACACCAAATACTGCAATGGTAGTGCTGCGGTTTTTGATGTGCATGAAGATAGCATCCGCACATACTAACATACATAAATGAAGACGTCGTTGACCTACCATAAAAACTCTTTTTGGTATATATACATATACACCAAATGTGAGCTAAAATTTTCTTCAAAATAGAAAATTGTGGATTTATCAAAATTTGAATATTTCACAATTTGATCATCCCTATGAACCTGTATAACAAATATCAGTGCTGTCAGACAAGGTGTAAAAAAATTCTATTTTGTTTCACCCAAACCTTAAATCCCATACAGCAGCAAATGTGTTGTAAACCAATCTCAAATTATCTTCAGTTTTCCAAGGGATTTCTTCAAGTAAGACACATATGAGACCATAAAATTGTACAACACTGTCGATAGCCTAAGAAGTAGCATTTTAGATTTTCCGAGATTTTCAAAAAATAATCATATGGCAGGAAAAGATTACAACAAATAGTTGGCAATCGTGTGTTGTGCATAAAGTATATGGCATCATGCTTGTTTCTGGTATGATCATGATGTGTATGAGCGGGAAATACTGTGGTTTTTTTTACTTTTCCATTGGTCGCCAATTTTTGAGTACGTCACCAGTTTATTATTCAGCCTGTTAAAACGAGTAGGCATGGTCCAAATCAGCAAGCAGTGATAACTCTAATCTTTCCACATCATTTACAAGAACTCTGTTATCTGGAGAGATTAAAATTATAAAATTTATTACCAGTAAGCAAATCAATCCAGCCATCACTATCAGAAGATAAAATGTATGCAAATTAAGAAAGAAACACAAATATAAGCTCTTTTTAGTATTTATATACACACCAAATATGAGCTAAAAACCAACTCAAAGCAGGTATGTTCATTATACAAGCACATATTTAAAATTATGACTACGGTAAGTATTGAAATGGAGACATAACAAAATACGTAAGTGCGTACACTATAGGTGTAACCGCAAAGACTCATGCAAATCGTGTGCTGAACACAAATGAGGCTGAGATTGGGGATTTGGCTCAGCGGTTTTGTCTATGGCTTCTGCGCTAGGTGACTGGGTGCTATACGTTGTGAGTTCAAATCCGACTGAAACCACAATATATTACAAAAGTGTATGAACACAAATTCCATGAGCACAATCATACTGTATTCAGTTTCGATTGTCAGCTTGAATTTCCAGCTAGACATCAGTTAAGACTGATGACACAGTCCTTGATGTAAAAGAACTTTGTCATTCAAACTCACTGAAATGTTCGTTGTACAATGATGTGAAATGACCTAACATACAGAGAAAGCATTGTCAAGGCATGTAGAGTACGAACTCAACACATGGAAACTAGACAACTGGAAACAAAATGGCTGCCTCCAAGTGCTAAATTTACTTTCCTGTGCGTGCATGATACAGCCTTGGGGCTTAGTGGGCATTGGTCGGGTGTTGGAGTATATTTCTATTCTTTCAACTACCGGTATCATCATCATTTCCTGACAAACTGTTTAAAACCCTTTCCCCAAAAATACCTCGGACAGGTAAAAAATCTCAGTTGGCTAAGAGTGGCTGGGGGTGTCACTTCCATTACTTGCCAATATGCACCACCCAATGGGGTGGGTATTTCAGCAACTCGGTCCAAAATGGGGGGATCAATTCCACCGTAAACCATGGTCTAAAACGGGGTTGATTTTTGAGTGCCACACAAGAACAAATTTCAACCGTCTGTTCCCATCTCACTAGCTGGGTTCTGAGCTGCACTCTATAAGCATGGATATCTTTTCTGTGGCAGGGGAATCATTACAGTCTCACCCCTGGCTTAAGCCAAAGTAAATATGGACTTTGTTTAAAAACATTTGTCACTGATTTGTCAGAACTCTACATATGGCAGAATTTTGCCCAATAGAAAATACCCAAACAAAGTGGCTCTACTGCTCCTAGTATTATTCATGATTGACAGGTCGACCATGGACATATGAAGTAGTATTGCTTTACAGACGAACAGCGAGGTTTGTTGTGAATTGTAATTAAAAAAACACCAGTCATACTGTAACTGCAGATAACTGATAATTTGTAGAAGCTGGACCAAAATTTGGTGTTAGTGAAAGGCATTTTCTTTCACAAAAATTTTTAGTTTTTCCTTATGATTTTCAGAATCATGGCTTGGCCAGCAACAACATAGCTCTAAACGCAGTATAAGCTTACAGTGGTAGGCTTTGCCGGGGCTTATACCGATACTTGCTTTTTCCGTTTTAAAAATTTTAAGGCTATGACTGTTGACCTGGGTCAAAGGTCATAAAGGTCTAAAATGGGGTCCTAAAACAACGAGATTTTAGGTCTAAAATGGGCCTTGGGTTTTATCATGGATGATCTATTTTTTACATCCATGGTATTATACATGCGGCCGCACACCCCTACCACTTCTCTGAACAAGTACTCCCCCCCTGTAGTTTACGCTACGTTCCGATGTTCTGTTCTGTACGGAACAGAACGTTGGAACGTAGCATAAAGCGATGAAATTCGTTTCTTCGCTTCGATAAAGTGTGTATGTGCGATGTATGATAGTGAGCATGCGTGCGTGAGTGCTTCATGAACTCTACAACGTGTTGAGCAGTCTCAGTCAGAAAAATGTAACAACTTAGCCGGCTATTGAACCACTCTTTTTTGGGAGTGGAGATTTAGCCGAGTGGTTCTGTCCGTGGCCTCTCAGCTAGGCGACTGATGCTGTATGTTGTGGGTTCGAATCCGATTGAAAACTATCCGAATTTTCTACCTTGGGTTGGTAACACTGCTGGTGGACAGAATTGTCCCCGAGGTTATCGTTCGCCCAGTTAAAGCGATGAAATTCGTTTCTTCGCTTCGATAAAGTGTGTATGTGCGATGTATGATAGTGAGCATGCGTGCGTGAGTGCTTCATGAACTCTACAACGTGTTGAGCGGTCTCAGTCAGAAAAATGTAACAACTTAGCCGGCTATTGAACCACTCTTTTTGGGAGTGGAGATTTAGCCGAGTGGTTCTGTCTGTGGCCTCTCAGCTAGGCGACTGATGCCGTATGTTGTGGGTTCGAATCCGATTGAAAACTATCCGAATTTTCTACCCTGGGTTGGTAACACTGCTGGTGGACAGAATTGTCCCCGAGGTTATCGTTCGCCCAGTTAAAGCGATGAAATTCGTTTCTTCGCTTCGATAAAGTGTGTATGTGCGATGTATGATAGTGAGCATGCGTGCGTGAGTGCTTCACGAACTCTACAACGTGTTGAGCGGTCTCAGTCAGAAAAATGTAACAACTTAGCCGGCTATTGAACCACTCTTTTTTGGGAGTGGAGATTTAGCCGAGTGGTTCTGTCAGTGGCCTCTCAGCTAGGCGACTGATGCCGTATGTTGTGGGTTCGAATCCGATTGAAAACTATCCGAATTTTCTACCCTGGGTTGGTAACACTGCTGGTGGACAGAATTGTCCCCGAGGTTATCGTTCGCCCAGTTAAAGCGATGAAATTTGTTTCTTTGCTTCGATAAAGTGTGTATGTGCGATGTATGATAGTGAGCATGCGTGTGTGAGTGCTTCACAAACTCTACAACGTGTTGAGCGGTCTCAGTCAGAAAAATGTAACAACTTAGCCGGCTATTGAACCACTCTTTTTTGGGAGTGGAGATTTAGCCGAGTGGTTCTGTCCGTGGCCTCTCAGCTAGGCGACTGATGCCGTATGTTGTGGGTTCGAATCCGATTGAAAACTATCCGAATTTTCTACCCTGGGTTGGTAACACTGCTGGTGGACAGAATTGTGCCCGAGGTTATCATTCGCCCATTAAAAGCGATGAAATTCGTTTCTTCGCTTCGATAAAGTGTGTATGTGCGATGTATGATAGTGAGCATGCTTGCGTGAGTGCTTCACGAACTCTACAACGTGTTGAGCAGTCTCAGTCAGAAAAATGTAACAACTTAGCCGGCTATTGAACCACTCTTTTTTGGGAGTGGAGATTTAGCCGAGTGGTTCTGTCCGTGGCCTCTCAGCTAGGCGACTGATGCCGTATGTTGTGGGTTCGAATCCGATTGAAAACTATCCGAATTTTCTACCCTGGGTTGGTAACACTGCTGGTGGACAGAATTGTCCCCGAGGTTATCGTTCGCCCAGTTAAAGCGATGAAATTCGTTTCTTCGCTTCGATAAAGTGTGTATGTGCGATGTATGATAGTGAGCATGCGTGCGTGAGTGCTTCACGAACTCTACAACGTGTTGAGCGGTCTCAGTCAGAAAAATGTAACAACTTAGCCGGCTATTGAACCACTCTTTTTTGGGAGTGGAGATTTAGCCGAGTGGTTCTGTCCGTGGCCTCTCAGCTAGGCGACTGATGCCGTATGTTGTGGGTTCGAATCCGATTGAAAACTATCCGAATTGTACCTAGTACAGACCTACGACAGACCTACTAACATGCCTACATAAATCTGCAACACACCTACTAAGATACAACTAGCACCTATTAGTGACCTATGATAGACCTATGTATATATGTGACAACAGTAACTACATTCTAAAAAGCACGGAAATGCACATTTGATCAAGTAACATTACAATTTATGAATTGAGAATTTTAGCAATCTTTGGTTCGAAAATTTTACAAGAAATTTATTTTTTTATGTGCTTGTGCTTAGACTCCAGTTAACTTACATGCTTGTCTTGTTTCTGTGGAATAATATCGTCCCTTGAACTTGACCATGGTTACATCCACAGATAAACATCGCTCAGAATTTTCTAAGATTATACCGGTGATCATGTTCCACGAAATCGACGAATTTTCCAAAGCTTGTCAATTGCAGGATCACCTCTTTTATGTATTACTCTGTCACTGTCAACAAAGTTAATTAAGATGTCTCTCGGCACAGTAGCACTGAAGGCAGGCAATGGATCAACTTGGCCAGAAATTCAAGCTAAAATATTTGAAAAACATAAGTTACACGCATATCAACCAGACCCATCTTGGTGTTACTAGTCCGAAACAAACTTGGAAATGTTAAATCAAAAATGTTCCGGGTTCTCAAGATGTTATCAGGCCATTTTGACATAGAATCATTTTGGTTCCCCTCCATGCTGTTCAGTTAGTTCGCGTATTGTTCTATTCCCACATCCAACTCATTGTACCTCCATGGCTTCGGTAACGATGTAGTTCAATATTACAACAGGTACCGTCATCCTCTGATTACAAACTTCCCGCCATGACCAAACATCAATGTTATTTATCGTCAAACCATCTCTCTTTTCAAATTCATGACTCCATTCACCCAAATTGTCGTCAGAATTACCGCAACTTGAAGTTGTTGAAGCATACGATGTTTGTCTTGAATCGATGTTAGCGTTATTTCCGGGTTTGTCATTGCTGCACTGTCTTCGTCAACTTTATTGTCAGTCGATTCATGGCGATCACATAGTCTAACCAGAGACTGAGAGTATATGTCATCCTCGATGTCGGGACTTGGTAAAACCATAAAATGACTCACTGCTGCTACCACAAAAAATGTCAGCAAAGCGATTTCCAACCTCTGTGCTATCGCTCAGATCGGCCAATTTTAACGTTTGGGTCGAAAACTCGGTGCAATACAGAACCAAAACAAGCGCAAAGGAAAGGTCACATAAATATTCACCAGCCTGCAGCCGACAAACTTTTATCATAAGAAAGGCCGGGAAATCCCCTAAGCAATGATCAATTGGGTGTACCCCTTTAGGCAGAATTCTTTATTCAAATAGGGTTTAAAGTTCAACCACGGCTTTTACGTTTGTTTGCCTGTGAGGGCGCCTCAATTTTCCTTTAGGTGCATGATAGGTCATGATCGGTCTATGTAGGTGTGCTTTACCTACACAAATCTATTTGTCACCTACAGTTGATCTAATACAGAAGTAGGTGTAAGAGAGGTGTTACTAAGTAGATGCATAACAAGACTTATTCCTGAAGACCTACAAGTAAACTGACACCTATTTAACACCTCTTGAGATCTAACAAAAACTCCTACCGTAAAATTCCCAATTGAGGCCGCACCTCTAATTGAAGCCGCACCCTGACTTTGAAACATTGTCTTGGCTCATTGTTTGCCCATTTTGGGTTTTTGAATTGTACCATTATAGAAGCCGCACCCCTTCTCTGAGCCCATCATGAAACAATGCATGCTGAAATTCACACCAGCTGGCTTGCGTTGCGTCATTGACTTGTGCTAATGATTGACAGGTGTCTTTCTTACAGAAAAAATACACAATAAAAAGTTCCTTTTTAACACTACTACCATTGTGCATTTTGTCATTGATAGTAACAAAAGTACAAACAATGCCCCATGTATCGGCACGTTTGTGTGTATGTTTGAACACGGCCGAAGTTTTTGTCAGTGTGGTAAACACTGCCATAGTCAATTACCTGATGCAACAATTTTGAAGCACTGGTGTTTGTATACAAGTTAAACTGGTTGAGAGATTGAGATACCATGTTTCAAATACGTAGTTTTCATTCAATACCCACGTACCCTTACCGATGCCTGACGTACAACAACACCACCTGCATCATATTGACATAATGAACTGCCTATACTGTACTGTGGCTGCTGAATGACCATGGTGGGTGCATATATAAGCTTGTACACGTTCCGTTTTTGATCATGAGAAAATAAAATTTGACCACAAAACAGTTCACAAAAACATGCCAGTAAAGTTACCAAAGGTCATTCACTTGCCTTTATTGCACTATCCGAGTATGAGCCACTGGTTTGGCAAGACAAGATAGCTGTAAATCAAGGGGACCCATCTGCCATGGACGCTTAATTTATGCTAATTTTATGCACGGTTTTTCCAACACCATTTGATCTTCTATCACTTTCAAAATCGACTTACACGTCCAAAGAAATTGATTGTACAATCTCTGAATACAGAAGTGACATTTTTGTGAAATTTCAGCGTCCAAAAACCCCTAAACTTGAAACAAAGACATCATGCATGCTGCAGCTGCTGGTCAACATGGCCGACCTTAGTGAGACTATTCTATTTAGGGGACGGGGGTCAGCAGGGTCAGAGAATCAAGAAAGTACTGGAAAAACGTGTCATTTTCCTTACGATGCTGTCAAGGGAACTCCAGTTTCCCATTGTTTTAACATCTTTTAATAGTTTCCTTATTATCTAAAAGGAATTTTAGCAAGTTTAACGACCAAATACACTCTCCTAACGTTTCTATATTGGAGTTACACTAGGGTAGGTGCTTTTTATGCGGGTAATTTATTCACGCAGAATTCATTGCTACTAATTTGCATAACAATAGCGATTGCCCCTTCAATGCTTGGTGAGCATTGAGAAAAATATCGAAACGCAGGAAATGTACGTAATTGAAGCCGCACCGGGACTTCAGTGCGTGATCCCAGGGGTCCCTCAAAAATGTTTCTAATACAAGCGGCGGCTTCAATTGGGAATTTTACGGTAAGAACCTATAAAAATAGCGCTATATCTACTATAAATAGCGCTATCTTTTTGGTAAGGGGCGCTACTGGTGAGCGAAGTCGCAAAAACCAAAAATCACCGCCCGCCTCACCGTAGCGCTACAATTTTCAGCTACCCAGTAAATAGCTCTGCATGGCCATGGCAGGGCTGTGTGTTAATGGCCTTATACGATAGGCGTTCTGTTTACTGGGTAGCTCAGCATGGCAGGGCTGTGTGTTACCGGCGTTATACGACCTGAGCACAAATGTGGTAAAAACCCGTGAAAACCCGAAAACCCGGCTGTAATGTAAGTTTCTCAACATCTTTTGAAGACTATGGGTGACACTGTCTGCGTGCGTCTGCGTATGAAATTCTGGTAACTTTAACAGTTCCAGTTCACCCACAGCAAGAGAACGTTCTTTCCAAAGACGTGAGAAACTTACGTTACTGCCGGGTTTTCACGTCGGGCCCATTCGTTCAGTATGTGCTCTGCTATTGGTTCGATTTGAAATGCGCCCACGTGACTTGATCTTTCGCGGGGTATTTTAAATCTAGAATGTAAGAGACAAGGAGATGCATTGAAAAACTTGCCGATTTGTCGACTTTTCATCGGTAAGAGGTAAAAATGTCTGAGTAGGATTGAGAAGGACTAATGTGCTTTGACCCTACGTCGAATTTTACCGATTTCGATGCTTGCATTTTTGGCGATTGAAAAAAAGTGTGTGGCAATGAAGTGACAACCATTGGGTAATGTTAGGCTGTATTGAATTTGCAACGCACATGTATAGTTAGGCTACAACGCACATGTATAATTAGGCTGTATTGAATTTGCAACGCATAGTATAGTTAGGCTGCAACGCACATGTATAGTTAGGCTGTATTGAATTTTGCAGCGCATGTGTATAGTATACTATAAAGGCTGTATTGAATTTTGCAGTGCATGTGTATAGTTTGGCTGTATTGAATTTGCAACCCATACTTTGTTCTTTTCATCAAATACTATCAACAACAACAATAACAACAACAACAACTTTACTGAGTCCGATTATATTTTTATTTTCCTTCATTTTTAATGTTTAATCATCATCATTGTCACCATCTGATCATCATCATCTGAGACTGAATTCCCTATGGGCCAACTGCACATGAAGGAATGCCTTCTCAATTATCATTCGTAAATCCTATGTTGTGTGCTCGGAAACGTATCAGTATAGCGCTCAGATCATTCAGCAAGTGTCTCTTAACAATCGTTGAGGCTTGGTTGTTCTGATGATTTCCGGCAGCTACAACCATACACAATACGGATATGAGAATCCTTCCTGACTGCATGGTGTGGCAAGTAATGGCCCTTTGAATGGTCTGCATTATCCATCTTGCTGATAAATCCCTTGGCTACTTGATCCATGATGATGTCATCATACTTATGTTTGAGTTCTGGTTCTAGTTTGTGCACCATTGATCGGATTCTCGAATTGGCAATCTCGAAATTGGTGGGTAGTGGTGGATGGTCTTCACGCCATGGCAAACTTGCGATGTATTGACCTTCCAATGACCTTTCCAAATGCGTTTCACGATATTTTTCAAACCAAACGTTGGTGGTGCTATCAGTGTCGTAGTTCTCTTTGATGCCTTAAGTCATAAGTCCGAGTATTGCGGCATTATCTCTTGGTCTGCCTTACTGTCAGTCATGACATGCAGTATTGTTGTAGATGAACTTGTACCCACAGTGCTCTCCATGTTGGTTGGTCCTGAAAGGAGATATCCAAATTTGGACGACATGGCTGTAGGTCCAGGACCTCTTCGAATATCATCTCCCACTACTGTCCAATAGTAGTCTGCCCCGATGAGAATGTCAATTTCTGCCGATTCACTACCAAGACGTTGAGCAATGTTGAGTTCCTTTAAATGTGGAAGATCCAGCACTGATCTTGTTAAATGACTTCTCATGGGAGTTGAAATTCTTGGTATTATGAGCACTTTTACTGATATGTTAGGTCCGCTGACCGTTTCAAGATGAACCGTTGTGTTGTTCATGGCACGAATACCATTCGAAGTTGAGCAAAAGGGTGCCAAGTTGATTTTCTCAGTCCCTTGCGTCTGTAGTTTGAATAGATTAGCTTAGTAATCGGTAATGAACAATTGCTGTGAACCCTCGTCGAGTAAGACATTGACCTTGATGCGAGTATTTCTATTCACAGCAGTTAGTGACAGTAGTCTTCAACAAGATTGGTCCACACGGATGTTTCTGGTCTCCAAGTGCAAGTTAACAATTTCACTTTCTGGTTTCTTTGTAATATCGAGCAATATACCATCAACTCCAGCTTATGGTGTGTATATTTCACAACTCCTCAGATACAGTAGAGCATGCCATTCATATGAAGACTTTCGAGTTAGACAGTACAGCCTATTAGCTCAAACGTTAGTGAGGCAAGGATTCTCAGAAAGTAGATTAGTGAAATCATTTAAGACGTTCTACGGTAGATACGGAGATGTTGTATCAAAATATGACCTGTCTGTTTCTCAAATGATGAGCGACAGCATACCAAATTTTGACTCACAAGAGTAATTTGGTGAATTCACCAAATAACAATGAATTTGTCGCTTTGGATCAATCTTGACGGGTGCAGCTAGCTGGCAGCTAGGGTACGCTTACCCATTCCGGTCACCTGGTACCACCACTATTTCGTGGTTCAAGATGGCCCCATTGCCTTTGTCATCATCTATATGTTCCTTGGACCTGGTAAATTTCATAGTTTACCTTGAATGATAACCATTATTGGACCTGATTTGATGTCTTTTGTTATGTGATCTGTGCCATTACAGAGGGCAGTATGGTGTTTTCGGCTGCACTTCCTACATCTGAACTTGGATTTACAGGCTGCAGCTTTGTGTGTTCCAAAACAGTTGAAACATAACAAATCTCTTTTGACAATTTCCATTCGTTTGACAGGGTCAATTACAACCGCGCAAACTGTAGGCAAGTGTGACGCTTTGCAGAATACACAGGGGCGACTCTTTAAGCTTAGGGAGCCTTCAGTAATTACAGGGGGGTGGGCCAGGGGGAATTTCGCGAACACCTGTACCGTATAATGTGACCCTCCCCTCTATCCTCCTGTCTAAAATGTGACCCTCCCTCTTGTCCGACATTCTAAAACTTGATCCCCCCCCCCAACCACTGCGGTATTCTCCCCGGGACTAACTAAAACAGTATCAGCTAATTTACATAACAGTTGGTTCAATTGTTATGTTAGGGACAAATTACAGAGGGGAGGGCTGGTGTTTTTGGAGGGACAGTCGCAATTTATCACGCAAGGATTTTTGAAGAGATATGGTATTTCATACAGTTAAGGGAGGGTCACCATATTTTGTGCAACTATAAAAAGGCAAGATGTAGCTGATTTAGTGCTTCATCCAAAAATATCAAATCATAATACATTGAGTCTATCAGGCAAATTATTGACAAATTACCCCCACAAAACATGCTATATCTGTATTTTATATATGTTTAATAATGTATTTAAATGTACTTTGCTTGAATAGGGAAGTAAAATGAACATTTGTGTACAAGAAATTGATTTCTGAATTTCATCTAAAAAGTTGGTTCACTATCCATGGTCTTTATGGTGAAATTATGAATAGTTTTTTCCAATACAAAAATAGGTAAATCTTTGCATTTGTGTACTTTTGATTATTGATATTAATTTTCTTGATTAGACTAGAGTGGTTACAAGTCTACGGTTGTGTAACAAATTTGATTTTGGAATTTCACCAAAATGTCATTCAATCATAGACTCTCGAGAAAAACGGGACAGGTAACTGCTGAGGTTTCTTTGTGCGATCTATCTTGGAATACATTAAAGTTTATTTGCCAAGCGGTCCCCGACAACAATACTTCGTACTTAACACTGAATCTCATTAACGATCAAACTGACGTTCTGAATATGTACACTTTGCTCTTGCATGGTACGTTCTGAGTAATGACACAGAGAATTTTGAGGGTTTTTTGATACTAGTCATGGTGAATGTTCAGGTAACGATGAAGCTCACATTTTGGATTCAAGCTGAAGCCAACGGGAAAAAACCAGACAATAAAAACTGTGTACATTTAGCCATAGACGCTACAGAAAACTCGACAATCGACAATATAAGTTTACATTCCCTACCATAAAAATCTCCGATAACAACAAACATTTACAAGTTAGACAGGTTTACACTTCCCCAGTCCTGCGAAACGAAAATCTGACCTTTATTCCATCTGTCACGCAACATTTGACGAAAATCAGGGAACACAAAAAATGACTACTCCATCGGAGCTCAAATACACGACCTCTAACATTTTGGCACTGTTTTAGCCTAAAGAAACACCAAAGTTTGGATAAGCTACACATGTTTACATCCGCAAAGTACTAGAAAATACATTTGTAACACTGACTTTCGCTGTCAGGAGAAACTTCGCAATAAATCGGGACTATCCATCGGTGGATGGAGTCAGAAGCGGTAAGGTAGACATGCATTTACACAAAGCTGAACGCTGTCCTCGTAAATTTGGCCGTTCACAGTTTTCGAACAACAACATTTCAGTAGTTTACATACATACTCTACCGAATCATGGAGCACTCCTCGCACAGAAAATATTCCGAGGGTTAAAAAACTGCAAAAACGAGGGAAAATTCGGAGATACACGGACGATTGCGGAATGTAAACAACTCTGTGATGTCAACTGCTGTCAAGTCTGGAACTGTAGCGGTATGTGTTTCGGATTTCTATTCGAAACTTTGTCACTTTACAGCAACATACTGACTCCCTGCAGACTTCTAGTTGCATCGAATCTCACTACCAATATGTAAAAAGTACTTTAAAACCACTTTGACGAATTCTTTTCAAAATAGTTGCAACACTTTTATTTCTAACCAGATATGAACTGAAAATGCTCACGTGTTTCATTATATATTGCATTATGTGCAAGTTTGAACCTTTGCTACATGCTTTGCTACATTTAAAGTGTTATGATCAACACAATGAATTTCACCACAGATCAATTCTAAAGGTCATTAAGTATTCAAATATGTAATTAGCTGAAATAAAAATAATTAATTTCTTTGAGTACTGTCATTGTATCACAATATAGCATGTGTAATTACCTTTGGTCAAGTCCTTCAAGCTCTATATGCCAAACCGTGAAAGCTTGTTAGCTATTTATGCAAATTATGAATTAGCTGACATGAAAATGCAAAATGACTTTCAATACTGTTATAACCTGGTATAATGATCAATGTACACAGCATGTTTCGCCAAATTTTATCAAGTAAATGCCAGTATATCCCTAATTTGGAAGGTTCATTAAATATGCATATTGGGAATTGGCTGAAAAAAATGTCAAATGACTTTCAATAATCTTGTATCATAGTATCTTTAATGTACATAGCAAGTTTTGCCAACTTTGGTCAAGTCAAAACAGATAAATATCGCTAATAAATGCGGGATATCGGACCGCAGGCGGGCGAAGATTGCATTATAAGCGCGCCAACCCAAACTCACTGCATGGACATCACATTTACGAAATCGAAGTCCAAAGTCAACTACGTCATTGTTAGAATAAGAGAGGTATTTCCATCAAACGGGAGCATACCATCACAAATTTTGCACAGATGGCGTTGCAATGGCATTGAAAAAGGGTGCATGGGAGCATGGGAACGCGGGCAGTTTCCCTCGCTATGGGTAGGAAATGCATTGAGCAAGACACACTTTCGGGTTCGCAAAAAAACGAGGATCCCATTTACGGGGCGCTCAAATATAACTATTTGCTGTGATACATAGCAGAGGCGTATATGTTTGTGATGCTGAGAATAACATCAGTAAATAAATGACGGGTTTTAAAAGTTGACGTTTTTTGCGATGAAACAGACTTCTGAAGGTAGCTCGCTTGGGGAACACGTCATCCTGGCCGCTGTCCGCTTTGACCCCAGTAATTCACACTGGTTTTGGTCGGCCCCAGGTACCCAAGTCACTTCGACCCCGTCACACTTTTGCCTACATGTCTACGGAGACGATTCAACATGTTCCACAACAAAGCCAAGACAAAAATTGAAAATATCAATAAAATGGCTTCACAAAGGCTGAAATACACGATACTCGATGAAGTATGAAGTTTATGAAATGAAATCAAAATTGACAACACAAGTGTTTGTCTCGGGTAATAGGCCTACCACTTGAAGTTGAACTATTCTACAGACTGTTTTTTCCATACAGTGCAGTATTTGTCAGTGACAAATTAATCTTTGCAATACATTTTTTTGCGATGAGCTGGAAATTTGATTAATATCGAGTTAATGTACATAAATATTCCGTTATTTACTGGGACACGTTTATTTTCTCGATCCGCTATCTGCGGACTACGTGCTGAAGTACATTGACTGTTCATGTCAACGATCGTTTCTCCCTCTGCAGAGTTTCTGTATCCCGTTCAACAACGCTGTACCTCGATCACACGATAGTGACGCTATGTAGCTGTGCAGTATTGAAACATCATAAAATGGCCACCTCGTCTAACAGTAACACGTATTGTCGGGATTATCGTACGGAAAAAAGACTGCAAAACTAAGACTTATGAATCTTCATCAGAATTGAACACATCATGATTGTACACGAGTATCAACCGTGAATGCACGTTGAGCTCGGCAGTTACACAAGCATGGTACGCTACATGCATAGCCCTACGAGTATGGCGACAGTGACCGGCTTTGGCTACGCCGGGGGCTACGCCGCCTACCGGAGGTGGGAGGCGGCGTAGCCAAAGCCAGACACTCTCGCCATACTCGTACGGCTAGCTACATGCACTGCCGCGATGCCGATCGTATGCATTCCAAGGCCTATCCCGGAATTTGTTTCACAAACAACCTCAAAGGAGAGCAAACATACTTCTATGGACAATGACGAATACGTTTCTTGGCGAAGCAAAATCAAAACAGTGCAGAAGTACATGAAGTAGGTCATGGCCTTGGACTCTGTGCACGAACCTGATTGGACACTTCAATACCTTTGACCCAAAGTTATTATTCATCAGCACTTCCATGCCATTAGGCTAGGTAGAGAACGTATTAGCCCTGCGTACGATGCTGTGTGTTCCGCTACAGCTAATAGCCCGCTCACCACAGCCCTGCAAAGACCCGTACGTAGAGTTGGTGACTTCAAATCCATTTTTGGACTTGACGTAAAAAGCCAAATTACTGCCGAAATTCAGCGTTCTTGGGCCCAAGTCGTATCCCTGCCTACCTCAGCTACTCGATCGCTTCCAAAAATGCCAGTCTTTTATTCTTTTTTCGTAAATAACCGTCGATGTCGGCAACTCTCTCGCTAGCCCTGCGTACGTACGCAGTGTACGCTGTGTGTTAGGAACGCACACAGGGAATGCACAGCGTACACTGCGTACGTAGGCAGGGCTAGCGAGAGAGTTGCCGACATCGACGGTTATTTACGAAAAAAGAATAAAAGACTGGCATTTTTGGAAGCGATCGAGTAGCTGAGGTAGGCAGGGATACGATTTGGGCCCAAGAACGCTGAATTTCGGAAGTAATTTGGCTTTTTACGTCAAGTCCAAAAATGGATTCGAAGTCACCAACTCTACGTACGGGTCTTTGCAGGGCTGTGGTGAGCGGGGCTATTAGCTGTAGCGGAACACACCCGGGGGAACACACAGCATCGTACGCAGGGCTAAGAACGTATGTACTCATTTCTGGCAATCGAGCAGCGAGGGAAACAATCAATTACCAAGGATAAAGCTAATTTGCTAAACGATATTTTATCTTGAATAGTGAGTTGAATGAGTAATAAAATATCATATTTTTAATGTTCAATACCAGGTTGAAACACGGAGGGACCGTGGTTGAAACCAGAGCTATCCAGCTGTAGCTAACCTGGACAAGCACATTTCACAGCGCCCTCAAACAATCGATTGTTTTCACTTGTCATACGCGGCGTAACAGAAAAATTAAAACTTTCATAACTTCATTAATATCCAAGCCACGCCCACCAAAACCTTTTCAGTTCTAGCCATTTGAATTCTGAAGATGTCTACCAAATTTGACTGAAATACGTTCAGCCGTTTTTGAGAAAATGGACCAACAGACAGACAGACAGACAGACAGACAGACAGACAGACAGACAGACACACAGACAGACAGACATCGCTGCGACATATGCCCACGTGTATGAACACGTGAGCAAAAAATGGACTTGCGGGTAATCCGAAATAACTTGTAATCCGAAAACATTATTACCGTATACCCGCATGCACGTGTCTATGAACCGGACGTTGTGCAGTCGATCGGGTCCAGCTTCATTCCGTCCCCGACCCATTAACACCTCTTAATTATTCCAAGTAGGATCGCACGCTGCTAATCCCATAGACCCATTGTTCTCTATCGCAGTTGCCTGTCCCGTTTTTCTCGAGGGTCTATGATTCAATACACTATGCATTGGGGTCTATGATGAAACTATGAATAATTTTTTTTCAGCACAAAATTAGATAAATCTGTGCATTTATGTATGCTTGATTATTTAGATTAATGCTCTTGATTAGATTACAGTGGTTACAAGTCTATGGTTGTGCAAGAAATATGATTTCGGAATTTCACCAAAATGTCCATACACTATGCATTGGGGTCTATGATGAAACTATGAATAATTGTTTTTCAGCACAAAATTAGATAAATCTGTGCATTTATGTATGCTTGATTATTCACATCATTGTTCTTGATAAGACTAGAGTGGTTACAAGTCCATGGTTGTGCAAGAAATTTGATTTTGGAATTTCACCAAAATGTCGATTCACTATGCATTTGGGTCTATGATGAAACTATGAATAATTGTTTTTTAGTACAAAATTAGATAAATCTGTGCATTTATGTATGCTTGATTATTCACATCATTGTTTTTGATAAGACTAGAGTGGTTACAAGTCCATGGTTGTGCAAGAAATTTGATTTTGGAATTTCACCAAAATGTCGATTCACTATGCATTTGGGTCTATGATGAAACTATGAATAATTGTTTTTCAGTACAAAATTAGATAAATCTGTGCATTTATGTATGCTTAATTTTTAGCTCACGTTTGTAAACACGTGGGCTAATGTCATAGCGATGTCTGTCTGTCTGTCCGTGTGTGTGTGTGTGTGTTAGTATGTGTGTGTCTGTCTGTCTGTCTGTTTACATCATAACTCAAAAACGCCTCAACGGATTCAAGTCAGATTTGGTACACATGTACCATATGCTACTTGCAAGAACTTATTAGATTTTGGTTAGTGTGGCTTGCATATTAATGAAGTTATGCAATATTGTTTTTTTCCGTACAATGGTTTCCCTATGAAGACGGTAATGACAGTGTAGACATATATCAAGAAATACTGCACAAAATTTCATGAAACTTTTCACAGATGACAATCTAAGAAAATTATGATGATACTGTGAGTTTCATGTCAATTATCTTCTCATTTGCATATTTAATGAACTTTTGTTATTAGTGAGATAACTCTGAAATTCCTGCACCAAACTTGATGATACTTGCAACAAATATTGATCTGATATATATCTAATTATACTTAGAAGCATTAGGCAGTGTCAAGTTAATAAATAGCTCATTTGCATATTTTATGAAGGTTTGTAATTAGTCATATAACTCTGATATAACTTCACCAAATGTGATGAAATCTGCTGCAGATACTGATCCGACTAATATCTTACTGTAGTGTAAAGCATTTAGTAGTGTGAAATTAATTAAGGGTTCATTTGCATATTTAAAAAACTTTGTAATTAGGTATATACCTCTGAAATTTCGGCACCAAAATTTTGTGAAACGTGCTACAGATATTGATTTGATAAATATTTATTGGGCTATGAATCATTGAACAGTGTCAAGTTAATTTAGGGTTTATTTGCATATTTAATGAACTTTGTAATTAGTGACATTACTCTAAAATTATAGCATTAAATTAAATAAAACGTGCTACAAATGTTGATCTGATGGATATCTAATTGTCCCATAAAGCATTGAGCAGTGTCAAGTTAATGAACAGCTCATTTGCATATTAAATAACGTTTTGTAATTAGTGATTAAACTCTGAGAGTACTGTGCGAAGTTGAAAAAAACCTGCTACATATAGTGATAACATATATCTCATTGTTCTGTGAAGCGCACTACTATTAATGAACCTGTTGTAAAACACGTGAGCATATTCAGTTCATATCTGGTTAAGATTATTGTTCTTGATTAGACTAGAGTGGTTACAAGTCTATGGTTGTGTAAGAAATTTGATTTTGGAATCTCACCAAAATGTCAATTCACTATGCATGGCGGTCTATAAGTGTGTGCGTATTTTGTTGGTGATTTCCTATACAGGAAATATCACACGGACAATCAAAGTTTTGGCCATATTATCAGCTTCTGTCAAACGTGACCCTCCCCCCAAGGTAGGTTTATAAAAAGTGACCCTCCCCCTTGAACTGTTTTCTAAAAAGTGACCCTCCCCCCAATTTCCCCGGCCCTACCCCCCCCCCCCCTGTAATTACTGAAGACTCCCTTATGGCCTTTTGCTGCGAAGGCGAACGATGAACGTTTTTTACGAGAAAGGCCGCCGTTGGCTGGGGGTCTGTGACGTCAGTACCGGTAGTTTGTCCCGATGAGGTACAAGCTTGCGCTGAATGAATTTCCTTCAAAATGGCAGTACGTAGATCCTGAAATCGCCATTCTTTATCGCCATGCTCCTGTGTAATTAGTGTTCGAATTCTCCCTGGAATTTTGTCGATAATTACAGGCACAAGCAAATCTCCATATGAGTCCTGCACTTTGCCGAGTGACTCTAAGCCCCGTATGTAGCTTTCTTAAGTTTCGTAAAACTGCTTAAAGTCTTCTACTTTATCCCTCGGTTGTCGAATTTCCCAGAGGGCACGCATATATGCACTGACTAACTTGTGTGTTTGCCCGAAACGTGCACGGAGTAAGTCCATGGCCTTCTCATAATTGTCATTGGTTAAAGCTAAGCCTTAAATCACACGACTTGCTTCATCATCGAGTTGTCCCTTCAAATACTGAAATGTCTGCACGTTTGTGAGAGACGAAAGTTGATTGACAGCCGAATCAAATGAGTCCTGGAAAGTTTTACATTGCAGTAAATCGCCAGCAAATTTAGTCTCGGGTAGTGAAAGTTTGGGCAAGTGAACACCCTTACAAAAATGAGGTCCTGGCAGGAGAGCGACAGGAAAGCTGCGGGAGAGCGACAGGACTGTTCTGGGACTAAAGCTGCAGAGTTCCAGGGCAGATTTCTGACCCGCAGAATCTGCCCCGCTAGCTGGGCAGATCACTTTGTTACAAATCTGTCCGGCAGAGCGGCAGCAGATTACTTGAATGGTGCAGCATCTCTGCAGGAACATTAGTGGCCTAATAATTGTGGCTGATCAGATATATCTAACAACAAATCTGTCCCGTAGAGCGACAGAAAATGATAGGAGTGGAGCAGCATCTCTGCATTTAATGTATTTTGACTATCAGACCATGGAGGTAGCAGAGGACAGATTGACTTACATGTTTTCATAGTTGCACAGAGGCGATCAGTAAGCTTAATATTTGCTGCGGTATTGTCTATCACAAATATAAAAAAATAAAATAAAAATAAATGAAGTTTGCAGATGGTATACATAAGCCCAAGCGATGTATGAACGTGAGCGTGGGTTTGCAGTGCTAATAGTTCATTCACAGTGTGATAATTAATAGACAGTAAAAGCTGCTATGATGTGATTGAGGCGATTGAGCTACAAACTGCTAAAAAGGGTATTCTGATGATTAACAATGCCGTTTCATGAGTACACTATAGGCAGCCACAAAAGATTCCTATGAAAATGTTGTCTTTGCCCATCAGGTTACTTTTTGAGCCAATGATAAATTAATCCGTAAGAAAATTCAAAATTAGATTCATGGAAGCAACGAAAATCTCTAGAAAATCGGCCGTAGCCCACGAAGGAAATAATAATTGATAACAATAACATTTCATTGCTTGCTTTTAAATATAAGGATTTACATCATGTCTGTGACAATATTTGACCTTACAAATTATCTCACTCTGTCGCAAGAACACAATTTTCATTGAAACTTGGGTCTCGTAAAACCGAAAAGGCACACTATAGATTTACGGTAGTAGTACCTTTGTACGATACACAGTTGTAACTTGTAGCACGGCGGCATATGGGAATGCTATACGTAGGGTTTCACCACTATATTCCTGCTATATTCTGACATCGTGTCGCGCCTTAGTCATGGCCACAGGAGCTCGATCTCAATGTACTGTTGCTTGGATAGTCGATCGAACGCTCTAGGTTTTTTCAATAAACTTTCCGTCAATGTACTTTTTAAACGCTTTTGAAGTCCGCTGTACTTCATGCTAGTTACACTGCAGCGATCGCGAGGACTTTGTACCGGAAATAATAGTATCACGCATGATGACATCATAGATCATGTGAAGACTTCGTTATGATTGGTCAGATTGGTAAAACAATCAAAGGTCAAATCTCAGCGGCAATTTTTGGACAGTTACGACCTTTGAATTACTGAGTAAATTGTCGCTGAATTTTCCCTATAAGTTTGACAAAATTTCGCGTAAATTTGCTGATTGACATCGTCGTGACGACTTCATACACGTTAACTATGTATGTAAAACCTATAGGCAATGTTTACGACGCGTAAAAAAGTCATCGTCGTCATGATCAGCTTGTGGAGATCGATCGGCTCGTCGATTTGAACAATGATCACCATAACATCCCCGTGGATCTAGGCGATCGTTTAAACTTCGGTAAGGGACTGGACATAAATTACAGGGGGGGGTGGGCCGGTGTTTTTCGAAACACCGCTGCGTCAAAAATAATGACCCTTCAAAAGTTCATGCACAAAAATTAGTGACCCTCCCCCTTATCTGTGCATGAAAATGAGTGACCCTCCCTTGTTACTCAATACCCCCCCAAACAAACCCGCAATGCGTTCGAGACGTCCTTCTGACTTGCTATACTTTTCAAGTCCCCTCCCAAAAGGAAGGCAAAATATATAACGATATAACGCTTTGTCCAAAAAATATCAAATCATATGTGTGTGATGATTCATGTAAATGTACTTTGCTTGAAGTGGCAGATAAAAAGTGCATGCATTTACAAAAAATGTAATTTTTAGATTTCATCGATAATGTCGATTCACTATGCATGGCAGCCTATGATGAAACTATGAACATTTTTTTCCCAATAAAAAAACTAGGTAAATCTGTGCATTCATTTATGTACACCTAATTATTAGTATTAATGTTCATGACTAGACTACAGTGGTTTCAAGTCAATGGTTGTGCAAGAAATTTGATTTGGAATTTCACTGAAATGTCCATTCGTTATGCATGGCAGGCCTATGATGAAACTATAAATATTTTTTCCCAATACAAAACTAGGTAAATCTGTGCATTTATGTACACCTAATTATTAGTATTAATGTTCATGACTAGACTACAGTGGTTTCAAGTCAATGGTTGTGCAAGAAATTTGTTTTTGGAATTTCACTGAAATGTCCATTCACTATGCATGGCAGCCTACGATGAAACTATGAATATTTTTTTTTCCAATACAAAACTAGGTAAATCTGTGCATTCATTTATGTACGCCTAATTATTAGTATTAATGTTCATGACTAGACTACAGTGGTTTCAAGTCAATGGTTGTCCAAGAAATTTGATTTTGGAATTTCACTGAAATGTCCATTCATTATGCATGGCAGGCCTATGATGAAACTATAAATATCTTTTTCCCAATACAAAACTAGGTAAATGTGTGCATTTATGTACACCTAATTATTAGTATTAATGTTCATGACTAGACTACAGTGGTTTCAAGTCAATGGTTGTGCAAGAAATTTGTTTTTGGAATTTCACTGAAATGTCCATTCACTATGCATGGCAGCCTATGATGAAACTATTAATATTTTTTTTTCCAATACAAAACTAGGTAAATCTGTGCATTTATGTACATCTAATTATTAGTATTAATGTTCATAACTAGACTACAGTGGTTTCAAGTCTATGGTTGTGCAAGAAATTTGTTTTTAGAATTTTCACTGAAATGTCCATTCATTACGCATTGCAACCTATGATGAAACTATGAATATTTTTTTACCAATACAAAACTAGTAAATCTGTGCATTTATGTACACCTAATTATTAGTATTAATGTTCACGATTAGACTAGAGTGGTTTCAAGTCCATGGTTGTGCAAGAAATTTGATTTTGGAATTTCACCGAAATGTTGATTCACTATACATTGTAGGCTAAGAGGAAACTACAAATAACTCATAGGTTATCTGATCCTAAATTGTCATTCAAAATTTATTCGACCTGAAGCTTCCAGTTGTTATTGATGACATTTTGCACTATTCTGAATAGTTTGTATTCTGTCAATGTCCTCAAAAAATGAAAAATGTACATACAGCTTCATGAACATTTGACACCGACCTATACCCAATGTATTGTCAATGGGAGAATGATATCAAATAAGTGATCTCCCAAATTGTTATTTAAAGCGTCATTATAGGGGACAGGTTATATGTACAATAGAGGAGTTCGATAAGTAGAAATCATGACAAATGAAATCAATGTGGCTGCTTGGATCATCAATACATTACTTATTATACCCTTAAACTTGCGCCCGAAGGCCGCGCCGAAAATGGAAATGACAGAAAATGAAAGTGCCAGGAGGTATGTTTTCTTTTTTCAGTATTCCATATTCTTTAATACGTGCGCATGCAATTTCAGCTTTGATGCATAAAAAAGGTGACCCTCCCCCATAGGCTTGCACAAAATTTTATGACCCTTGAAAAATGCTTGCGCGAAAAATGGCGACCCACCCCCAAAAAACACCGGCCCACCCCCCCCTGTAATTTGTGTCCAGTCCCTAAGTACATTTTCGATTTGCCTTCTTTGCGACGTGAAGACGTAGTTTTTACTGTTTTTGTTCGGCGCAATTCTCGAGTAATACTGTTCAATTGTATGAATTCTAATAAATTGGTATAACTCGTGAGGTTGAACGTAGAGTGTACAACGATAGAGGGACCGTGGTACAGTGTACACAAAAAATGGAGTACATGCCGATACTATTATCTACAATAATATACTTCTCTCTTGCATTGGCAAAGGTAAAACTTTTGCTCATGTATACAAATTTCCCTCAATGTACGATATAAAAGGACAGATATAAAACAAAGAAAGAACAATACATGTAGGAATTGTTGGATACGAATTAAGTTCTCAAACTCTTGACCGAGTTTGGTACCTGCTACATGTATTCCAAAACGTACTTCTCTATGACATCAATATACATCTGTCTGCTTATAAGATTATTCTGAACGTGTGTCCTTAAAATTGAAGTTTATTTTACAATTTTTATTAACGTATTTTGACATTTGTTTATATGTAACCTGTAGATATTTTGCTGGCATATTGTAAGGGGAATCAGTAATTAATTTACAATATTTCATAACAATATTTCATTGAACTTCTACATGAACTCTTACATCACAAAATATGTATACAATATTCTATTGCATTTAATGCTGCAACCTTTTGATAAGCAACTTAGATATAAGCTCAGTACAAAGACCTACCTTTTTTCAATTTGGCTTTAGAAAGTTCATGTAGGCATGCAATGAAGTGTACTCAAACCAAGCGAGTTTACATGGTGAAGTCTACAATCTTAACGGAATAACTGCAGGGGATAAATCATCTGCAAATTAAATTTTGTTTTATGCCAATGATTCTACTACTTTTCTAGTTTGAAGCAAATTGCAAGTTGAACAGATTGATACTAGACTACTGCTATACATCACATTTTGTCATTCACAAGTTGAGGGAACATTTTCTTTATTTTATGAATACATGCAAATTTCACAGTCTTCAATGTTTGATGGCTGTTGAACGAGTCAAAATTTTCAACCCCAACGAGGATTCTACTTTGCATACATAATTTTGTCTGACTTGAACTTTTTTATATTTTTTCCAACTTACACATAGGACAACTTCAAGATGACAAGTCAAGCAATAACCAAAGCTGTAACAGACAAGTACAAGTCTTTCAGAATAATCCGTCGTTGTGACAATATGACGTTAAGGACTTTACGGACACTTGAACATTTTTTGAACATTAAGTATTTATATCGGTCATGTTGATTGGCTTTAAAAATATGGTGGATTAAATTTTATTCCTACCAACTTTTTAGCCCTTGCATTCTTTTTTGGGGGGGGCAGCAGAGTGGTGTAGGTTGTGAGATGATGGCTTGGTAATGGCTGATTTTCAGCAGCAGTGATAAGTTTCAGGTTGTTGGAGTAAATGTTAGTCAGATTGCAGAAGGTAGGTTGATTTTTGTATGGCAGAGCAGCAGCTAGCCTGCCTGGCAGAGCAGTAGCTACCCTGCCCGGCAGAGCAGCCGCTAATTTGCCCAGCAGAGCGGCAGCTAACCTGCCCGGTAGAGCGACAGCTAACCCGCCTGGCAGAGCGACACCTAACCAGCCCGGCAGAGCGGCAGCTATAACTGTCCAGCAGAGCGACAGCTAACCTGTCCTGCAGAGAGACATTAATCTTTCCAGGAGGGATCCAGCAAACCTAATTTGAATAGCAATGCCACGCTCTCCCAGAAAGATGGTCCTGGAGAGCTCCTCGACCACTGCGGGACCTCTTTTTCTGGAGAGCTCCCGAAAATCTTGTCGGGAAGGCTACAATTTTCTTAAGGGCAGTTCTGTTACTCACGTTGTCGGGCTGAGGCGGACTGGTGTTTGCCTGAGTAGTCACTACGCTGACTTCGTTTTCTTGACGAGTAAAATATCGCCGTACCTTTTCGATGCGTAGAATGAAGCCAGTGGTTACTTCATCCTGTTCGATGAATTCATCATTGTACCCATAGTCGTCGGTGGTGTCCTGTAATATAGTCTCGTCTAGCAGCCGCATTGTCTTGATTTTTCTCTTCCATGGTTTTGATAAGCATAATCAGTGTATCAAGGCGGTCTGTGTTCACCGGTTGCTCCATAAGCTCGTCGGCTTGTCGAAGAGGGCGTACCATCCTTGTCCGGTGTCCCGCTCTTGACAGTTTCAGTCGCAGTAGTTGGGCGCCATACGTACGGTATTCTTCTCCAAACCCTAACATGCCATCATCATACGCTTTACAGGAATCTGACCCCAGAGTTCTAACAATTTTAAGACTTTGATTTTTTTCCTTCTTTCGATGAATATTTCTCGGAATGCCGGTGTGACATTATGTCCAGCATTTCGGCGTAAAGAGCTAATTGTGTGGGCAAGAAATTGTTTTTGCGATTTGCCTTGTTGTCTGACCAAAAGCAACAAAATGCTGTGATATATAAAGGGTTTGTTAAATCTCTTGCGTTGTATTTCTCAAGGTGTGCTACCAATGCTTTTCCATTGTCAGGATATTTTTCAAAGAATTTTCCATGAGTTGTTTATGACCCTGCTCTGCGAATCCTTTAATAAGGAATAATTTGTTCGTGCTTGGACTATATTTATCGCGTCGGTATGGACGTGAAGTCATAAAAACCATAGACCTTTATTTTACGTCTGATCAAGTCAACGGTGCCACTTTTTTCCAATTTATTTTTGTCGACTTCGCTAAGGTTATCAAGGAGGAACAAAATTGATTCAGCGTCATTCTCTAGAATTTTTGAAATATTCGCCTTGGTCAGTTTACTATCTTTTCAAATAAGCTGAGTGAGTATTTTGCGAATAATACCAGTATTCTCAGAGCCTGTAGCTATAACTCTTAATTCAAGTAAAAGAATAATTTTTTGTTATACAGATCGGGCCTAGATCCACAAGCCCAGTCATATGCTAATCTTTCGCAAATGACTTGCTAGTGCCTGCTGCTCCCTGTAATTGTATACGAGTAGCATTTTCATCATTGTCAAATATTTGTTGTATATTCTTCAACCTTTCGCCGTTTTCCACGCCTACCGTAGTTCATCAGTCCAAACGTCAACATTTGTGTACAGTTTCTCCATATTAAGAGATTATTTCATCGTCTTCACACAACGGTACTTTTCTTTGTATTTTAACTGTAAATGCTTTCGCACTTCCCCTTCAATCTCCTCAAACTCAGTGATACCTGGAAAGAACGTTACATGTTAAATTTTATACTCTGTTTGTCCGTGGGTAGAAATAAGCCAAAATAGTTAATTTATATGTTTTCAAATTACAACGAATGCATATTTTCAAGATCAATACTCCATAGTAAAACAAAGTTTGCCCATATTAAAGCTACATAACGTCTCAATGTTTTTACTCAGTATCAATGTGTAGCTTGGTATACCTCCTATAGCATATGGAAATATCAAAATTAGTCAATAAATTGATGAATTGCTGTCGTTGACCATCAAACTTCTCTTCGATATCAACGTTTTTTAAATAAAAGCAATACTTGAGTACGCGAGAGTTATTCATACTGTCGAATTTAAACCGTAAAAGTGATTGTACATGTAAAACAAGAAAACTAAAATTGCCGAACGATTATGTTTTGTGCATCTTTTCATTATGGGAGACTTTTCATAGATTCCAGGGTTTCGATATACAAATGAGAATGTCCATGAAAATTACATACTGTCCTGGAGACGATTTAGCAGCTGTCGCATTCCAATAGTCGTCAATAATTCTTGGAGCGATGATGTTTTTTCTTCACTGATGTATCCAATCTCGCATAATTTTTTCAAATAAAAATCCATTGGATGCTTCATCTGCTCTAGTTCACGTTTTGGTACATTCGGACAAATCTGTTTCAATTGCTTGAACTTTTCTTTTGTAAAAGAAAAATGTGTGAGTTCAAAAAAGTTAATTGAACATCCTTTAGTATGCACCTAGAAGATATTTTAACAAAGTCTTGAACATTGTGAGGCGCTCACCAAATATATACAAAATAATCTAAAATAAACAATGCTCACTATGATAACCAAACCCGCGAAACCTTGAGGCTTGGTTTAGTCTTGGAATTCTGACATGCTTTCCCGCTATTTACGACGTATATACCGTACTTTTGAAGTGGTGCCTATTGCTTGTCTTTGGCAGTAAACTAGTATACGTTAGCAAGAAGGCATTATCAGGGTGAATATGTACTGATTTTGTACAGCGAAATAGTTATCATGTAAAGTTGCGATGGACACCACTAGGGTTGGCGGTATTATTCAAGAAACAGTGTAGACATAAACGATTACCTCATTCCGACCATTGACAAAATACAGAGGTACATGCGGGAGATATAGTCAAGAGAAACTTATTAAATGTTGCCGTTTATGAATGCTGGGCAACTTGAACATTCAGATGAGTTCTAAAGACGATAAGGCATTTATAGACTAAGTAACATATATTAATAATTACGGAATATAATGTCAGATTGCTATTTGAGCATTTGAGCTTCCTTTCCGTATAATGATGGTATGAATTACAAAACTGAAAGCGTATTGTCACTTCTCGCTTTTGATCAACTATTTTTTCACAACACATTACTACAGTTTCTTCATTCACTGCTCAGCTTAAAAAGCACTCGTTTGCTAATACCTCAACATACTTTGTAAACAGGCTTCTATTTAATGCCAGTCGCACATCATTCAATAAGATTTGTGCCATTTTCAAAATCGTCGCATTCCAAAACCAAATATCACATACATGCCCTCGGGGATATCATTAACTATTCTCAACAAACGCACACGAAATGGATCAGGTACGGTCGACAACACTGGCGCGTGTTCTGAACTTTGACGAGCTGCAGCTCTGCCACATGAACCCTTTGCCATGTTTTTTTTTCCGTCTAGATTACATTACACTAGGTAGCTTTCATATGCTGTTAATAGGGAGGGGCATTAACATATTCCGATGCATCATTGTGGATCTGCAAGGAATGTGGGATGTTTAGTTTATTTTGATGCCTTTTTCAATTGGCATGCGCTCTTCAAATAATTTACTTTGCTTTTGTGTATACTTTGGATGGATTATTATTTCCTGAGCTGCTGCGACCCACACCAGACCCCTGTAGTCACATCCAGGGTAAGTGATTTATTGTCATTCCAACGGCAGTTAGTAATGTAGCGATTGTTAAACCCTGCCGTTTAAATAACTCTGTCAGCTGCAGTTTCAGCGATAATTCTGGATAGGAAATTAAACCACGAAGAGAGTAAGTCTGCACCAGTCTTTGACATGCTCCACTGATTAGGTCTTGTTGCACTTCAATTAATTTTATCTAGTCTTGTTCTGAGTTCATGTGTAAGTGTTTCTTCTGACAGAATTTTCTCTTTCATTGTTATCTCACTAAGACGCATATTCGCTGGCCCGTCTCTTATTTATCAACAAAAGCTCTGTAGTCGGGGTTTAGGTTATTCCATTCATCGGTTCTATTTTCGATAGTTTGTATTAATTTGGATTACCGCTAGAGCCATGTCATAAGAGTATCAGATCATCTCTGAGTCGTCGCTAGTCATCTGTTTTCGACTCATTTGCATTATACATTGGTTTTTTTTTGTTCTGGATTATTGATTTGACCCGCCATGACGCGCACTTGGAAAGAATAAAATATCAACGTGTGCTGCATAAGTTTGACACGTGAAAGCAACCGACTCAGATCATATTTTCAGTTACTCATTTTAACAAACTATGCCTTTCTGTTGTTGAGTCTAGCAAAAACACTTTCGGAGAATTTTAATCAAATTATTGATTTGTTATTGATGCATATTTTGAGCGGTATAACCATGTAACAAGATTTATAAGGAGCTTCATGATGAACCTTCAGATCTTCGAACATTGATTTTATTAGAGTAATAATATATGTAATCGTTTATTGTCAGCAATTGTATATCAGTTCCTCGAAAAGACAAATAATTCCAATTTTATGTAATTTTTTAGATAAAAGTATATAATGCGTCTATAAAAGCTAACATCGCAGGATTGTTTTGTTTACAACAATATATTCCTCAATCGGTTTGTAGGCATTACAATCGCCACACTGAATATATGCAGTGTGAAAATCTTAACACCCTTCTGCAAATCATGAATCGCCCTTAAAACTGTCTCGTGCAAACTTTCACCCCTCTGAAAAATGCAAATTTTGATGATTAGATGAAAGATTGCGAAGATGCGCATTTCACACCACTTTCCATCAGATATAAAGCCAGTGAGAGACCTTACAAACAATTTTTAGGTTATTTCAACTGGAAACCCTAAACTGACTATGTTCGAGTGTGTTTCATCAAAATTTTACTTAAAAAACTAAGCGAAATTCGGGGAATTTATGTGAAAAATTTACCAAAATTTTACATGCGCTGAGGGCGCACTTTCAACTCGCCAAAGAAAGGGAGCTTGCTGAACACTAGAAAAGAACGTGAATAGTATTGACTTGCCTAGTTTATTTTTACCGCCTGGAAACTGAAAATAAAAATAAAATGGAATTTTTTAGAAGTTAATACTATGTCCTCGAGCAGATTGTTTAGTTCATATAGCCAAGCTGTTCGGCATGCTTCAAAATGCTAAAATTATTAAAATTATAAAGTCATGGAAACTCATGGATATGTGATGTGAATATTGGCTTTCACCCTGAATTTCGTAAAAGGTTACGCATTGCACATGTACAGTCACAGTCAAGTATCCACTGTCGCAGTCTTTAAATTAGCGATACAACTGTGTTAAGGAAGCGTAAGCGAAAACTTCATGATATTGAAACATTATTCTTGTACTGCATGGGAGTGATAAGTACAAAATTCATCAAATACAAAATATTTAATACAGACATTTACGTCTGAATTGTAATCGGAATCAAGTCATTCTGCGTACAGCGTACCCAGTATGCGCTTGTTGTGGCTTGTATTGCTGACCGCCGGGTGATGCTAGTTCAAACATGTCACTGGGTACACCGTAAAAACAGTAATCGTTGGCTGCGGTTAGAACTGATTTTGTTTCAAATATCAACCATGATGCTTTCTACAGGATACATCATCGCTTCACACAAGCACTATGATCGATGATGTAAAATAAGGAGTGAAAAACACTGTCTTTGAGCTTTTACTTACGAGGCTCCCTCGTAGACCTTTACTGTAGGCTTTACTGTACATACCTGTCCCGGGTCCAAGGTACACAAACATTTGAAACGGATAAAGTTGATCAAAGATACATTTTTTTGTATTTAATGTTGTTTTATTGCTGTCATAGTTGAAAAGAACAAACTTTTTAGTATACATCTCTGTAAAAGTGAAAAGTCTATTCTAGTAAAATTGTTGGCATAAAGAAATATCCTCTTATGGGTCTAGAAGCTGGGTGATGTCACCCCATTTCTTTTCATGTTTTCTGACGGCCCCCTTTCGTTTGGCATGTACAGTTCAATTCTTTGTAGGTTACTTCATAGACCCTCGAGAAAAACGGGACAGGCAACTGCGATAGAGAACAAAGGGTCTATGGTATGGCGCGTAATGCATGCTAAAATTAACATCCGTTTTCTTATACCACTGACCGAATTTTTCCACTAGTCATCCACATTCGGCTTGCCGATTTCTGAACCCACTCACTGAATTATTCAAGTGGTTAGCGATTTCTGAACCCACTTACTGCATCCTTCACGTGGTCAGCGATTTCTGAACCCACTCACTTACATTCAAGTGGTTAGCGATTTCTGAACCCACTCGTTGAATTCTTCATGTGGTCAGCGATTTCTGAACCCACTCACTGTATCCATCAACTAGTTAGCGATTTCTGAACCCACTCACTGAATCCTTCAACTAGTCAGCGATTTCTTAACCCACTCACTGAATCCTCCGAGTGGTTAGCGATTTCTGAACCCACTCGCTGAATTCTTCATGTGGTCAGCAATTTCTGAACCAACTCACTGAATCCTTCAAGTGGTCAGCGATTTCTGAACCAAGTCACTGAATTCTTCAAGTACTGAACTCCCTAAGCTCAACTTCATTAGTTTCGACTTATGACACGAAACAAGACCCCTACGTCACACAGCGTCATGCCTACGTCAAATGTCGTCACAAAAATTGTGGTGTCAATTTTTACTAGAATGCTAAGGGGTCGAAATTAGCTTTGACCTCTGAGTTTTACGTCGACAACAAGTGCGTTTACGTCAACTAACACACTCCGTCAGTGGATTATTTTTATTTTATTTTTTCTTCCTGGCCTTAAAGCCCCATTATTTTTTAACTTTTAACCTTTTTTGTTCGAAATTACATGTTATTCCCTTTCATCCATCTTGAAATGTTGTTCAGTGAAGAAATAAGCCAAATTTGTGCTTCTGTACTGACATACAAACGCTAAATACTGCCCGATCGAGTTGGATTGCCGCGCGGGTTTGTTGACAACGAATACGGCTTGCAGCATGCCTGGCACGAGTGATCGCTCGCATGGAAGTACAGCTCTCGTCATCGTACGGTTTCAGAAAAAACGACAATATGGTAATTGAATATCGTAGACAAGGAACGTTCCTAGGCAACCATAAAAGAAAAATGTAAAAAATCCTGGGGCCATGCCGCGCCCTGCCCGGGCAAACGTCCACGGTCGCTGGCTGAATTACCTGCGAATGATTTTATTTTGTTCTCCTCTGTTCAAAAACGTACTGTTACTATGTTTCAGAGGATACAAAACTTTGGGAGAGGAGGCTGACATTCTATTCTGGTACAATGTGTGCGTTATATACGGTTTATTCAAACTGAAGTTGGCAGAGCCGGATGCGCACCCTGCACAAGGTCACACAGGAACTCCCGGTACCGATGTAAAATCAAGACGACACTGTATGCACTTGGCTCACTTCTGTAGGCAAATAACTATCAAAATTGAGTAACTTAAAGTAATAAAATTCAGCTGATTGCCGCATTAGCGGCAAGGTGATTGCGAAATCGAAGCAACATATTTTGGCAATGCACGGCAGCCTATCGAATGCAAGTGAACGCGATGGCCTTTGGCAGAAAGTAGGGAAACCGTCATTATTTACGACCTGATGTTACAATCGATAACGTAGTAACTAACCGATAACGTATCAAACCCGATAACGGAGTAAAGAATTACCGATAACGTAGTAACCGATAACCTACCGATTACCGATAACGTAGTAACAAACCGATGACGTAGTAAATTTTTCTAACCGATAACGTAGTAAAAATTTACCGATAACGTAGTAATTTTTCCTAACCGATAACGTATCAACAAATTTACCGATAACGTATCAATGAACCAAGAACGGATTAAATCAATTGATAACGTAGAAAAGTCAACCAATACCGCATCAAAACAAGCAATAACGTATCAATTAATTGATATTATCTGATTAAGCGATTCATGGGGAAAGATATATATATTACTCTGATATATGTTAAATAAAAAGCAAATAAATATTTTACCGAAGAATAAATATGAACTGCATGAAACCGGGCAAAAACTGCAAGTAGCTGCCACTACCAGCAACACTTATTATGATACAGAAAATAGTGATGATGAGAATGATATCGTTGTTCATGTACTCAATGGCACCAGCGACAGTGAAGTGATCGACAGTGGTGATGATGAAGTCACACAGTAGTTTTCTGTTGTGACCAGAGGTGGAAGGAGAGAGTGGGTCATGGAGAGATGTTCTCAACAGATATCATTATTAGTGCACAGGATTATTGAAATGTTGTAAATTCATCCTTTGTATTATCACAGAAATGTATATTTTAATTGACTTCAGTTCAACAACCATTTTGACATCTAACCATACCATAATGACATGCTACCCATCCAAATTAAACAATACTATATTGTCAGAGACTGGTTATTAGGTGAGCTTTTATATCTAAATTGTGTTACACGGGCTCAGGCCAGCCTAAATTTCTGTGTTAGGGATCAAGGGGGGTTACTCAACTTCATCATGGTTGGCCGGGGTATGACTTAAAATTTAGGAGTCTCTAATGTAATTCCTCCGACCCCCATGCCGTAAATAATGACGGCTCCCTAAACAGATGTGTACACTTGAGTCAAAAGGACCAGGACTAATATATGCACGGCTAATTTCTCTGCGAACTTTAAAAGCAGCAATGAAGCTACAGACTCTTGCGCGCGATGGCTTTTGATGCATCATTTTTTTAGCTTTTATACCTGTAAAAAGACATTCTGAATACAGCGGTAAATTTCCTCCCAACATGAAAGGCGAACAGGCGGGCACACTGCAATGGACGCTATCAACTTTACCTTGCTGCAGGCCCCACGCCAATCTCGGCCCGGCCCCGCTGCTCTTGTACAGACTGACAGGACTAGTAGCCGGTCAAAGGGCCAAACGCAAAAAACAACGCCGAAGTGTAAAATCCGTAGGTCAGAACCATTGATAATAAATTTCCAGAACAAGAGATGTTTACAAGTTTTGTTTTGATCACTTCATCTAGGTTTATGTGAATGACTTTCTCATAGAGCTGTGTGTATGATTGTCCCGGGCATTGTTTGGGGGTAGCACCTATCGACACGATCATCGTGTCTATAAGCAAAAAATGCTTTACCGACGCGATGATCGTGTCAATAACGTGGTTTTTCTTACCTATCAACACGATCATCGTGCCAATAAGTGTGTCCTTTTTTACTTATTGACACGATGATCGTGTGTATAAGAAGCATTTTCCGCCTATTTGCACGATGATCGTGAAATAAGCGGGAAAATCTTATAACACGATCTTATGACACGATCATGAACCTTTTTTACGATCATCAAACACAGCAAAAATCAGTAATATTAATGCCTCGTCGGGCAAGCAAATTTACTTTAATGTGTATCCGCGCACTTGTCTTCCTTATAGCTAAAGGCATGATACTTTGTAAATCTAAAGTTCTGAATCTTCATCAAAGATCAGCGGACATTGTCAAAATGCAATGACAGTAACGAGAAAAGAGAAAAAATCGGAAAAAAGAGGGTGAAAGAAGAGAAAAATTACAAAATAACGGAAAGAATGAAAGAGAAAAAAGAAAAAAAATGTTCATCCGGAGTGGGATTCGAACACACTTGCTGGGGGGGGGGGGGGGAAGCATTCATCCGCACACCTCGTGTTGTTGTATGTTTGAAGCTGCAATTTTGTTTGTATATGTTCTCGAATTCATTATAGGGGGCAGTTTGAGTCTCGAAAACGTGCAAAATTGAGATCGCAAACACGATTTCATTGGTTGTTTATTATGAAACAGCGATAGGATTTTAGCAAGGGATGTCAGCAATTCAATTGTCAATTGAACAGGTGGGTCTAAGGCTAATTATGGAGAACACACTTTTAGTCACACGAGGAAACTCTTTCAACACGAAAGCCACATATTTGAGACCACTTGATACAGCAAAATGGTGACATATATTAAGTGTACAATTTGCATTTAATCGCAAGTTATCATGATTAATCGCAAGTTATTATGATTGTGTCGATAAAGTGCTTTTCCTTGCTTACCAACACGATCATCGTGTCGATAGCCAGAACGTTATTTGGGGCCTGGCTTACGCATGGACTGAATACTAGGCTACGTCCATGCTTAGCGGTACGCCATAGCTCACTCCGAACGTCTCTAGACTACAGTCTAAGCAAATTGTGCAGATATATGTGTTGTGAATTCTTTAAAAAATAAGTAAACAACAGAATCACACCAAGAGGTTAGTTTGCTGTTGGGCCGGGTGTGCACGGGGTCGACTTTGCAGTGAGGCCGGCCGGGATCTCTCTTGTGTTCGAACTTCTACCATGCTTGGAGCGCCATTAATGTTGTGCTCGCATCTAGCCGGTAATTGTACTACGGTAGTCCTTATGAGGATTAGATACCCGTTACGTTTGATATTATTTGGAAATACTTTTAAATTACGAAGTAAGACTTTTATACTGTATTCAAGATATAATTTGTTCCTTTCTGAGCATTTTCAATTACGGCCATATGCGAAGTTGATGGGCTGTACATGTATTGCCTATCCTGTACATACAGCGTAGCCCGGCCGTACACCAAACTTCGTTTGAGTAGACGGAGCAGAAGCAGTCCCGTCATTTATTTTCGACGAAATTTTCATAATAGGCCTACTCCATAATGGAAAAAACGACTAATTCAATGAATACAATGGTGAAATATTGAATTCTTATTTATATATGTTTTTCTCTCTCAATTCATTCAGCAAACTTGATCTCCGTACCGTCGGTCACAACGTGCAATGCCTTGCATGAAGCTTACAATCGACTGCCTCCATCGTTAGTTTAGCTGTTCAAGACATTTGTTTGCACTGCTCATTATAGTCGGAACAATCTGTAAACACTTACATATTGATATCTTTCCAGTATTTCGCCGAACTTTTGCGCGTCTTTGGCTGAGTCTCCAGTTTCGATTGACCAGACCTTTTCGAAGGGCATAGGTTTCTATGGACGCCACAGTAAAACAAAACTTGCGTCAAAGTCCCTCTATCCATAGAGGGACTGTGCTTGCATAGATTGACGGTGGTGTCATTACGTTTCGTCTTGTGTGTAAAGAAAGCCTGACTTCTGGTCCGGACAATAAGTCATTTTTCACCCCTTGTACTGTTAATTGTACACGTTTTGTGAGGCGGGCTGGGCATGCGAACCATGCGATTCAGTATCTATTGGGCTACTTACTCAGTAAAGATTCATTTCCGGGTCACATCTTACAAGCTTTGATAAAGACCCCCTAGCGTAATGGTCAGCCACCTTCAGAATCCGTGAGTGAATTTGACGGGTCTCTTTTTGTGTGACCGGATTATGGTAGAAAAAATATCAAGTCTGCTGGGGTGCCTAGCGGAATGTAGGCAAGTAGTTAAAGGATTCGGTGAGTTGGTTCAGCAATCGCTGACCACTTGAAGGATTCGGTCAGTGGGTTCAGAAATCGCTAACTCGTTAAAGGATTCAGCGAGTGGGTTCAGAAATCGCTAACCACTTGAATGTAAGCGAGTTGGTTCAGAAATCGCTAACCAGTTGAAGGATTCAGTGAGTGGGTTCAGAAATCGCTGACCACATGAAGAATTCAGCGAGTGGGTTCAGAAATCGCTAACCACTTGAATGTAAGTGAGTTAATTGGTTCAGAAATCGCTAACCAGTTGAAAGATTCAGTGAGTGGGTTCAGAAATCGCTGACCACATGAAGAATTCAGCGAGTGGGTTCAGAAATCGCTAACCACTTGAATGTAAGTGAGTGCCCTTACCAAACCTGCAGACCTGCCAGGTGGCTGTTGCAGATCTTCGCAGCTCGGCTGTAGCAGATCACTTGCAGATATCTGCAAATGGTCTGATTTTGTGTATATATAATTAGCTTTGAGCTGCAAATTGCAGCTCATGGGGCATGGTATGCAGATCAATGACATACACATGACAGCTCAAATGCAGCCCGTGACTTTTGACCTGCAGACATACAGCAGCTCATAGCAGACAACTTTCAGCCCATGACTTTTGACCTGCAGACATGCCACAGCTCATTGCAGACAACTTTCAGCCCATGACTTTTGACCTGCAGACATACAGCAGCTCATATTAGACCACTTGAAGACATATAACAGCTCAAAATGGACATTGCTCATTCACCATTATCATACTGCATGTAATGGGTCATATTTTATTTGTACACACAAAAATATATTTATTTCTACCTCATGTCATGCTCACTTCAATGGCTCACAACAATACAACACAAGCAGCGGGAGATCCTCGTCATCCTGTTAGATAAATGTGACACACCTCATCAAAGTTACCATACCAGTGAACTAGCTCACACGAGAGTAAAAAAAGATAACACCTGATGTAGGATGAAGAAACACTCATTTATTACTAAAGGCTACGGGAAAAATTGCATTGAATACAACAGAGGAAAAAGGTCTAAAACCTTTATGAAGCTAGCATAATGTTATATCAAAACTAGTACAAACTAGTCCAAGTTTACTGTCATGAACAACTGATGTTGGAGATATTGTGAGATGCTTACCTCAGCATTGTTTGATGAATCAAACTTCTTCTGAGAAATTGTGAAGAGTTAATCTCAGCATTGTAAAATAGATCAAAGTTCTTGTAGTTTATTAAATGTTTCCAGTACTTATCAATTCCAACAAAAGTTATTCTGATGTATAGAATAAATATAGGAAGCTTTGAACAAATACCGGTAGCAGTAATGAAATTGAGATCCTCTATATGGAAAGGACATCAAACTATATATCAAGCAATACACATTTGTTTTGGCATTTAATGAGAAACAAGAATCGCGAGGGTGTAATTTAAATAGATACAATTCACCCAGATGGACCATGGGAAATAAAAGTGTTACTTTATGTAAAATCACTTTGCAGCAAACATGTTTACAAATTCTGTTTACTCACTCAAACCAAGGGATTTCCATGCTGAAACGACACAATGCTACATGTAGGGCTACGCTCTAAATTCAATCGCTCGCGTTTTTGATACTTTTATAATGTAAAATTGTGAAGTTTTCCTTCAACATGAAGCCTTAATACCAGTCACAGATGAACTCTGAAATGATAGAAGAATGAGAAACACAAGTTACTGAAATGTGAAAATATATGATTTACAGTGCTTAAGTGCAGACAAAAGGTTCACGTAGCTTTTAAAATCCAGTGAGAATTTACATTAGCGAACTACTGAATAAGCCAGTTAAGGCCTGTCGATGAAAAAGAAAGTGAAGCAAGGCAGCAGGCTGGCAAAGACAACCATATTACACAGTGTTTCATCTAGGATACTACACCAGGGTGGGGGGATTGGTCCCCTTCCACTGGAAGGGATTTCGAGGGGATTTTAAAATTTTGGGAACTTAACTTGTAACTTGTACGGGTTTATTTGCCCCGAAAAATAAATTTGTCTGTTCACTGAATTCAAAAACAGGACCCATTGTGTGGGCCATTGACACCACAGTTTGCTTGTGACTTTCATTGCATGCCGTCTGCACTGAACACGTTTCTGTGACAATTATAGTCCGATTGTTCGTGTCGATTTTGCTATCAGAATTATTTTCAGAGTGTTATGGACATCCATACAATGCATAAAAACTTCAGTTTGTCTCCTTTTCTCAATCGTACAGAGATAATGTGACACAGAAACCGTATCGGGCGAGGGCAATGAACTTTGTGAACGTACACGTAACTCTCAACTGGCAGGCTTTCATATGCAAAATCAGCGTACGGAAAATTTACGCGTGGTATATTGTTTCAACAGCATTTTCATGAAGCAGATCAAAAGCCTAGATGAAACACTGATTACATGGTGATCGAAAATCGGCAATTTTATTGATGACAATTGTGTTGGATTGACTTTGTATATTATTTCAGCACCCTGTCTTCTTGAACCGTACAATCGCAAATCGGCAGTTTTACTGATGCCTGGCTTGAACTTTGAAGCAACTAGATATCCTTGATATACCGAATGTAATCTTCAGAAAAGTCTGTACAAATAAAAACTGCATATGAAGGAGATATGTCAAAGTAACTTACCTATAATAGTATCATTGGGATCGGTATGCGGTTTGCAATGCCGTTTGCAATTGAAGGCAATATATCCATGGTTTGACCTCATTTCTCCTGACGGCGAGACCTATTGGTACGTTGAATATGTCGTCAAGTATACTCGTTCAATTTGCTACCGTTTTATCAAAGTTTGGATACCGTTTTCGGCGAAATTTCATCCAAAGTTTAGCAAAGAAACATGACAGAGTAACCCTGAAGCTAATTCAATACGTGTAGATTAACGGTCGATGTGTCTTGCCGCTAACACCTTGACCTGCGTGACCTGGGTCATTAAGCGAATCTGACCAATCGCAGACAACTTTTCTCATGATAAATGACGTCATCATGCGTGATGCAGCCTAACCAACAACAACATGCAACGTACACGTTTTTCTCAAGGGTCTATGATTTGATGTTCGGACCTGTGGGGAGTAGCAAAAGTAGCGGTGCTCGGACCTACAAATATCAAAGGTAAAACGGAGCACAGTGATTCTGAGGAAGACATGTTGATAATTATAAGGCAACTTCTCATTGATGCACAGGGCTTTCCCGGCGTTTTTATATGTGTGCATACATATATATGCCCATAGGATTACGCTGATAGACTACATGTACACGTACACGCGTACTCGATCAATTTTCTGAGCCGAGATCGCAAAACGGACGCACGCAAATTTTAATTTGAAAATGGACTTAACTCATTAAATACCTGACCGTCCTTATAACTTCACTCTACTAGAAACGAAAACTCAACTATACGTACGATGTATACCTTGACTGGCTCATGTTTTGCTGCCAGTGAACTGTTTCGAGCTGCCATAGAGCTGTGACAATTGTAGTGTCAACAAAGTTTTACTTCGAACGATTTTGAGCTGCATAACGGCTGTTGACCGATCGGCCAAGAGCTGCACAAGTCTGCATTTCGTCTTCCAGAGACACTCGAATATGCAGCAGACAAATGACAGCTCCAAACGCTCTGTGCAGATCTGCATTAAAGCTGGTTTGAGCTGTCACAGCTCTGAAACCGATCTGCTGCAGCTAAATGAAGATCTGCACGTTTCCTATGGGTGGGTTCAGAAATCGCTGACCACGTGAAGGATGCAGTAAGTGGGTTCAGAAATCGCTAACCACTTGAATAATTCAGTGAGTGGGTTCAGAAATCGGCAAGCCGAATGTGGATGACTAGTGTAAAAATTCGGTCAGTGGTGTAAGAAAACGGATGTTAATTTTGGCATGCATTACGCGCCATATCTATGGGATTAGCAGCGTGCGATCCTACTTGGAATAATTAAGAGGTGTTAATGGGTCGGGGACGTAATGAAGCTGGACCCGATCGACTCCACAACGTCCGGTTTATAGACACGTGCATGCGGGTATACGGTAATAATGTTTTCGGATTACAAGTTATTTCGGATTACCCGCAAGTCCATTTTTAGAAATAAAAGTGTTGCCACTATTTTGAGAAGAATTCGTCAAAGTGGTTTTAAAGTACTTTTTACATATTGGTAGCGAGATTCAATGCAACTAGAAGTCTGCAGGGAGTCAGTATGTTGCTGTAAAGTGGCAAAGTTTCGAATAGAAATCCGAAACACATACCGCTGCAGTTCCAGACTTAACAGCAGTTGACATCACAGAGTTGTTTACATTCCGCAATCGTCCGTGTATCTCCGAATTTTCCCTCGTTTTTGCAGTTTTTTAACCCTCGGAATATTTTCTGTGCGAGGAGTGCTCCATGATTCGGTACAGTATGTATGTTAACTACTGAAATGTTGTTGTTCGAAAACTGTGAACGGCCAAATATTTACGAGGACAGCGTTCAGCTTTGTGTAAATGCATGTCTACCTTACCGCTTCTGACTCCATCAACCGATGGATAATCCCGATTTATCGCAAAGTTTCTCCTGACAGCGAAAGTCAGTGTTACAAATGTATTTTCTAGTACTTTGCGGATGTAAACATGTGTAGCTTATCCAAACTTTGGTGTTTCTTTAGGCTAAAACGGTGCCAAAATATTAGAGGTCGTGTATTTGAGCTCCGATGGAGTGGAGTAGTCATTAGTCCCCACGGACACCGTCCCGGGGGACTTATAGGTTTGGTCATGTCCGTGCGTGTGTGCGTCCGTGCGTGCGTGCGTGCGTCCGTCCGTCCGTTCACGGAGATATCTCAGACATTCTCAGGTCAATTTCTTTCAAACTTTGCACAAGGATAGTACCCTACCCCATACAGATGCACGTCGATTTGTTTCACAATGCGATCAAATTTGGCCGTGTTAGAGGACTTTTTAGTTTTCACCTCCATAGACTCCCATGTATAAGGCAGTCCATAGACTCCCATGTATAAGGCAGTCCATAGACTCCCATGTATAAGGCCAAGAAAAATAAAAATTTAGTTTCTCATCGTATTCATATTGCAAAAAGGATGCAGTGACACAATTTTTAGTCCCCACGGATGAAGTCCAGTGGGCTTATAGATTGGGTCATGTCCGTCTGTTTGTCCATCCGTGAGTCCATCCGTTCACGCAGATATCTCGGATATTTTGACAAAATGTCATGTGACCTCGATGACCTTTGACCTCAAATATACATATTTGCCCATAACTCAGTAACCACAAGTGCTACCGCCCTTCATATATGGTATGATTGGACACTTTATGACGCCACATATTGTACCTCATTAAATATGTGCATATCTAATTTTGAGCAAGCCAATAGAGCTAGAGGTCTGATTTTTGGTATATAGGGATAACTTAGCAATACGATTTTTTTGACAAAATGTCATGTGACCTTGGTGACCTTTAACCTCAAATATACATATTTGTCCATAACTCAGTAACCACAAGTGCTACACCCTTCGCCAGTGAACATTGCTGATGGATACTAGGCGCTATATAAATTATTTATCCTAATTATTTATCCTATATATGGTATGATGGGACAGCTTATGGCGCCATATACTGTACCTCATTAAATATGTGCATATCTAATTCTGAGCGAGCCAATAGAGCTAGAGGTCTGATTTTTGGTATATAGGGATAACTTAGCAATACAATTTTTTGACAAAATGTCATGTGACCTTGGTGACCTTTGACCTCAAATATACATATTTGTCCATAACTCAGTAACCACAAGTGCTACACCCTTAATATATGGTATGATGGGACACCTTATGACGCCACACATTGTATCTCATTAATTATGCGCATATCTAATTTTGAGCGAGTCAATAGAACTGGAGGTCTGATTTTTGGTATATAGCGATAACTTAGCAACAATTTTTTTGACAAAATGTCACATGATCTCAGTGACCTTTGACCTCAAATATACATATTTGTCCATAACTCAGTAACCACAAGTGCTACACCCTTCATACATGGTATGATGGGAGACCTTATGATGCTTCATACTGTACCTCATCAATTATGCGTATATCTAATTCTGAGCAAACCCATAGAGCTGGATGTCTGATTTTTGGTATATAGGGATAACTATAGGATAGAAATTTTTTGACCAAATGTCATGTGACCTTGATGACCTTTGACCTGAAATATACGTTTATGTCGATAAATAGGTAACCACAAGTGCTATATCCTTTATATTTAGTAGGGTAGGAGACCTTATGACAACACACGCTTTACCTCATTAATTATGCACACATCTAATTCTGGGCAAGGGAATAGAGCTAGAGGTTTGATTTTTGGCATATAGGGATTAATTAGCAATACAATCTTGTTTTAAAATGTCACGTGACCTTATGACCATTTGACCTTGATTATACATATATATGCATAACTCAGTAACCACAAGTTCTATACCCTCCAATTCTGATATGATATTAGACCTTAAGATGTCACATCTTGTACCTCATCATTGTTATCGGAGATTTTTATGGTAGGGAATGTAAACTTATATTGTCGATATCTAGCAAGAGTTTTCTGTAGCGTCTATGGCTAAATGTACACAGTTTTTATCGTCTGTTTTTTTCCCGTTGGCGTCGGCTTGAATCCAAAATGTGATCTTCATCGTTACCAGAACATTCACCATGACTAGTATCAAAAAACCCTCAAAATTCTCTGTGTCATTACTCGGAACGTGCCATGCAAGAGCAAAGTGTACATATTCAGAACGTCAGTTTGATCGTTAATGAGATTCAGTGTTAAGGTGGTTGGAAAGGCTAGAGCGTCAGTTATAAATTTCAACAAAACTATTAAAATATAAAAGGAGTCAACATTCTCTGTGGAATAAAAAAAACTAGACATTTGGGCACAAAGGCATTGCAGAGTTATAGCCTGTTAAAACTTCTGAAAAACTGACCAAATAAGAAGAAGTTGGGGAGTCCTTAGTGTATATGGTAGAGGTCCCCTAGCTTTTAATAAAATGTTTGAAAAGGGAAAGTCATTATTTGCTGTTTTTCAGGAAAGTTTGACAAGGCGGTGCTGGCATTTAGAGTGAGTGACTGCTATAATTGTAAATGCATTTTTAGATTCTTTGAGTGTCAAATAGGTGTAAAAAGTGAGATTACCAAGAAAACTGCTCTATGACTTCAAAAGAGGGGTGCAAATATGGCTTGTTTTCAACATTTTTGACAGAATAACAGTTTTCCTACGTAATTGTATACCAATTTAATCCAACTTTGAAATGAGATATGGACATGGAATTTTTACAGCCTATTAACAAGGTTACAGATAAGATTTGTATGGCACAATTTTCCTGTATTTGAAGTACTTTTTGAAAAATCACATTTTGAAATTTCAAAGAATTTTTAATAATTTTTTGATATATAAACCCATGTAAAATCATAAAACAAATTTTATTTACAAATCCTGCCGTACAAATCTTACAATAAATAGTGTCAACATATTTATAACTAATTTGGTAATATTAATACTATCCAATTAAATTCAAATATGTAAAAAAAATATGAAAAATTAAATTTTAATATTTACTGGTGTCATATTTCAAAATCATGGCTGCAAATATACAATTTTTATATTCTTTGGAGAAAGTATTAACTAAGAGACTTATCCTGAAAATTTGATCTAAATATCTTGATTCTAACACTTGAAACTTGACATCAACTCTGAGAAAAGAATTGGTGCAAAAATAGCCTTTCCAACCACCTTAAGAACGAAGTATTGTTGTCGGGGACCGCTTGGCAAATAAACTTTAATGTATTCCAAGATAGATCGCACAAAGAAACGTCAGCAGTTGCCTGTCCCGTTTTTCTCGAGAGTGTATGGCTACTTATGAATGTTCTAAAAGCAATAAATGAAAGGTGTTTTTTGTCACATCTACATAAATAAATGTACCGTTTTACAGCTAGAAGAAGAGAGTTTGATAATTTAGTCAACATGGGGTCTCTCAATAGAATAGTCTATGCAGGTATAGGAAATCTACATTTCAAATACTTACCCCATCTACGGTGAATGGTTTGCCAAAACTGAGTGATCATCACACAATTACAAAACAGATGTAATAAAGTCTCATTTTCTACACCACAAAATGTGCAGGCAGGAGATACCACCATTGCAGGAAACATTTTGTGTAATTTAATATTTGTTGGTAAAATGTTGTGTAAAAACTTCCACTGAAAGTCTCTGAGTTTAGTATCAATTGTAAGTCTCTGTGGCAGTAAATAAAGTGTTTCCCAGGCGTGCACATTAGTATTAAGGATGCTATTGGAGTACAGTTTGGCATTTGGTGGTATAAAACGTTTGTCAAGAAACTTTGGTGTTATAACATTTGTCTTACATTGTAATAGGTACCAGGGAACAAAATATTGACCTCATCATCATCATGTTGCAAAGCTGTAAAGTCATTTGGACTCACATTTGTTTTCCATTCCATAGGAATGGAGTGCACAATCCCATACCATTTCAAAAATGAATGCTGTGGTACACCAGAGTCGGTAATGTCTTGCCAATTTAAGAGATGACCTCTTCTGTCAAACATTTGACCTATGTACTTGAATCCAGCATCTGCAAATTCTTTATAGAAAAATACTTTTTCCACCAATGAGAATTTTGTGATTGTTCCAAATGCATTGGTTCAAGTAATGTGTACCAGTTTCTGAAAAGCTATTGATTACTAACCTATTGTTAAGTAAACTTTTCTCAAAGATTGACAATTGTACAGGAAGGGAGTTCACTCTGAAGTTACTTTTTAAAAGAAGATCAATTTTATTAACAGGTTTTAGTTTGTCTTGAAAAATTCTTTTCCATGGATGTGTAATATCCTCATCAAAAAGACGTCAAACCCAGTTAATCCTCTGTGCTTTGTGTATGGAAAAAATATCTGGCATTCCAAGTCCTCCTTCTGCCACTGTACCTATCATAGTTTTTCTAGAAATTTTCTCTGTTCCCTTCCACAAAAAAGAAAAGAGACGTCGTTCTGTTTGCTTTAAGAGGTCTGTGTGAGGATCTGTTAGATTTAGCACATAAAACAAGCGTGAAATTCCCAGGGTTTTCACAACCTGGACTTTGCCATGTGATGTAAGATCCCTCATTTTCCAGAAATTAAGCGATTTACTTAGATTTTCTGTTGGACCAGCAAAATTTAGTTTAGTAGCATAATTTTTATCATACGAAATAAAGATGCCTCATATCTTGATGCATCCATCAGGCCATTTTACATGCAGAGGTTTAGTTTTACATTTACGCCAGTAGCCCAACCATAATACCTAACATTTGCCCTTATTTACTGTTAACCCAGAAACTGATTTAAACTCATTTAACAGTTTTAATACATTAGTGGCAGAGGTAAGATCATTCAGAAAACCGGTCAAATCATCTGCATATCAGATATTTTTAAAAATCTCGTCCCCAAGGTGATTCCAGTAACAGAATTATCAGAACGCATTGTGATAAGAAAAATTTCAAGAGCGAGGATGAAGAGCATCGGAGAGATAAGGTCACCCTGTCTTACCCCCCTGTGTATATCAAAATAGCCTGTGCTCGTTCCTCTGTTCATGACGCAGCTCATTACGTCTGTGTAAAAGGTTTTAATCAATCGAATGAATGAAGGACCGAAGTTAAAAGCAGTTAAAACTTAGAACAGATCGGACCATTCTACTTTATCGAATGCTTTTTCGAAATCAACTGTTAGGAGAATGCCTGGAACGCCTCTCAGAGCTGTGTAATCTAGAATGCTGTCAATCAACCTAACATTGTCTCCAATGAACCTGTTTTTGACAAAGGCTGTCTGGGTTTCATGTTTATGCTTGGAAGAATCTTTTCCATACATTTTGCTAAACATTTTCTACCTATTTTGTAGTCTGAATTTAATAATGAGATTGGTCTCCAATTCTTCTCTCCCTTTTTTTCTAATAAAACAATTACAGCTTGTCTTTGGGATGGAGACAAGTGGCCCACTTCAATCGCTAAGTTCAGTGATTGTACTACATGGGGTCCTATGTGAGGCCAAAATTGTTTGTAAAAGTCCACTGGCAGGTCGTCATTACCCGGAGTTTTGTTCTTTGGAAATGATTTAATTGCACTCAGAGGTTCCTCCATGGTGATATCTCCCTCGCAGTATTCCCTATCATCATCTGATAGTCTCGGAATACTAGGGTTATTTAAGAATTTTTTTCATGCTCAGACTGGTTTAAGAGGTCAATGTCCTCCCCCAGACTCGAACTATATAAATTTTTATAACAAGTTTTAATTTCCTTATTGATGTCTTTCTGAGTGGTTAAGGTGGTGCCAGCTTGGCTTTTAAGAAAGTTTATCTGTGATTTCTTGGCATTCATTTTTTCCAGGGACATGAAATATTTGGTGTTTTTTTCACCTAATTCACTCCAGTTAGCCCTGGATCTGATGATAGCACCCTCGGTCTTTATGTTATACTCATTTAGCAATTCATGTTTATTTAATTCGTACTCGGCAGTTAAAAGTTCAGTCGGGTTTGAGACTAAAATCTTTTCCAAGTGTGCACATTTTTTCTCTAGAGTAGATTTTTTTTTCTCTGCGCTCCAGGCACTTCTGCTTTGATCAGAGATACACATATTTACCTGCGATTAGACGAGTCTAGTATCGTCTAGTATCAAAGTTAGAATCGATCTGACGACTTTTGGCTGAGTCAGATCTTGAAGGTCGTGAAATCTCCTATATATATCGGACATTTACCTGCAGGCGATTTTGACAAGTCTAGTATCGTAGATTATTGAAGTGTAAAGTAGTACTGATGGGTAAATATCAGTGATTTCACAGACCCGACGTACCGAGCCACAAGACGAGTCATAGTAGTATCGTCTACTAAAGATATTAGAGCCCACAAATCACCAATAAATATCGGGTATAAATATCGGCGATTTCGCAGGCCAAGTGTTTCTTAACACACGGGAAGTCACTGTAATATCATGTAATATCGATCGCCGATAAGTACCGGCCATTTCGCAGACTCGGCGTCTCAAAGATACACCGCTTCTTTCGATATTATAGTACCATTATCGACGATTTTACAACTGTTCCCAGATACAAGGCAAATCCTTGTTGCGTCTGCTATTCGTTGTAGTATGTCGTCTAGCAACTGTCTCCAAATTGCCGATAAATATCAACGATTTCACAGACCCAGCGTGACACAAGACAAATACATCATTGTGGTAAAGTGCAATATTGACCGTACCAAGCCGATAAATTCGGATAAATGTTGGCGATTTCGCAGCGCCGTCCGCCAAGATACAAGGCACATCATTGTAGTATCTGCGCCGTACACTAGCGATGTAAGTATGGACTGTTATCTACATGTAAAACAGAAATTGAAGGAAGTCACACCTTGATACTAAACTGTAACTTATCTGATATTTAAAAACTGTGCAAAGCCGCGTCTTCATGGAGGCAAACTGTCCAATGGCGTGCTGTCGTACCGCAGGCATCATTCGTCTAGAAGCAATGAATATGATCAATAAATGTCACATATTAAACGTTTTTTTATAACATAAGCCTTACCAGTGTCGTGCATGTACCTATTACCATAGACAGAAGAGGGGGGCTACTGTCTATGCCGGTACTTTACCAATAAGGTATATGCTTTACCATAGCGATCTATGGATAGTATTTCAAAGAAAACAGTTTATATCTTTATATTAATTTGTTCTACCGATCACCAACACGCGCAGGGCTTATCGCCCTGATCAAATAACTCGGTAGCAGCTTATCAGGTAAAATTTTACCTTATGAGCTGCTAACAAGTTATTTGGTCAGGGCGATAATTAGGCGCTACTGTGAGGTTGGGCATTTCCACTAGTAAGGGCATTTCCACTAGTAAAGGTACTTTTAACGTCAAACTCAATGATGGCGCTTTAATTTTTTGTTCTTCTCGTGGAAAAGTCAGTTTCTTGACAAAGCCTGGCGAGCACACCCAAAGAACGCGCTTAACCTCGTAAACGTCTTGTCTGACTTAAAGGAGGTGACCATCAAGATCGTGCAAATATAAGTGCGTAGCGGGCCGTAGGAAATATATTGGATTAAAATTTTCAAGAAAGCGAATTGACAGTGTTTGAAACGTTCATACATGTGTTGATATTAAGTGTCTTTTCCATAACGTTTCCCCGGGCAGTCCCGGTAGTGATTAGGCCTAGTAGGACCGGATTTCTCTGATCTTGGCACGTTCTATGACTGTGACAGCGATCTTTACCTGATCTTGTGAAACAGTTGGCCAAAGTTTTTCAAAATTTAAACAACTACCACAAGTTTTCTGAGATCATAATGTAAAACTTTGCAACTCTTTATCATGGCATTTTTCTCGTTCTCTCTCGCGGTGACGTATTTTTTGATTGACCATAAATTTATCGTAACGAATAGTCAACCAGTATAGCTTCATGCAGTGAATTGCTCCAGCTGCCAGGCAAATATGAATATTCATGAGCGGAATCATTTTTTTTCTGCAATAATTTTAGTTCTGTTATTTCAGCTTTTTCTTAGTTACTGACTGCTTCTTAATTTATATCTTTACACACATAATGAACCAGTGATTTTGTTTTTTCACGAGTTAGTAACCGCTTGTGTACCGCACTGCGATTACACACAACGTATTAAGTAGTTGGCTTCATACTGTGTGGATTGATGCGCTACGTGACTGTACCTAAACCTCTCTAGTGCTTTATTAAGTCTAAGCTTCCTGTCAAATGAACATGTTTGAACGTGTCTGTTGTTCCGGATGATAATTTATTTGCAAAGTTATGTCATGCACGTGAGAGCATATGAGTGTTACCTTGCATGGAGGTACCCTTGGATGATCTTTGTGATCGACAGACCTTTTAAACACACTCGTCATCACAAGAGTTATCAAACCGCATAGTGCTCTGCCGACTGCTTTTCACATCATCTTCCGTTTGTAAAATACATGACTGCAGTTTACAGGATGCTTAATGTTGTTTCTTAAATTATTCGATAAATTCAGAACATGTCAATCCGATTTCTAGAACTTTGATCCGAGGTTTAGTAGCAAATTAAAAGAGAAATATTGTTCAGAGATTCACTACTAAAGCGTCGTGTATATATACTTATATTAATACGAAAATATTGCTTACAATTTTCAGAAAGTTGTGGATGAAAGACATTCACACATTCGTTCAGCGTGTTCAATTGGAATAAACCAAATTGTATGGTCATTCACTCGCTGCAGATTTGATAGAAAGTTCAAAGTCATGAAAATGTTCCTCATACTAATCATGTCGACGTTTGACCAACAAACGTGCCTTTTCCAGACCAGTAAAACGGTGAAGATTTACAGAGAATGAATTATTAGTGTGACGAGTGTATCACTTAAAAATCTTTCACAGAAATATGTTCTGTTAAAGAAGCAAACCTGATTGAGACTGCATGAAGGACTTGGTTCAAGTCTGTGATTTATGAATGTTTGAGTGGGGTGAACGCGATAATTTGTGTTCTGTTTTCATGTGAAACGCGTGAGTGGGGTGAACGATATATAGGGGAGTTTCTCCCGGAATCACAGGTGAATTCGGCAGAAACTAATTCACTACTGCGCAGACTCAAAGGTAGCGCGTTCAATTAATCGCAAGGAAACCTGGCCTGGGCTGCCAAAGTCCAAATAGGTTTGTATGAAATAGGAGAGACACAATTTTTTAAGAAATTCACCGACTTGAACCAAGTCTAACTGCATGTAAGCTTTGTGTGCTGTTAAATTCAGACATAAAAAAATGCAAGCTTTTTGCAATCCAAGCGAAATTGTAAAATGGACCAAAATATGGGTCGAATAATATTTAATGAAACTATCTACAAGTGCCAGTGGCTCACGGAATAATAAAAACGACTGTCTTAAGTGATTTATCGATTACCCTCATGCGTAATTGTAAAGTGTAAAACAAATGCGATGCGAATACTAATATTATAAAATGTGCCTGAAGGTGGTTCAAATCTCTTGTTAGTAAAACAATGCCGGTCAGCAGATCGTCTACCCTCAGTCGGTTTTTAATCTTTCCACTCAATTGCTATATTGTAAATATTTTTATGATTTTCTTGATATATTTCTGAATTTATGCAAGCAACATCCTAAAGAGTCTCATTAAATAAGCAAACATCTTGTATATCAGGGTATTTTGTTTTAGATTAGATTAGATAACTGTATTGCCATCATATTCATTCATGTACATTTTAGGAAATTGTCTTGCTTTTCGTCATACAAATCAACACAACATCAGATATTACATGTAACTAAAAACACTTTAAAACCGACTATAAAACCAAAAAGTAATACGAAGGAGGCATGAGTAAAAAAGAATATAAAATCTTATGGATACAGGTAATAAAAAAAATACTATTGCAAATTAAAAATTGCGATCTGAAAGTATTTGAACAGCACGTGGATAAAAACTATTGCTAAAATATGCGGTATTCACTTTAAAAGACCGATAGCGCCGTCCAGAGGGGAGCAATTGAAATAAATCATAAGATGGATAAGTGCTGTCATCGATGATGTGTGAGGTCCTGTTAGCCACACGCTGCCGATAGATATTATCAAGTGAGGGTAAATCTGTGCCAATAATCCTTGATGCAGATGTTTAATTGTGCTTTCTCTTGCTGAGATGATGAGCCAAACCAAATAGTGATTGAAAAAGTTAACACACTTTCGATCACAGCCCTGTAAAATTGAATCATCATATTCTTACTGATTCCAAATTTCTTAAACCGCCAAAAAATAGGGGCGTTTTGGGGCACTTTTGGTGATATTAACAGTGTTTCTGTGCCATTTTAAGTCATTTGAAATGGTAGTTTCGGGGAACTTAAAACAATCAACAATCTCTATGGAAGTACCATTAATAACGAGAGGTTCAGGGACAGGTTTGTTTTTGACAAAGTTGATGAACATTTCTTTAGTTTTAGAAACATTAAGTTCAAGGTTATTTTCTGAACTCCAACTGACAAGACTGTTAACTTGTTTGCGATATGAGGTTCGTTGGAGTTGTTTATGAGCCCTTCAATGGTTGTATCGTCTGCAAATTTAATCAATGGAGAGGTATCATGAGTAGAAACGCAATCATAAGTATACAGGGAGTAAAGGAACGGTGACAGAACAAATCCTTGAGGTGCGCCTGTATTGAGTACAAGAGACGAAGACATGACATCACCTATTTTAACAATTTGTGGTCTGTTCAAAAGAAAATCAAGAATCCATAAACTAATAGAGTCGACAAAACCGATTTGTTCAAGTTTGCCGAAAAGCTTGTACGGGAGTATCGTATTGAAGGCCGAGCTGAAATCTACAAACAACATTCTAACATATCTATTTGGTTTATCCAAATGTTCAAGTGCGTAATGGATACCTAGAGAGACGGCATATCCTCAACAGATCTGTTTTGACAATAAGCAAATTGAAAGGGGTCAGACAATGAACTGGGACAGGACTTCAAAAATGCCAGAATCAAACGCTCAAGTGTTTCATTACAACAGAAGTCAGTGCGACTGGCCTGTAGCCATTTGAACAAGATATTGACGCTTTTTTCGGTATCGGTACTATGACTGATTTTTTGAAGCAGTGAGGAACTTTGCATTGTTTGAGCAATATATTGAAGATGTCTGTGAAGACACCGGACAGCTGCTGAGCACAGTTATTCAACAGACGTGGTGAAATTTTGTCAGGACCTGCTGCTTTCTTGAAATTTAGGCGATTGAACTGACTTTGAACGTCAGACTCATGAATAACAAAAGGGGGAGTATGCGGACCAGTGGTAACGGGTGGATCCGGGATAGGTGTTAATTTTGTCAAAGTGACTGAAGAATACATTGAGTTTGTCAGGTAACTCGACATTTAAGCATCTGCAATTCTTGATATTTTCTTGTACTTTGTTATCTTTTGAAGGCCCTGCCAAATATTTTTTGTGTTATTTGCTGTAAGATCTTCCTCCAGCTTATTACAATAGTTCCTTTTGGCCGATTTGTTGAGTTTATGCCAGAACAACAAGTATTTGCAATGATTTCCCGACATGAACGAAATGTTGTCGCTCACTTCTAACGTCTCTACAAAGACTTCTTTATACTTCATAAATAACTATGCTAAAGGAAATCGGCGGATTTCCTAATTCAACGGTGGTATAAAATTTAACAATAGCCGTCACGTAAGGAAATTTTTACTTGAAAATGACACCATTTTTGCATATTTGCAGCCAAATAGGGCAGGGAATACTTAACAGCTGCAAATGCATTTTGCTCGTATGTGCAGAGAACAAAAACGAATGTACGTAATTTCCATATTGTTATTCCGTTGAGGGCGCTCGCAATAATTACGTAATATCGCGTTGAGGACTGTTTACATGTCCGTCTCCGGTGTCCTAGTCTCAGCACAAGTTTGTTGTTGCTATTGTTTATTTGATTAAAATATGTTGGAGTTTGATAGTCCCAATTAAGATTTATACTACCAAACTAAAGTTTCTTAAGGTAAAGCGCGACGAATTCGGACGCGCACACGCTTTAGAACGTTTCTGCGCAGATTTAACTCCAGCCTGCCGCAAATTGGTTATTTTGTAGCGCATGTATTTAACATCACCTGTCATCGTTGAAATTGCGCTTTTACCTAATTTTTTGACCCAGTCTCTTAGAAATACACGTGACCTATAACCTTGTCATATTTTGACCCCCTAGGAAGCTGGTTTTTATTCAATATGATCGAAAAATTAACTTTTCTCGCCCATTTACATGGCGCATATTACCCATTCAACTGGAGATATTGTAAAAAGTAGCGTGGTGACACCCTTTTATTAAAAGTGTAAACTAAATAGTATTATGTCAGGATTTTATTCGCCAAGTTTGGTCAAAATGACACCATTCAAATCGACAGGAAGAAAGTTCGAAAATTATGCAGTGATATAATTTCGATATCGTCATTTTGTAATCGATACTTATGTTAAAATTTCTTTACAAACATCATGAAAACTATACATTCGATAGATATGGATCTTAAGTCTCGGTATTTATTAAAATTAACTCATTTGCTAAGCGTTTTATAATTGCTTTCTTTAGTTTAAGTGAATTATATCATTTTTATTTATTTCTGATGACGCCATTTTAACGTCCATTTCCATGGAAACGAGCGTGGTGACCCCCATTTTTTATTTCATTTTTGCACTTGCACAACTTCCAAGAATATTTGTGTAAAGTTTCAAGAAAATGACACCACAACCTAATTTTGACGTAATTCGTAGTACTTCACCTTAAATAGAACCGGTAGGACAGTTATAGAACTGGTTTTCTGAAGATTTCTTGTTTTCCTTCACTGCATACACACTATAATGTATTGTCCTCTGATAATGTTGCGCTGTTTTTATCACGGTATGATTGCCTTATGCGCCAAACCAAGCAAGTTGACTAATCTGTGGACGCTGTCACCAGGTCAACACTGGATGAACTTTGAAAAAATTTAACACCGAACCGTTACATTCTAGCCAGTGAGGTCATTGTTGATGTTGTCAAAGTTAATCCGGTGATAATCTGGTAAGGCCAAAGTAATTAAATTCTTTGTTTTGCGTCCCAACCCGCTTGGGTTTATAAGGTTTTCATAAAAAACACACACAGTGTATTTGAATAGGAAATTTTAGGACATGGCCGCTTAGCTTTTCTGAACTAAAATTTTGTTACAATTTTTTATTTGCTGCAATCAAATTACATTGTGTTAATTTTCTTGTGTGTGTTTTTCAGCCGCTTAGACGCGTACCTTTTCCCATTTAGAGTGGACGCAAAACAAAGAATTTACTTACTTTGGCCTAACAGTGTATCTCCATGTACATCAACGTATAGACGGTAACGATTGAAGTACTGTCTATGGTCAACGCGCGGTGATCATTCTCCCTTATCGATGCAACAGCATCTCCCATGTCCTGCTTTGCCGGCCGATCACGGTGTGTAATTTTTGAGTGAGGCATTGTGCTTGTTGCTGGCTTAAATATATACAATGTTGATCATTTTAGTAATGTTTTATTGCTGTACTGTACATAGCATTGTGTACAACCAGTGTGACCGCGCGCGATGAAACCCCATTTGTTCACCGTGCCGTGACTGCGTGCAGTAAACTCAGCGACATAATATGCCGAGTGTATTGTCTCAATGTTCGAGGCTTTATATGAGTTTATAAATAGGAATACATCACTGAAGTTCGTTTCCGATCTTAATATTTTACTGTCGTATGATGTTGAGTCTTACAAAGGCGTTTACAAATTGAGGGACCGCTTCCATCTCACTCCGATGGAGTTGAGAAGACTTATGTTTACACAAAATCATGTTTATCAACAAAAAAGTCGCACGTGCGCAGCGCGACGACCACCGCCCTTCAAGTTGTTTCTAGATAAAGCTCCAGCGGTAACGTTGCAAAGCACCACATGACTTTGATGGTGAAAGTCTGAACTTAGCACGCTTATCTCTAATTATTATTTGTAATTACATGAAGCAGACTATCTTTCAGTCTGCTGAAAAATGTTTGAGTAAAGTTTTAACTTTCTATATTCTAAGGTTGATCTACAGTCACTTCATACGTCATCATAAGAACTATGCGATGAAAAGATATTGTTGAAGTACGCTTACATGACATAATGTTAAGATCCAGCGAAGTTAAAAAGCGTCATCCATATTCATCAGTTTGTATGTCATAAACTTACAAAACCCTGGCCGGTAAGCAGCATTTCTATGAGGAAAATATGGCATGTTACAATGCATTATGGGTACTTTCTCTACATCTGAAGGAAAACTGCAGGTATTCTAGCATTGACACACATTAAGTTGCAATTTTGCCGTATTTAATCTCTACATAGAACTTATCAGATAAGTATACTTTCTTAGAAATAGTTATTATTGATGAAATCTAAAATTATGAAAAATTGGTAAAGATGTAAATTACTAAAAGGAGAAGTACATGAGCAGAGTTGACTGTTGGTGTAACACCGTTTACCATTCCATATTAAACAGAAGATTATTCGGTGACATCGCCCCCGCCCCATCAGAAAACAAAAAAATAAGTATCAAAATATGCAAATTAAGAACATTGTACATTGAGGAATATTAAAATTTTGACAGTTTATAAAACATAATGAGTTTAGAGTGTAAAATCAAAATACTGAAATATTCGTATCAATTAGTTTTTACTCCTTTAACTTAAATGATCGCGGTACAATTTAAGAAAACAACGGTACGTGTTGGTGCCGATAGGCGAAGACAACTGGTCATTTGTGTAATAATAGCCGGGCAATTCAGTGCGTTCAGTTTGGAAAATTCTGGGAGTTCATAAGGTCAAATTATCGAGACTCAATTTTAAAAGATGAACCGTTCCTTCGGTTATTATCTACCGTGCGTGGCGCACTCTCATTTTGTTTTGTTTCATTCTTTCCAAGTTCGGGTAAGTAATCAGACCAATAATGACAACACATTGAAACCATAAACTCACTAAGTCGAAGCCTTACATGTATTTCACACCACATCACTCAAAGTGAATGGTAATTGTTATTTGCGTTTCCCGGCATTACCTGTGGAGAACAATACTTTGCGGTTCTCTTCGACCAGTTTCCGAAACAAATGCTAAGGAGATACACCACAATATAAAGGACCAATCAAAATCAGAATAAACACCAGCCAAAACACGGTAGGAATGCGCAAACAAGCAGAAGTAATAAAAACGAAAGAATAACTAGAAACCAACACACGATCCTGAGTATTCTGCATGGCCAGGGAGTCTCAAATACAGCAAAACATTGATCACGCCGATCGAAATATAGTGCTTCCGATATCATTTTAGAAGAACAATATAAACTCAATCAGGTTTTTATATAAGTTGAAAAACGAGGACAACACTCTTGGGAGGGACTTCGATCAAGAGACCTATGACAAAAGAAACCCGCTAAATCATAAACGGTATCCTGTCGAAATGGATCACAAATTAACAATGTTTTGTACTGATGATCATATGAGTACCGCATAATATGTAGCATATCACATAGTATTGGTGGACACAGAAACCCTAACATATTCAAAACAAGACAAAAACTTAGTTTAGAATCCAAACTAACTTAGAGTAGGACCCTAGGGTCTATGAACTTACTCAACAATGGTGTCGATTTTGGAGTTATCCCCCCTATTCTAGCTCTGATTTGACAAGAAGTACTATTTGAGAAGTTGGCTAAATAAAAGGAAAAAATTGATAATAGAATTGGTACATCTCCTCAAGGAAGTTACTCAATCACAAACAGTACTGAGACGGAATTCTGCCTTCTGGTTATACACTTCGTGTAATGCAAATCAAAGACTCCTCACAGCGCATGCGCACGCGGTATAGTCCTGGTAGCCATATGGCCGGCTAACTGCCTGGCAATAAGGCCAGTGTCATACAACGATTTTGAAAGAAATTTAACAGTTCATTTCATCGAGAACACTAGGAGACCTTGGCCAAAGCAAAGAACATCTGTTGATCTGTGTTTGGACTCTTGGGTAAACAACATCGGATGAATAAACTATTTAAATACTAAAATTGTATTTCTCAACAATAGATGTTGAAACGTTTCTTTTAATTTCAATTTACAAAAAAAAAAAACAGGTAAACTTTACACTGTATGATTATAAAAAGTGAATGGTGGTTTTGACTTCATTGCATTGCTATAGTGGCGGTCAGTGTACCGTTTCTCATCTCAATAAGATCAGTATTATGTCTGCTGAAGCATTGTACCTCTGGTATTCTTGTCATAACAGTAGCTGCACTATCAGAGAAATGAAATGCTAAATTAAAATTCTTCCAATTTCGTTGTATGACTGACAGTTTTGTTAACAATTTAGCCATATGGCTGTAAAAATTACAAATGACCTCAAAAGAGGGATAAAACTGCAGCAAGTGTGAAGGAATACAGTAAAAAATTGGCCGACTAGCGGGAAATACAGTACTCGTTAAAATAAAGAGCAAAGTTAAAACAAATACAGTAAAATACTAACCGACCAGCGGGAGATAAAACACTTGCAAAGCAGAGACTAAAAAGCGCAGACGTTTCGGGTGCAACCCTTCGTCAGTACTAAAAACTCGCTAGAGAAACGTGAAAACACAAGAAAGAAAAACAGCCAATCAAACAAGGGAACGATCGAACGCGTTAAAATATGCATTCATACCGGCTGGTGCCAGAGTACCGAGTTTAAAAATAGTGGCCTGTTCGAGTTTATGGCGGGTAGAGTCTGTGGTGGAGATTATAGCAGACACTGCCATGTCGGACCGACCGCGGTGGGGTGGTGTACAAAAATGCTTGGCCACCGGATATGCGAGCTTGTTGTCGGTCACAGTGCGAAGATGTTCAGCAAAGCGATCGCCTAGGCGACGCTTTGTTTCGCCAATATATAGCATGCTGCAGCGTCTGCATTTGATACAATAGATGATATTAGCCGACGTGCATGTGAACACGCCGGAAACATTGACTCTACCACGCGGGCCCTGAATGAAATTGGTTGTAAAAGTATGTGGGAAGGTGTTACATACTCGACGGCCACATGATGATGTTCCAGTAGCACAATCGTGATTAGGTAAACTGGCACGCACCAGCCGGTCTTTGATGTTCGTGTCACGTCGAAATGCCATGATGGGAGGTACGGAAAAAATATTCTGTGTGTTGGGGGAGTTGGTTAAGATGGAAAACTCCTCAAAGATGATTTTACGGATTCTATGATTAAAAGGATGGTATGTTAATACAAGAGGAATGCGATCGCATTGAGAACGGGTAGTTGACTTTAACGCGTCCTCCTGCGTTAATGGTTCAACGCGCTCTTTGGCTTTGTCCACTACAGAGCGGGGATAACCCCGAGCCGAGAACCAAGTGCTAATAGTGTCAAGCTGCTGCTCAAAATCCTTTTGGTCAGAGCAAATGCGCCGAGCGCGTAGAAACTGTGAAAATGGAATGGATTCCTTGCACCGACGGGGTGAGCTGAGCTGTATAGAACATATGCATGAGAGTCTGTGGATTTATAATGTATGGAGGTAGACAGCGAGTCCTCATTGATATAAACTGATATGTCAAGAAATGCAACTGATATGTCTGAAATAGTGGAAGTAAATTCCAGTGCGGGGTGAAAATGTGAAACGAAATCAATAAAATTATCTAATTCTGTGCGTGAACAAGATGCTGCACCAAAGCAGTCATCAACATACCGTTTAAAGAGCTCGGGAATGTGACCGGTATATGTTTGTATTATCTGTTTTTCGATGTAACCAACGAATAAACAAGCGTAAGAAGGTCCCATGCGTGTACCCATGGCAACACCGCGAACTTGTGTGTAGAATTCACTATTAAAGGTGAAGCAATTTAAAGTTAATACTAATTCATATGGCTGACCGGGTTAGTTACGCATGCGCTGTAACACACATACTGGTCATGAACGATCACAATTTTTCAAATGCTCAATAGACTTAGAAAAATATGACTATCCTGACGTTAGTTTTCTCAGTTGTTTTGAAAAGTAATCTGCGACTTTAAAGATGACAACTGATTTCAATAATCGTCGTTGAATTTCTGTCACCAGCAACCAGCGGCAAAATTTGACAGGGGATATTTTAAATTTGTCTGTGCGGTTGGCACTAATGTCCGACAGATTTGTCATAGTTTGTTTGAAGTAAATATACTTACTGCGCATGTCCCGGGGCAACATAAACGAAAGTACGTATTTTCTACATTCTCGATCCATTGAGGGCACTCGCAAATATGTAATTGACGTTTGACGCTTTGTGCCTAATTAGGTACTACGCGTCAAACGTGTTACACGGCATTTTATAATATAGACAATATCGGCTTCTGATCAATTACTGCATGGACTAAAAGATTCAGTTGTGTATGGATGGTTGCAATGCCATTGCCGACCCTATTAACATGTTTTAGGTTTTCGTTGGCACGGTTTCTTGACGAAGTGGCCGTGAACTTGACATATTTCCCATGACTAAATCTTTCTGAGTCTCCGAGTAGAGGTACTTTTAGACAATTTTAGGGGGAAGCAACGTGAATTCAACTACATATTCGAACACAGGGTTGAAAAAACTACTTTGAAAATTTTAGAACATGCAAACTTTGCCTTATATTTACGTACTATTCGCAATGTAAGATCACAGGGTATCGCAAGCAATATTCGTCTAAAAGTAATGAATATGAATAAATGTCATGTGTTCCTGTAAACTTTTTTTCATTATACAAGTCTTACCTTTACCCTGGCTATCTCTGTATAGTACTTCAAATAAAACAGTCTAGATCTGTTAATTGTCCTCCCTAGTTCCATTCATTAGTTTGTTCTGCCGATCACCAACGTAGGGGTTTATCGCCCTGACCAAATAACTCGTTAGCAGCTCATCAGGTAGTAGACGGACGACTACATTGTGAGTTGCTAACGAGTTATTTGGTCAGGAGGAGTATATTTCTACTTTCAAACTTTACTTTCTAAGTACAACTCACTTGTTTTAACGTATGACTTGAGTATTTTTAAAACTTGAGATCCTCTTAACTCTGAATCGTGACCACGGCCGCTATGTCTTACCATCAGTATACAGTAGCCTTATTCAGTCACGTGTTTTACATGTGATCACTGAACCACGTGACTGATGCCAATTGTCCAGCCAGTGTCTTTCATGCTGATGAAGGGTTACGGACGGACCTGAAAGCTACAGACAGTCGTAACTTTATTTGTTGAGTGCAACGGTTAAAACTACATATTATGATAACTATATTGTACCTTTTGCAGATGCGCCTTTGTTTAGATAAAATTTCGACACTTTTCCAATTAGGCGAGAACAAAAATTATCTGTTCAACGGGCCCGACCGACCCATATTTGGACCACTCCACATTTTTCTTTTTTTTCCCGAAATCTTTACGAATCTGAAGAAACGCGGAGATGTTATTCAGTGAACATCTGTCTGTAAGATGAATGACCTTCACATTTTCGATGACATTGACTTGAGTGAGATTGATACAGGCTATGATTTGAAGAGTAAAGAAGAGTAAAGGTAGAAGAGTAAACATTTGGTCAAGGTGAAGGGCAGGGTTAATACGCCGTGGAAAATAAACTATTACGCCACGTGTTCCGTATAGCTTAGACACTCTGTACTGTATTGTTTCACCGGCGTTTATTTCACGTCCGAGTGGTTTTACAGTCTATATTTTCTAGTGTTCCTATTTTCGGTGTTCCTTGAAAATTCTTTATTGTTCTTTGAGTCATCACTCGTTCCGATTTTCGTCATAGTTTTCTCCTATCAAGGTGTGATTGTAAGCAGCAGTTCTCACTGCAGGACGGACATGATTTGTGTTTCCGTTGTCGAGAATGCACAAGGAGTCAACCTTGTGACAATTGTTTAACTTGGACAGAGGGCGAATGGATAATTTCGCTCCCACGCTCGACGACATCACCCCGGACATCCCCGGGGCTGACCCGTCAGTTTCTGAGTCGCGAGTTTTGGTTGGAATGCACCGTGCTCATATGGCTGGTGACACCAACACAGAAATTAGCTCCGTTAGATTCAGTAGATTGAACTGTAGAAGTGAAGGCAAAGAAGCGGTTCTGAGACAACCAACCCATGTCAACAAAATATTGAAAAAATCATGAACGTACTAAACAACATATCCAGCATATGTTATGTGACTAAGAAAAATCATGAAACACACAAAAAATAAATATTATATGTTCTGTTTAAGAAAAAAAAATCAAAAAAAATCCGACCTACCAACCCAACTTTGAAGTCATCCCGCCCGTTGAACAGCTTGTTTTGGCATTATGCTATTTAATTTTAATTTGTCATTTGTCTGTTTTGGAAATATTGGAATACAACGTTAAAAACTGTTTTAGGGAAATGAAACTATATCAGCAGTGAATCTCTTACGTGAATTTTCGGTCGTGACAAACCACTTTCTTTTCGATAAATCTCTCAAACTACTCTCGACCTTGATATTTTTCTCTCGCAACAAAAGGCAATTTATGAAAATAGAGACCTTTTTGGCTGAAGTACATTCATCTTCGTTTTCAAAGTTTTTCAACAAAGATGAAATAATTCAGACATTACGTAGCATACTTCAAAATAGCTAGTGTCATTTTCGCAGTAGTTTAGTTTATTTCAACTGAATACACTAAACCGATCACACAGAACGCCTTTTATCGGTATTTTACTGAAATATTAAGCGAAATTTGATTAATTTATGAGAACATTTCACTAATTTTAAGACGCTGGGGGCGTCGTTCATACAACGGAAGTAACGGACGGAGCAGCCCATAATAATTGGAGGGTAATGGGTATGGGAGAGAGTGTTGAAGAACTTCACTTGTCTAGTTTTACATCAGATATAAATTACTGGTCCAGAATTGTGCAGATAAACGTGACAAACAACCCATCATTTCATTTTTAAGCGGTTGAAATCTGTTTTAACAGATAAAATGGAAAAAAAAAGTTTTGTAACTGAATTCTTTGTCCTTAAGTATAGCTCATGGGCATCGACAAACTATTCACTATGATATTAGTACTCATATAGTACTAAAAGTTGTCAAATATTGAATATTGAAGTGTCAATGATATGAATATTTTATTTTATATTTGATAATAGTTTTGCAGACGCATGTGGCACAGTAAGTCCACTCCTTTTGTATTTTCCGAAAAGCTAACCCAATATAATTTGTCGCCCAGCATTTGTCAAGTTTGAGAAGCCGTATTTGTTCGATGATAATTTTATAAAAGAAGTACATTTTTTGTCTCGTGTAATGCAGAATCCGTCTCGCACGTGCTAACAACATAAAGATCATCATGGTGGTCTATTCCGGAAAAGTTTACGATTGCAGGGCCTTTAAATGGTCGAAATAAAGGATAGAAACTTGAAAGAAGACTGATTGTTTCAGCTAGTCATGATTATATTGTCACCAAATTATAATCGTGTCTTGCTCCTCCGAGGAACTGATGACGAAATTAAACTGGCGGAGTTAAGGTGCTTATATTTCAAATAATCTGTTACCATAAAAATCAAATTCATTTAGGTATTGACCGAAGAACTAGAGACGATCTTAGTTCGATCTAAATAAATTATCTTGAAAATAACTGTGGATCAATTTGCAAATGTATGCTTCTTGTTTTGCAATACACTTTCATAGGCGACGAAATGTTTTGTATGTTCCTAATTAGTGATTTGTGAGATTTCTTTGTTTTTCTAATTATATAGCATCCTCAATGATTTGTTGAATGATTTATATTTCATAGTGACTTATAAGCCCCATGGGCTGGGGAATTCATCTTGTATTTTTCTCATTGAGTTACATACTTTTGTAATTACATGTCACTATAATAAACATACTACTACTACTAGCCTACTACTACTACTACTACTACTACTACTACTACTACTACTACTACTACTACTACTACTACTACTACTACTACTACTACTACTACTACTACTTCTATATCATACAGTATATTGGTGGCGCAAATACAGCGATCTGATTGGTTGAGACGCGGAAAGAACCGTGGTATGTTCACGATATACCACGGCTGGCATACGCTCGAGCTATCAGCTTGAGCAAAAGTCCGTTTCTGACGTTCCACGCCGGAATGTTAATATACTGTTATGATATAATAGCAATTTATCACATGAACTAGCCCGTATCTCCACCTGTGTGACGTACAGCAGCACAGATAAGAAATCCATATTACCGCTGTTGTACGTCATCAACCGGAACTTTTTTCCTGCAATGGTACCGTTCGTACATGCAGGTTGCCACACAGACCGATTTGTCGTGATCGATGCCGTGCTGTCATGGCATTTTGACAAAAAGGTGACCCGATAAATCAAGATATGGAAATATAGAAGGCATGTCCAACGACATTTCGAGTCGCTAAAGCTTTAGCTATTCCCAAGAATCGAATGAGGATACCGTCGATCGTTATAATGGCTCAGTACGTCACGGCTCCAGTCGTAAGGCTCAAAGTGGACGTCGTCGTACCTGGCGATCGCCAAGCGATGTCGTACCTGGCGATCGAGGTTGGCGATAAACCCGAAATATATACTCCTCAACAAAAGTTCAACTTAATAAATGAGTATCGTATAATCTTCGGGAAAGCGACATAGAAGGCACAAGCATAAAGTCATTTTAGGAACAACGATAAATTTCCTTCATCACACTTATTCCGTCGTTTCTGGATCGGAATCAAACCTGCAGCGTAAGGCAAATATAGTGAAAACATAAGCTGTCGACCTACAGTGCAGCGCGGTAGAATCCGATGTATTTCGAAAGTTGACTCGGACAACACTCACAACAGAACAGAGTTCCCGTCAAGTAACAAAATTGGGATATACCTACGGGCGATATATGTGTCACAGCAAACATCAAAGTCCGTAAGACGAAAAATTGACGACCGAGATGGCCACCGGCGAAGACCGGTGACGGCAGTGCAGTGCCCACTACAACTTACAAGCGTACACTCTGTGTGTCATCTATCTGAAACTTTCGGGCTCGCCAAGGTCGTAAACTTGTGATATTTTAAAATCCACAGCATCTCTAAGAATGATAACTACTGTTTCGATCGTGTCGTTGCATTAGTTTCATAAATATAATTGTAAATATTCTAAATAACTCAAAATACTATGGTTATCCGTCGCTAGCGCGGTGAAAGTCATGTCCGCCGATGGTAGACTTGCCTTGGCATCGGTCCAGCGCGAGACAATGATTGACATGCGCACGTGACCGAATCCGTATGTCTGATTGGTGGAGATACCATTTCATGTATCAAAAGTTCAGCTTAATCGGATTTATGAATGAAAGTATGCCTGTAATATTTCCTGGGTGACGGGCCGCTTTACTCAATAAATGAAAGTAATCCGCGTAAGGAAAAAACACAAAATCGCGATAAAAACCATGCAATTTGTTACAATAATTTTGATCCATCCACATCAAAGAAAAATAAGAAGACTGTTCATGAGATAAATATATAATCCCATGGATTTTTTCTCTGTTTGACGTCATTGTATACTCGTGTTTTTCGCGGAGCCGCAAAACTTCTCGCCTTCGGCTCGAAGTTGTACGGCTCCGCGAAAAACACTCGTATACGATGACGTCAAACAGAGAAAAATACCATGGGATTATATATAAAAATCACACCCAGCGACGGTATACCACTCGATTTTGACCAGTTCACTTCATATATGCATTCGCTATCGCTCGTGCATATATGTCGTGAACTGGTCAAAATCTCGCTGGTTGTGCTTCATTGCTTAAATATTCCTACTTTCAGTAACAGGGCACCTAACATAATAAATGTGAACAATTTAACTACCCAAAATTCTCCAAAATTAGTTCCAATCGTGTTGCTGGTAGTCTAGTGTGTATACACCTTAATTTTACAACGTAGATATTGAATGCTGCGATGAACTGCCAACAGATATACCGAAGTTGTTAGTTCACCGAAAGTGAACGCATATCATACACATTTGAACGCAAGTTGACGTTTTTAAGAAAAGCTAAAATTTATTCATAAAAATGAACTCTGATCGTATTAGTAGGAGAAAAGTTCATCATGAACATGAAGAGTCGTTTAGACGTATTATTGAATAAAGTAAGCACACAAAATGTTCAAAAGGAATGGTTAGAAAAACAAAAAGTTTGAAATGAAAGAAAACGCATGTGCAAGAGCAGAGTTCAAGGTTCAACAGCGAAGAAAAAATAAGTATTTCTATTAGCATTTCAACGAAGTGAATGTTTATTCATGTTTTACGTATTGTATCGTTGGGATTTAGCAATCTTACATGCCTTCGTTAACGCATATAAACTTTATAAAGCTTATAATTCATTTATAAAATGAAACTTTGACAACAATTATGTCCATCATAAACAAATATTTTCAATACAGAAAGTGATTACGTTAACGAGGAGAAAACACGTGTTCTGGTTGACTTGTTTCAAAAAATAAATAACTGTTCATTTCCACAGCAAGGAGTTTTATTTGCAAAGAAAAAACTGTGAATCACTTCTTGGCATTTTAGTATTTCCTAAAACAGGAACAATTGTACTCTCCCGCGTTTCGTTTTGCCGAAGTGTGTGTAATCGCCAAACAATGTAGACACAGGAATGGGAGATAGTTGGATTTGTGAAGGCGGCTTTGAAAAGGTATAGCCATAGGAGAGCGCCTGTTAGCAACTTTAAAATATAAGCACCGCCAAATCGGAAATCCTCGAATACCTCAATAATATATGAATACCAAGACATAAATTCAATTTCTGAAACTGGTATCTCGGACGTGTTCATCTACACGTAACAGGCGCACCACTAACGGGACTTGGGTATGAACCCATAACACTGGTTGATGGTTGTCATTTAGTCCCTAACATCACTGTCTGTAGATTAACGAGCATAATGAAAAAGTAGTAAATGTTGTGATAACTTTTGGAATGCTCTTGAAATTCATTTATGATGAGGTGTCAGGTCCGCAAATAGAGTCAAACTCTGGTTTTAATGACCGGAATTTATTAAAATTGATGAATCTTAGGCCTGAACATCTTTTCATGGAGGTAATGGGTAAAATATTTGAAAAAAAAGAACACACCAGAAGAAATAAAAATAGGACAAGAAACTAAGTCAAGCTGGATTCATACGCCATAAACGCTAATGACACAGTAGCCCTGGGTGTTTTGTTGTCGTCCCTATAAAATATAGAGCCTTGCAGCACGCTGACAGGAACATCATTTACATCTGATGTCTTGGCATTTTAACTGTATAAATTATTTACGCCTGTATAAAACTTGAAGATTGTGATATCGTCAAGATCAGCTCTTTGCTTAGGTCAGAATGACAAAACGAACGGCGTTCCCGCTATCATTTCCTTTTTCGTGCACAAATCATCAAGACCAACATGTGTATTTTCTCAAGATGGTCTGGCGTTAGGGTGAAAGCCGGGTCAAACAAAGTCGAAGCGTTCGTATCCATGGATTTTATAAGATGATTGTAAACATGCGGTTGGAGAAATTTGCTAAGAAATGTACTTATTATATTGGCCTATCGTTACCAGATTTATTCGGGGGTTTGTTGTGAATAGCATTATCTTGTATCGGTTAAAGGTATACTGTTACCTGTTCAAATTTTGCCACAGTTACCATGGAAGGAGAAAATCTAACCAATCACAGATTTTAAGCGGGTGGCCGCTTTTTAAAAACAGCGCCCTCACGTTGGCTTTTTGAATTCCAAGGAATACCCCTTTGACCATATATGGGCATATTTAGATTACAGGTGACTGTATACCTTTAACTAGTGCACCCATAAATAGTTGACTTTGAAGCTTAATTCCAGACGAAATCAGCTAATTTGTTAAACTTGACTAAAAACCAGTATAATGACATAAAACGTAATTTCCAGAATTGATAAAATACTAATTCAGCGCATTCGGTAGATATACTTGACAATATTTTGATTATACAAGTACACGAAATAGTGTACTGTATTTAGACATATTCATGTGATATGATACGAGAATAAAGAATTGTGGTTTTGTTTGATTGTGCAGATGCCAGGTCCAAAAGTTCCCTCGCCGCGCAAGACCATTACGGTTCGCTCACCATAAAATTCGTGAAAATTTTGGCCCAAGGGTTTCTGTTTACAAGTCAACCAGCTTTTAAAGTTGCCTCTCACCGGATGTCTACAAGGGATGGACAATTTTAGAGCTGCATCTCACCGGGTACCTACGAGAGATGGAAAATTTTAAGACACGCGGTGTTACTGCTTATTTACCGGGTATTCATATCTGTTATTGCAATTCAATCAGTTACTTTGCTAGAAATATTATTCCATTAACTCTATTATGTTTTTTGATGCATGGTGTGGCAATTAAAGAAACCAACCGTTGTAGATGATGGCTGTAATGGTGTATGCATGTAGGGACTATCTTAGTATGCTTGGGTATTTGGATTGTATTTTGGTGTTATGTATATATGCATGCGCCTTTAGATGGCCAGAAAATCTCTCTTTTTTCATAAGGTGTGATTTGCCATACAGATGAATAGGGATTTGTGGAAAGGTCAATGTCGGCAACATTTCACTTTGAACGCTAAAAACACATCAACAGGATGATACCGTCTGCTACTTACTGTAATATTTGACCGTAATGAAGACGTATCTTATCAAGCGTTCGGAGATGAAGGCATGATGATAATTATTTTAATTTTGTTGTTGTTGTAGTTGTTGTTCCATAACACTGATTTTTCTTTGTTGTAGTTGTTGTTCCATAACTGTTGATTTTCCTTTGTCAGCCAAGATCGAATGTCTTAACGACAAACGTACTTGCAGAATACAGACCGCTAAGGCGAGAGGGCAATGCACTATTCATCACGTGACCATCATTATTGCCATTACACGTGAATCGTAGCTCCATGCTGTCTAATAGAACAGACGGACGCCGTGTATGTTAGACATAATAAAAAAAAATTATCATGGAATCAATATATAATTAATAAAGTATCGACATTTTCATATGCTTAAATTACAAATTATCGGAAAACGTTGGCTAAATTAACGATTCCTTAATAATAGAGTATTGGCAGTGAGCAACATCACGCGTAATGGTTGAAACTTTCATAAGATGGCAATTGTGGACTCGTCCTATACTACCTGCTGGTCAGGTTATCTTAAAACGAGATACTTTACAATCCTACTGAAGTTATAACCAAAGATAATTGTAACCCACGATAATGCTCAGCTAAAATGAAACAAGAAAGTTGTGACGTTAATTTGCATTTGTTTGATAAAAATACTTTTAGCAAAATATATTCGCCCCAAGTTCATGTAAAATTAAGCTGATGGTACAATCGGACGAATTGAAAGATGGGTAAGTAGATTAAGCAAAAACGCGTGTGTTTTAGCCTCTTATTTCTATACGTTGCAGAAAAATTTTAAAGACACAATGTTGTTTTTTTGCTTTTTAACTGAAAATACAATTGGTCTCTCCTAAATTTTCAAGTTATGCTTCTTACACTTTTCATCACGAAGTATTTTGATCATTGTCTTTTACTTGGACTCCAAACGTAAAACATGTGTCCTTACTTTTGGTGACAATACCTTAAGACTGAAATGTCAACTGAAAACAGCATTGACGAAAGCAAACATCACCAGTGAAGCAATAAGACTACTTTAGCGCATGCGTGAAGGTGGCCCTCAAGCAACGATATTTATCCTGACGTTTGTTTGATACTCTCATTCTGAGCACTTGTTGTGCAGAAAATCTCTCTGTCCACTACCGTAGCAGTGTGCGAAGTTCACGCAAAATCTCTACTGGCCAAACTGGCCAGCAACTTTAAAAAATCGCTGGCCCTGAAGAATATCAACTGGTCAGGTCAATCAATCATGTCAAATCCAAATATTGTGAAAGTCTTTTACCTGCAATCAGAGGGCCTAGAACATTTGATTGAAAAAATAAAAAGACACCACTTCAACATCCTAACATCGAACTGTTTTTGTGCCTTTTAATTCTAAATGAAGATGACTATCAAAACCAAAAGTTTGGGCAACTGGTCGGAGTGCCAAAGATGACTATCATCAAATTCAAGTAAGGGAAAATAAAAAATTAGGGCAGCGCAACTGATGGAGAAGTGTCGAAACCCACATTAAAAGACATCACAAAAATGTAATCTTTTCAGGTGACCAAGGCAAATGACCATCAAGGTCAATCACAATCAAGACGCGATTTTGTTTAAATATCGGACATTTACTTTCTATTATCAAAGTTTGACGTCCGACATATTTCCGTCATACATGACAATCTCTATTTCGGCCTGTTCTTGTCGGCAACTGTGTTCTCGGATTTATCATTTGTTTGTTCTTTCTAGATGGTATTCTTTGAAGCCATTTTCAAGCGTAATCCAAGTAAAACTGTACTTAAGAGAGGAAATGTGACTACAATTTTGACGCTCTCTGCGTAAAGATTGTAAATTTTATGATTAAATTCAACCAGTCATAATCAAATGATTATTTATATCATTAGTTAATGCAGTGGATGTAATAAAGCTGGCCCTCTTCCCTTGCCTTCCAAAAAGTCTATGAGCGCACACTGACTACATCGTGATCTCGCTTGCACGTGAAGGTAGCAACGTGAAGGTCCTACGCGGGGACTACATCTTGTTAATCAAGGTGGACGATGTGGTCACTGCGGAAACACTGTTGAAAAAGTAATCCACCGTACTATGATGTGGCCAATACAATGTAGATATTGTGCCTGTTTGACAGCCATTCCGAAGAACAGTTGTTGTGACTTGAGTTATTTTTGTCTCTTTCAGAAAATAATAGATTTTTGTGGGATACTTATGTACCGTTATTTGAAACGTTGTTTTTAAAGAAAACGCGAGTATGTGAAGGCACGAGTCACTACAAAACATACCTCGTACCTGGAGTGATAAACAACCTTATTTTGTTACATTTTAACAAACTGAAAACAATAAATGTCGATAGATAAGGTCATCTTGTGATTGAATATTTACATTTTCAAAATTCATTCATTTAATATTCATCAAAAAAGATAAAATTTTAATAAAGGACACCATACCCTTATTAAAATAATTTGACACATTGATAAAATATTTAGAAATGCCAGCGAAACATGAATATTGCTTGATCGTGATAGGTTTTTTGACAACTTTTTCTATGGTTAATAATTTAGAGTTAGTGGTTATTACACGAGTAATAATTTATGAATCCGTTTTTGAATTAATGTATGTCTTGAGGTTGAAATATCCAATTATTTCCTATATGTAATTTTGGCGGGAAAATATAGGCTGTTAGTAACGTGCATTGGTAGAAAGCTAAAGCATCGCAAATATTTTGTCCAATCTACTCAGGAATATATTTTTGTCAACTTTCAAGTAATTTTGATCAGAACTTAGTACAGCTCGATCCTTAGCTACTCTGAAATGTTACCCATGCCTTAACAATAGGCCGCAAATTATACCTCGCATATTAGTCTGAAGCACGGTTGTTGACTGATGTAGTTTTGTTTACGACAAAATGGTCGATCGCTATTTGGTACACTAGCATGTCAGTACTTACAAGAAAAGATGCTGAGAATTCGATTGTGAAGAAGGTAATAGGACTTCGGTCATTTACCGAATACCAGTACATCAATATAGTTATATATGCAACATAATGATAATTCGGCAACCAATAATGATCTGACTTTTTAGGCCACATTCTATGCGGTTCTTGCAACATTTGTGGTAATTAAAAACTACTTTTCCTTTCAAGACTTCAATCGGAAAAGACAGTTTCACAGTTGACTTAAGAGGAAGAAAACAGCATCTACGACTTCTGCTTGTCTATTCGGGAAGAGACCTTTCTCCCGACGACTGTACTGTGCCAAGGTATACGTAACCTGGCCGTGCTGACCGGACGATGAAGCAGTTATGATATTCTTACAAACACTTTGATGCACCACGTGATACGGGCGATTGATTCTCCCAAGACGTAAACCGCAAAGGCAAGCTACGTGACACTGTACATGGTCTTGAATATAGTGTTACAAACATGTTGTTTTGGTTGTTCTGTGACATGGTCTTGAATATAGTGTTACAAACATGTTGTTTTGGTTGTTCTGTGCGCCTGTTTAGCACAGACATGAATAAAAAAATAACAATCAAAAACTTCTACTTGCAAGGTATACTTTACTGACACGTATCAAGTATCCGTTAACACACGGAATGATGGGCGACGATTTTTTTTCATCATTTTTCAAATGCCTCATAGAGATAGAAAAGTAGGAATACCCTTACGTTAGTTTCCCTCCTGTTTTGCACAGTTTCCTTCAACTTTCAAGCTGATAGCGTATATACAGTGTAATTAACTATGGTTGAAATAGTTGATAATTGCTATGCTGTCAGCAGAGTCTGCGGCAGCAATGGCACAGGGAATATTTTTACAGATTTTAATGCGTTTTGCACTCATTTGCAGATACAGTCTTAGTCTGTCTCAAGTATATTGAAACGTACTGAACGTGTACATAGGCCCTGGAGAACAAAAACGACAGTATAAAGTTCAAACATTCTTGATATATTGAGGCCATTTGAAATTACGTAATATTATGCGTTGCGTTGCAGTGCGATCAAATGTATTATAGATAAAAACTGCAGCTTCTACTTGTCTCATTGTAAAGACTGAATTCAATTATGTAAAGGTACACACTCTGCTAACGTGTTTTGGATTGGCGTTAGCGAGGATCTCGACGAAGGAGCCGTGGAGTTGGCAAGCCATCCGTACATGATTGAATCTTTCAGTCTACGTGTATTTTTGTGACAAATCAAAGTTTACAAGAAATGAAGATAAAAGTTTATCACAAGCAGGTATGGTTGTTTATTTACGTGTTATTAGCAAAGTATGATACCCATGATTGGATCAGGTTGTTGGTTTTATGTATTATATCGTACACGTGACCTCTCTATTCTAATACCAGGGATGCTCTCTCTCTCTCTCTCTCTCTCTCTCTCTCTCTCTCTCTCTCTCTCTCTCTCTCTCTCTCTCTCTCTCTCTCTCAATGTATGAGTCTGAAGCAGCTTTGTGTAAAAATGCCAGTACTTATTGTAGACATGCAATTGAAGACAATGGAAAAGGAAATAGAATCTTACAAATCCCCTCATCGTGGTCAACGTCACTATTCCAAAGTCGATAAGCATCTCTCGCTTGATTAATGTATTATTCTTCATTTCAATTGTATCAGAAACTCGACCTCATCGTATAACTGTCATACCATATTGATGTCATGTAATGATATTTTCTCTAGCTTCTCTATGCCGAGAGATGGTACTTATATGGCTCTCTTGTTTCTTTTGGAAAGTAAACTTGTCAACAAAATGACATTTGGTTAGTGTTTATATATGCATGCACTTGAATACGTTTATTGGAAATATTAACGATGGTGTTCGACCGGCCGTGAATTCGCGATTGCATATCTGACTGTAATGGATCGCAGAGCAAGAGAACATGGATCCTAATCATATTTCACATGTGAATAGCGGACCATAAAAACACTGAAATGGTTATACTCAAAACAAGTTTACGTTGTTTACTTGTCTCATCGCCACAATCAGCGAAAGTGTTAAGTACTTTGTTTACATATTTAAAGTAAACTTCAGAAAAAACAATATTTAAGAAACATATTTGGGAAAAGGTAATTTACATTCATCTATTATCCCAACTGATGCGCGCAATAAATGATCGCGGAAATGAATTTATCTGGTCCAAGAGCCACTTGCAACGATCTTACTGTATATTTCATGGTCACCCTGATATTCGATGTAGGGCTAAGATACTTGTTGTGTAGCGCCCCCCTGGAGACAATATTCTTCAATTATTTTGTCTGACTTACATCTCATCGTCAAACGTCGGCAAAATCTATCAATCTCTTTGCTGATCGGTTGATGGAGACCGATCTCCAGTATCAACCATGTCTTTAGGGAATGGACATTATTTATTGGGAGGAGAAGACTAGTAGAAATCGGGGCGGAGTTTTATAAAACCGCTATGGACAGGAGGGGGTCAAAGTATACAATAGACAGCTAGAGGGGTTATATTTTAGAAAGAATTAATGACACTATGACATTACAAAGAGGGCCCAAAATGTAAAACTACGGGATTAGCGTTTGATTATTGTGCATGAAGTGCGAGGACAATACATATCAGCAACGTTGATGGTTGTAATGGTATATAAACAACACGACGGTAGCTCTAATCTCTCCGAGGACACACACAAGGCCAGTCTGTACAAAAACGAAAAATGTCCAGAATTAGAGATTGAAGCCGTCACGGACACAGGTGAGATATAAAAGAGAGTTGCACGACTGTGATTAATATTTGTCTCCAAAGTATTATCGATACGATTGAGCTGCAAAGATTATAGTATTTTTGTTTTGCTTAAAGGGAGATATTTTTTGGAAGATGTTTCAGATTATTCATGCAATGTATCAAAATATTAATGTTAAAGCATGGATTGTGAAATGTTTACAGTTCATTACTGTAACACTGAGTTTCTTGACTACCTTATCGGAGTATAACAGGGAGTATATTAAGCCCTTTCTACTTCTAGTTTTTATTTTTTTTAAAATACACTAACACATGAGCTTCACAGGCCAGGATTGCATGATGGTGTCGCTTACCGCACATTTAGAAGAAATTCTGTCTTTTTTGCTGATAATTTTGCACGTTCTTTATGATTCAGTGATTGATCTTCATCGATTATTAAATAGTTTAAGTTCTTCTTATAATAAGTTGAAGCTAAGTGTAAATAAAAAGTGTGAATAGGTAAGTGAAACAACCAAGGTTATTGTTTTTAAAGCTTGTGGGCATTTATCCAAATCGGAAAAATTGATCGATAATGGCATGCATGTTCAGCTTGTATTGTACTGCAGATATCTGGGTATTCTGCTTTCTTGTATAATTCCAGTGGTCAATGAAATCAACAGTAAAAAACGCTTACGTTCGAAATATTATCAGTGTGGTGCGCCACAGGCGACGGAATATTAGCTTCATCTCCAGAAACAAAATATCCTTGCGTGCTTCGCTTTAGAGCCGGAGCGTCATCAATGACCCAAAAGTGATGAGTTGTTTATAGCCTAGCTCCGACTTTTTGAGCTCAGCAGCAGCAGCATGTGTTAAGTCTATGGCAAGACAAGGAAAATGGAACACCCACAGAAAGTGAAAGACACGCACAGAAAGTGAAAGACAGCAGGGTAACTTGAACAAAGGTCGGAATAGAAAGGCTACGGTAATGTAACTGAACAAGGGCAGAGTATGATGATTTTTTGATCAAGGAGAAGAGAAAGGCAGCATAGTGGTGGCAGTAAGGGAAGGGTCTGTATTTTAATGCATCCACTTTTTGAGAAGCAGCGCCACCAGCTTAATGTGCCAAGGCCCTAATCAGGGGGACGGATTTTCGGAAAAGTATAAGAAGAGAGGATAAGCAGCCTGGAAAGTTTTATCAAAACTGATCACCATGTGCAATCTGACTTTGAGGAGACTGTCACCTTGCGCAGATATAGAAGTTTATATTGTATCGAATAATAGAAAATGTAGATGATGAATTAAGCCTAAATCAGTAGCGAAGAAACAAGAGGAGTCACGGAGACCGTGGGCTTCTACTCATATCTATACGGTCCGATTTTGTTACCTATGTAAACGTCACATTTTGCCAGTACGTGTATATTCTTTTGTGTATATAATTTTCCATTAAAAGGATTAATAATTGACTATATCTGAACTTACAAGAACACAACTCTTACAGCTTCACAGAGGTTCATATATTTATCAGAAACGTATTTCTGTAATGGATTTGTTAATATTTGATAACATTTCTAGTTAATGAATAGGCCTAATTTGTGAAATTCGTGTATTTTTTAGAACAATTGATTTGATGACGACTATTCTTATACCTTGTTCTACTCTACATTTAATATGGCCAATTTTCGTTGATACAGTATTTATGAAGTTTAAAGACATTTTTGGAGGTAGCAGATACAAAAGTGGAATGAGACTTCAACATTTCGTTCATGTCGCGAAACCATAGCAAGCCTTGTACTGGTGCGAACTCTACGGCATATTTTGATATCAAAGATGTTTGCTAATTCAAAGCGTCACTTCAATAGGTTGCACAATTCATGGAAATCATCAAGAAAATAAAAAAAAATTGCACATTATTGTTACAACATGTAAATTGTCGTTCATGGTTTTGAACGTATGTGAAATACGTACGTGATGTCGGACCATCACGTGACAAAAACGCTCCACTTACCGACTGAACGTAATTAACCGCTTGCATATAATGTGTTAACCCATACACCGGAGTGAATGGGAAAAACGACTGAAAGTTGATCTAAAACACGGGGACAAGAAGCATGGCAAATGGAAGACAATAAGTGGAGTATTTATGGTGTACCGGCCCTTCATTAGTTCAGAAACGACCACATTTAGGAATTGAGAGACTAATCGTACGACAACGCTCATCAAAATGTACAAGGACTACAGATATATGGCAGAACTTATTGAAATTTAAGTCATGCACCCTAGTCTAATTATTCACGTATTTTACGGATTATGTTATAGATTAGCCGCCACCCACCGTTAAACTACTTCAGCCACGTCTTTATGTATGAGGTCACGTGACTTAGGCACGTCATGATGACGAACCTTGAATATCGCAAAGTAATAAATCAGCTGAAGGTATTTAACTAGGTTCAGTGACAAATATTAGACATTAATTCTGAATTCATATGTTTTTCTTTCTTGAAGGGTCAAGTGTATGCTTATGAAAGAAAGGAAAGGTACAAAACATGTCACTTCACGATAACAAAATTCTCTGCTAAAGGTAGCACGAGCACGCGCCTCCAAAGTGAAAGACAAACTTTCGCTCAAATTTTCCTCAAGGAATCTTTCAACCACTCACTTTTAAAATCAAGAATAAAAATCGGGGGTCACCTTGCAAATTTTGGTACTGGAGAAACAAATTTAAATTACCCAAGATTTATCGATATTTGAAATTCAAAATGGTCGCCTTCCCTGCGTTAAGTCTAAGGGGAAAATACAATTGTCTATTTCGAAAAGCTAAGATGGTGAAAACTTTTCTTTCACCATGAGTTTTAAAATGAGCCCTAACAGTGGTAGATCAGAAAAGAATTGAAAAAGTTTTAGACTCCGAATATCTATCCCCGAGGCACATTCTATCCTAAGAATGATATGAATCACACGTGCACATTGCATTGACAGTTTTATCTTAGACCAAGCCATAAGGTAATGATGTGAACTTCTTCAAACCCCGAGTTTCTCACTCACAGGTGACAGTACTATTCGTCAAACGAATCACACAATTTATATTATAGACGGCAGCTTCTCCTTCTACCTATGTATAAACTGAAAAATTCAGTTATGCATGCCATGGGTACACTGCCGTTTCGGACCCTACTTAATATGCTTTTTTTTGTTGGCGTTGGCCCGGTTCCTCGACGGAGGAGCCGTGGAGCCTGCAAATTATCTGTATATGACTAAATTTTTCGGTCTAGTTTAGAAGGAAATCAAAGCGACTCTACTGCATGTGTGTATGTGTGCGTGTGTGCGTGCGAGTTTGCAAAATCACCATGAAAATGTTATTACGTGCTGTTCGTAACGTTTGATGCCCATGATTATACTAGCCTGTTGCTTTTCATCGCGTTCATAGAATATCGCACACACTTGAGATAACAGCGGTCAAGGGTAAGAGTGTAATCAAAAGCAAAATAACATGATAAAATGTTTAAATCTCTCTCGTGTTATACCGGTAGTCATCGCAAAGTGGAGCAAATTTCAACAATGATATTCACACGATTAAATTTTGTAATAACAATCGGGTTACTATAATTCTATGGTTGCTTCAGGCTCAAGTAACTTTTGTCATTGCAATTACGCATCCGACATAGAAAATATTTTATTCTGTCGACCATATGAAACACTTGATATTATAATAAGTCGGACAATTGCAAATTATCAGCTTAATGTTTCATTCTGACCACTTTTTACAGACTGGTATCGGTATTGATGGATTCTACGAACAATTTTTTTGCATTAGGCCTAGGCAGCTGACCTTAGTTCCATCGTCGCCCATGGATACAGGAAGAAATCGCTCAGCAGTTAAAGATGCAGAAACCGAAGAAATCGTCAGCGTTGTGTTAACGTAGCTTGTTAACGTTGTGTTAACGTAGCTAACGCGAATATTCGCATTGCGCATCGTATCTGCGCAAGCGTGCGAACGTTCTTTCCGCGAGCGTTCTTTCCGCAAGTGGTCTTTTTGTCGCGATAGAGCATACAATTACTTTGCGGTGCAACTTTCAAATCTGGTTTGTCAAAACAGTTAACACCAAGATAGCAAACTCTGTGTAGCAGGCGCGTTTTAAGTGTGACAAATGTGGGATTATTTCCATTATTTAAGTGAACTAAACTTTATTTAATACCAATTAAAAAAGTTTCGAATATATCAAACTTAACCAGGGATCTGTCGCTAGAGGGCGCCTCAGTGTAGCATTTTTTGTATTAAAAATGCCCATATCTTAAAAAATTGTGCGGTGACCCTATTTTTTTCGTTTGATTCGAAATCTATATATTGTTGGGCTTAATTTACGAGAGTTTAAAGGAAACGTAGATTTCAGATCATGACATTTGTAATGAAAATATCAAAATTTGGCCAAACTTGCTCTTTTTATGGAAGCTCTATTCATGGAAACGTTGCTATATTTTCTGATATTTTTAAAAGTAGACCACAAAACTAACATATTACAATACGGGGACTTGTGTTGTATAAAATCTGTCAAACTGTTTTTACTTTATTTCAGTTTTATTATTCGATAACACTAGTTAATCGAATAATACAATATTTTGACCAATTTCAGCTTAATGTTTTCGCGGGACTATATAGAGGGTGCCATATCTCCAAAAATTGCATGGGGACCATATTTTTTTATTTTGCTATTTAACATATCTACCCCAGCTTGACATCTGTACAAAGTTTCAGAAAAATCCTGATTTCATTTTTTCTTACCAGCAAACCACCTTAACAGCAAGCGCTGATAAATACTACCACTTTACTCGCGTGAATAACAAAATCACGGGACGTCTATTTACAAAACCTTCAGTTCGGTCGATGGCGTTTCGTGCTGGCGTTATGTGAATAGAGAGGGCTGTAATTTTGTTTTGTATGAGTAAATGCCGTATGACAAGAATGACCATTAAAATGGATCCTTTCTACAACCAAACCGAACTTTCGATGTACTTCCCAAATATATATATATATATATATATATATATATATATATATATATATATATATATATATATATATATATATATATATATATATATATATATATATATACCATAAAGTCATTATGGAGATAACCGGGAGGGCACATTGTATACATTTTGTATATATATATATATATATATATATATATATATATATATATATATATATATATATATATATATATATATATATATATATATATATATATATACATATATATATATATATATGTATGTATGTATAGAATTTTAAATCTGTTTAAACACTATAGAAATAACGGACGACGCGCTGACCGTTAACGCTTATTTATGGGCAAGGGCGAGAGGAAAGCCAAACATTAACGGCGAGGCTTGCCGAGCCCGTTAATTTGGATTTCGTCGAGCCCGCGCCCATAAATAAACATTAATGGTCAATTCGGAGTCTGTTATTTCCATTATATTATCAACGAACCGGAGAAAACCGTCAAAATTTGCGAAAATTTTCGGAACGAACGACAACTGGGCCCAATTACTGAGCAATGCGCGACGAAATATTGGCAAATCTGGAAATATTCTCAGGAAAAAGTATCTCAACTTGGCCCAAGTGATCAAGTGCTCCATTTTATTTTGTGATTGGTTATGATTACGTTTGAGCTGTAAAGTTACGATACTTTGAGTTATTAATCTTATTATTCATATTCACGGGCATATAAACAGACCATTACTGTGTATTTGTGGTCAGTCACGTGGTTCAGCTCGACCAATCAAAATGCGACAGGCAGGGCATGGTAATATAATGTCTGTTCTTTTTTTAATTCGTCACCGTACAGTTCCAGGACAAGTATTGATCCTTCCGTTCAAAACGATGATGAATTCTTTACAAAATAAACCTGAGCTTATTAATCATCACATTAAGGCCAGAGAAAAAAAATCTTGTTCATCGGGTTTTTTGGACCAAGTTCCAGGAGCGGCGAGCGAAATTTTTTTAAATTTTTTTTTTAGGCCGAAGGTAAACGCGGTTCTCTGACATTTTTGCACAGATGCAGACAAGGCGATATAATTGTTTCCCTTTCTACCAGAAATATCTCAGACAAGAAACACTGATACTGGTAGCTGAATTCAATACTATATTTCCCAACAATATCATAGTGTTTGCACAACATATTCTGAGTATTTCAACATTCTCTCAGAATAAAACTGAAATGTACAGCAAACCACTGAAATCCAGCATCTGAGTTTTTTTCATTTTACTTTGGCCCCATGTTTTGGCCTCTTTACCACTTTCTCTACACATTTTACACAATGGTCTAACAACACTGTACTGTGAGCGGAGTGAAGTTATATAGTCATTATTCAGAAGGCTGTCTTGTACTGCACAATAGAAACAGCAAGCTTCAAATGATACTTTAACATCGACGCAACCATGTGTTTTGTCATTGCCGTAATTTTTTATACTTTCGATGCAATTTTCATTCAATCGGATGCACCGTCCATCTGCTGTCACGATATCGATCTTGTTGAACAAAACGCCGAACGTAATATTAGGACAAACACTGAATAGCGTCTTTGGAACTAACTGTTGGCCATCACGTCGAATGTTGGCGATCAAATTAATACTCATTATGTGACATGTACTAACCTTTACAAAACGAGGAAATTTCTGGCCAAATCGACCCACTTTGCGCCGTGATTCGCCAAATTCAGACGTCACAACAACGTGTTGGCGGTCAACTATTTAAGTCCAAACACGTCGGAAGTCTCATTCAAATTCCCGTGTCCACGAAAACCCGACAACGTGTAGGGCGCCACCAGCGGCAGTACTAAAAATATTTGTAATGCGGAAGTAAGGATTTGCCGCGATCAAAAAAAAATTCCAAATATGCCAAAGTAGAAGCGGCGATTCCGATGAACAATTTATTTTTTCTTCGTGGCCTAAACATAAGTTTTGATGATAGTAAGTGCTGTGGGGTTTGTATTTCGCCGTAGTTCACGTAATGATAACGTAAGAATTAAAGTCGGGTTTTACCTTCCAGTCTGGTTAATAGTCTGGTTCCCTAACCATTACCGCCGCTGTGTGCGATGATTTTGTCAGCAGCTAGCGGTGGAAATAGGGCAGGGAATAGTTAATAGTTTCAAATGCGTTTTGCACTTATGCTAAGATACAATCGCATTTCTAAAGCGTAACGCTTACGTCCCTGGATAACAAAAACGAATGTACGTAATTCCCATATTCTTGATCCGTTAACGGCGTTCGCAATAATAACGTATAAATATGGCATACGGGATAGTTTACATGTCCTTCCTCAGGGATGGGAGTAGCGGTGTCCTCGTCTCTGCTCAACTTTGTTGTTGCTACTGTTTATTTAAATAAAATACGCTGGAGTATGATACTGCCAATACAGTTTCTTGTACAGAAGTGGTAGAACAGTTATAGAACTGGTTTTCTGATAATTTCTTGTTCTTCTTCTCTGCATACACAGTCATGTATGTGTCCTGTGATAATCTTTGGCTAATGCGCCAAATCAAGCAAGTTTTTAAGTTACTAAGGCCGCGTTCAAAAAAATGGTTGGGGGGGCTGGAGGAATCGCGATTGAAATCTTATTTTTTTCAGATCCCCCCCCCCTCGATACCCTCAAAAATTTTCAAGTCCCCCTCAATACCCTCAAAAATTTTCAAGTTCCCCCCCCAAAAAATTACCATTTAGCCGCATTTATTAGGAATGCACGCAGAGTAAAAAAAAAACATGTAATGTGTCGTTCTGCACGCAAATGTTCAACACTGCCTCTTATCAGCAGGTTGTAGAGCCATATACCTAAGGCAAGGTCTTAAATTGATTCATTTTTAAATGCATCAGTGAACTTTTTGGATTTCTCAGTCTAAGCCGACTTGAGTTTATCCAACTCTGGCCAGTTCAATGGCACCAGCTGAAAAGCACACAAAATGACAATCATGAGAGAGTATGAAAATTGTGTGTTCCTAGCTACGTTTAACCAAATTGTGAAAATATGAGCACAGTGACCTACCGAATTTTTTTTTTTTCAAAAGTACAAGACATATACAACTGAGATGCCACTTATAAAATGTTTTACAAAATTGACAATACTGGAGGGTTAAAATATTCCATGAAATTAAGGTTTTAATCTCAGAAATTTTGGGTGTAATAATGGCAAATTTGATAAAAAAATAAAATATTCCATTTAGTCACACATTTTTCCATTTAAATTAGAGTCTTTACCGTTCAAAGTTTTACTGTTGTGTTATTGGTACAATGAGATGTGAAAATTTCATTCACTGCATGAACTTGAAATGAATGGTTTATATATTGACTTTAAGTGATTTTAGAAAAAACTGACTTTTCATCGTACATTTGTATAAGATCAAGTATGGTGACCCCATCTTTTTCTCTAATATTTGCCTGATTGTTCTCATATGCCAGAATTCAAAAATCCATCATGGTAACTGTTAGTCCCCTAGTCTTCTATGTGTTGCTGTCTGGCTGGATCTTGTGTACAAGTAGATGTATGTTTCACTGTCAATTGAGTGTCCAATGACCGAAACTCTTCTTAAACTACATCAGAGTCAGAGCTACATGTATCACTGTCACTGCCAGTTTGTAGTAGCGGGGCAGTAGTTGTATTAGATTTTTATTTTGACAATATTTTTGTTCAGTTTATACAATTGTGTTCTTGTTCTACTCCCTACAGAATGTTGAGCTATCCAGTATTCAGCTTGCCAACACAGCCTACGTGTTCCGTGCATTTGCATCATTCAATTATCACCAATATTTAGACAAACAGGCTTTGTTGACAAACTGAATATTGTGTTTTCCATCAGCATGCTGTAGAGAGACACCAAGAAACTGTGTTTGATACATTGCATAGAAATATTGAAAAATTATCAACAGTTGTAGCTCCTGCCCCATTACAAGGCAAACTTGTTCTACGAAAATTTAATGGCATTTTTACATTTTTAGACTTTTTCGAGATTAAAGACATAAAATATGACAAAATGGTTCTAGATTTTGTTTAATTATTACTAACATTAGAACCATTGGATGACATCAAAATGTTGGGAGTCAAAATATTTTCAGGTCCCTCCCTATAGGTAGAGCAAAACTCGACTACCCCAAAAATTTTCGAATCCCCCCTGAATTCCTCCAGCCCCCCAGCCCCCCCCCCCCTCACCACTTTTTTTGAATGCGGCCTAATCTGTGGACGCTTATATCAGATCATCACTGGATTAACGTTTACAAAGTCAAAACAAACACCCTACACCCTAGTTGGTGCGTTCAGTATTGACTTTGACTAAGCCGGTGATAATCTGGTAACAGTGTCCATAGATCAGTAACTTACCTCTGCTTACTTTGGCGCATTAGGCAATCGAGCACGGACGCAGATACCGGAGACGCGCAAAATTCGATTTTCTTTCTTGCAGTGGGTGGTATTCGAACGCGAAATTTCAAAAAAAAATTCACTCAATCTAGCGCTACACAGCGTAAAGAAATTTCGCCTATAGTTCATCGAGGATTCAACTTATGTCACTTATAACCAGGCGCATTGAAAGATAGATAGTTAACTTTACCAAATCGTACATTATTTAGTGTCTTATTTGTTTACGTTGCAGAAACATCGTGAAGTCAAAATGTTGTCTCGTGTGTTTTGACAAAAAAACAACTCCTTCACTCCTAAATTTTCCGGTAGTGCTCCCTGCATGTTTCTTCTCCAACTTCGATTTTGTCACTATCCTTTTACTCAGACATCAAAGTTGAACGCTATGCCCTCAGTTTGGGCGATAAGGCCGTGCGACGGAAATGTTAACGTAAAATAGCACCGGCGGGTACAGGTTGCAAATCCCTAAATCAACAGCTAGAGCGCATGCGTGAAGATTGCCGTCTAGCGACAATAGGCTCATTGTAGAGTTTCTCCAAGAATCTCACCCTGAACTGGTTGCGCTGGAGAAATCATCTCCTCTATGAAAGTGCAGAAAATTAAGCATACAATTGAGGCGATTCACTGAAGCATTGTAACTCTGAAGTGGTTATTTTAAATTTACAACACACATAAACTGATTGTTACCAATTGTTTCCGAGATGATGCACGTTTGCATATTGAGCAAGAAAGGGAAAAATATATGAATTACAGCTTCAAGGCTATACCTGAGTTCAATTTTTTAACAATTGTTGTTCTAAAAGTACAGATTTAATTAATGATCAGGTAATGCGATTTACCTAACTAAAATAGCTATTTTTTAACATCTTTGTTCAATTTGATGCAATTAGTATCTTAGGATGGAATTTTGAGTTCATTTTCAATCAAAATTCATAAAATTGCAGCCAAACTGGATTTTATTAATCATTAATGTCTTTAATGGCAATAAATCATTGTTGTAATGACATGTCAACAAGAAATTTAAACGTTTCAGTCTTGTCACGCATCACGCTCACTGGCCGTCAGTATGTGTACGGTGTTGAGCTGAAAGAATAAATTCACAGCACTTATTAATATACATGCATATAAAATTTCACATTAATTAAACATATATTTTAAAGGTACTTGCCAGTGATTATTCACCAAGCCCTCAGTCAATTGTTAGGTCACTTTAATGTGTGTATTTTAATAATGAATGGCACTCTTTAAAAATTGTCTCTTCAATTTGATATGCATGCATGAAATTTGAGAAATTAACAATTTAATCTTTTAAAATCTCCTCCAGAACCAACGCACCAATTGAACTGAAATTTTACCTATATCATTCTTGGTGTAAGCACTTTCAACTTTGCGAAAGGCATATGGATCGCTGACATGGTTTTGATGATATATTGGATTGTTTGAGAAATACCAATTTAATCGTTGACAATGCTTTTGTACGCAAGGGTCTCATGCGGTTTCTTGCTTTCAATGGTTTGAAGATGATCCGTAAATTGGTTAATCTGACTGGTTCACCTTGTTTTGAAAAGTAAATTTTATCCGTAAAATCAAACCTTAAGAGCAGATGATGCGTATCAAAATGACTGTAAAATATCAAGTAGAATTTGTGAAAAATTGAAATTCTCGTAATGAGAACAAGTATATATTTTTCATAAACTGTTGCAATTTTTACCTTGATGACGGCAGTCTTGAGCTTTCACTGGCATTGAAAAGTTATCCAAAACAAACCACAGAAAACGAAACGAACAGGAGAATCAAACCTAATGTTTATCAGATCAAAGCAGCCATGAAGACAAGTATAGCATGTCAGATACATTACGGTTGAATCCTCTGGATCTCTTCAATACGGTGGGTAAATTTTGTATGGCGCCCTCCCGAGTTGGTAAAATGTTAGTTTAGTGCCGTTTCCAATGTGGGTATAGCTACGGATCATAGGAAATATAATGGTAGACAAACGTGGTGTATTCTTAGGCAAATATTAAAAGGATTAGGTCCTGCATTGCATTATTTGTAGGGAGACCGAGCAATTTTGATTTTTAAAGGTCGGCAACGGAGGAAGTATTTAAATTGAGAGTGCAAATTTGCATGAGTGCGAATGACTTTGAAAACAGGCATGAAAAGACAACTATGAATTGATAATGAAACACTGAAGCAGACAGAAGAAGTGACTAAAATGTAACTATGTAGTTTCATGTAAAGTGTTTGATTGCGGACAAGAAAAACAATACAATCATGCTTCCTTTGAAATTACCAAATTGTGATTACGTTAACAAACAACCACGGCCTTCAAATAAAGATAGGCTGGCACATCTATAATATCGTAAGTACGTCCTCAGACTGAAAATACAGCATGGCCTACCAATTTGAAGTCGACGATCTATGAAAAAGGTAATTTATTAGGAATTAATCGATGCTCTCAGGCTACTACTAAACGTTCCGTCATCATAACGGGCGTCGATTTTCAAGTTGTCTACACCAACGGTTAAGGCACAAACGTAACTTTGTTCTCATCGTCCGGTCAGCACGGCGTAACATAGTCTGTGGCATGTTCACATATTCTACAAAAGTTCAATAACAACGCTGACTACAGGAATGTCAAGATCGCCAAAATCGAAGGCATTACCTCTACTGTACAAGAATTCGGAAAACCTGTCTCACCAAATCCTCGTTTTGTTAGTCTACCTCCCGTGCATTTTGGCCATGTAAAATGACATCCATTTCGTATATTTCCTAGAGTTCCTTTCTGATCTTTGGAGTTAACTTCCTACTAGTATGACGGTATTTCCCATTTTAACGGACATTTGCTTATGGAGGAGGGTTTACCTTGTTTTCAAAAGTTTGAATGGGGGACTGGCCTGTTCTTTTTTTGGGGGGGGGGGGAGGTGGGGTCAGCCACTTTCGATATCAGTAAAAATATTCCAACACCGTCTCGTCCAAGAAACTGACCAGCCCCTTAGCTAGGGTCATCCCCGGCGGTGGCAGTCTCTGGATGGGTGGGTACCCACGCTCGTTAGCAGAGTTTGAAATGTACCCCTTTTCCCAGAATTTTCTCTGAAAAACACCCCTTTTTTGGGAAAATCTGGGAGAAAACCACTGCCAAAAACACCCCCTTTTTTCCGATATCTGGGAGATTTAACGTAAATGTTTACCTTCACAGGGACGGTCACTGGATTTTTACTATAAACAGCCAGAACATACTAAATTTTAATCGAACTGATTTGAGGGGTGGGCACGTATTACAATCACCTTCACGATGTGATGTACGGTTCTCCCGGGACGTCGATTTGTTTTGTGATACGATCCAATAAATTAAATTAATTGCCAATTTGCATTTACATGATGAACTTTTGTTTTTAGGATGAATGTCCAGAAGCACTGCATCAAACTTTACAAAATATGGTACCAGTGATAATCTATCAGTGTTATGATAGGATGCAAAAATGTTTTGCAACATCCTGTTGATTAATTCCTAGTTGACTCATTTAATGACCTTTAGGATGGTGGCCTACATTGGTTTTATATTTTCATCACCATGGAACTCATTCTTGGCTATTGAGCGCCATCTGTATCAAAGTATTTTTATCACAGACCTAATCAATGAAGAGGACTCTATCCTCTCTGAGGACTCGTAATCAAAGTACCCATTAACAAGTGGGGACTGTGTCATCAACGATGACTTGTTCAATGAAGCTCAATGGCTAAACCATAGTGTATGCTCTGGAGAAAAAGTATTGTATCTGTTGTAGACCAAAGGACTTCCAAACAGGAATAACAGAACATCACAGTCTGCTCAAAAGATTCTGAAAGTCAATTTACGAACCCTAACTCTGAGAGACAATATTTCACCTAGAAAAACATTTAGAGTGACATTGTAACTTACAATCTGTCATCAGAGAGCTTAATGACACAGACAATCATCTCATTCCAGGGTCAATACTTTATCAAAGATAGCACATCTTGCTATAAGACACTTTGTCGCTTAAAATATTGAACTTATCTGTTGAAGGTTAAGTTATTATGTTTTATACCCTGCTCAAACTGTGTAGTGAGCATTTTTCTTTCCTATAAAGAAATATTTTCATTTTTGGACAAAGTCCTTAGCATTTAGTAAAATTTGATAATATTGATTGTAAGTCTCTGTAATCTTTTGAAAAGCTCAGACTCTGCACAGGACAGCACAAAACAGATGCAGCGTGTTTCTGACATTTCAAGATTATTCATGTTGAGAATAGTGATTTGATTTGATTTGAATTAATAATACACCATCACATCTGATGTAACTCAAGACAGTGGAGTAGAAGACATGCCACTGTCCATGATAGAATTTGTCAAAAACTTTTGGATCCATTTCATTGAGTATTTAGCAGACTTCATCAAAATTTGACCTTGTAATTTGATATCTGCTACAGAGAACTGCTACTTTACATGTATTATCTTTGTCAAGTACACTTTATTGAATTTCATCTTCTCTACGTACTTTTACTTTCTCTCAGAATATTTCAGCTTCAGTCTTCAATCTTGATGACTCAAGTTATAGTCCGGCAGCCAGTGGGGTAAACCTTGCTTTGTGGTCTTAAGTTTTTTTCTTTGTGGATTTCGTTTCTCAAAACCACCACAAAAAGAAATATAATTACTGGCCCTCTGTCAACATGAGCAATTTGAGAAAATTAGCACAATCAAAATGGCTGCCAGCTTATTGCACTTTGTATGAGAAAGAAGACTGAAATGGCTTTATACATACTGTAACTTTGTTTTTCTCGTTTAATCACCAAGCAGTTGCTGACGGCAGACTGGAACATAAATGTTGGCATATATTATTTGAATGACATGCTAATTTTCATAATTTCAAGATGGCTGCTAGCTGTAAACATGTGTCCGACAGCCAGCTTCCAGTGGGGTAAACCTTGCTTTGTGGTCTTAAGTTTTTTTTTTCTTCGTGGATTTCGTTTGCTAAGACCACCACAAAAAGAAGTATAACTACTGGCTCTCTGTCAGCATTGAGCAATTTGAGAAAATTAGCATAATCAAAATGGCTGCCAGCTTATTGCACTTTGTATGAGAAAGAAGACTCAAATGGCTTTATATACTGTAACTTTGTTTTTCTCGTTTAATCACCAAGCAGTTGCTAACGGCAAACTGGAACATAAATGTTGGCATATATTATTTGAATGACATGCTAATTTGCATAATTTAAAGATGGCGGCCAGCTGTAAAGAATTCTTTGTTAAGCGTAACTCTACATTATTATCATTTACTGTACTTTGTGCAGTTATTTTAACACAGTAGCTTTTACATCACTGTTTTAATAGTTGCACGTACATAAACTTCTTTTCTGTTGCAAATTTAATGTTGATAATCAGAAATGTAAGCAGCCGACTAGTTTAGCCTTCGCCCATAGTCGAGTACTTGTCTGTTTACTTGTAAAAAGATATAAACTGATGCAGACAGTGTTCTGGTAATTGTGTTTCACTCTCCAAAGAGCCTCTGTTATGTTTCTAAGTAAGTTAGTGATCTTTATGCCTTGGCTAAAACCAACCTTAGTTATGATTTTCTAACCGAAACAATGATTAAGTAAGGTGGGAACTTTTTCCTAGCTCGACTATCAATGCATTTTATGTACATTTAAGAAAAAAAAAACGTTGTGATTTACACTACTTTCGAGGTTGATATGAAATCTGCTGACGTCACATTGAATCCATGATTAGTCACACTTTGTGTATCAGAAAAAGACTATGGGTTTGGAGTACAATGACTTATAGAAGATATTTCCGAAGTTACTCGGGTTCTCTAAAGGTAAAAAGGGGAAGGCGGCTCAACACACCATTCTATTTTTGAGGATGTTCAAATTTTTCGTATGTTACTCTTAATATGTGTATTTTAGGGGTTTAATTTATTTTTGGATGTACTATGACGATTCGTCGTTCGGTCTGTAGTGTCAAAATCATTTGTGATCCATTTTAACGTGCATTTCGAAACTCTTAAATGTGAGTTTTTCTTCAGTCTCTTAATATTGTTATCCTTATTTTGTTCGTGTATGACCTCTAGAATTACATTTGTTCATTTAGTAACGAAACTATTATTGATATATTTGGATCTGAATCCAATCCAGTGTGAGATTGTATACTTGTATTTTCTGTGTATGGCCTGTTTTGCTTTGGATGTTGTTGAACTCTCTTGTTCTTTACTAATGTGTTTATTTGTTTGTTTTTTTTCTCTTTTTCGTTGATTCTTTGATTTTGGCTCTAACTACAAGTAATTCATCTTTTAAGTTTTGTTTCTCTTGTATGCTATTATTGGTTTTTCAGGGAACAAAAACTAAAGACGCTCATCGCTTTCAATTATTTTCCATTTCATTGTTAGTGCTTTTATATCGTTTGTTCTAATTTGTGGACTGTATTTGGTTGCGTATGTATATTAGTTTTGTTATTATTGATTTTCCCTAGTTTGAGGTCAATTCGCACTTTGACCTCAGTTTCAAGGTTGTAGAATGTTGTATCAGCGATTTCTGGCGAAACTGGTGAACCCAGGCTACAGCCACAAATCTGTTGGTAGACGTTTCTGATAAATTCAACCGTGTTATGTTGCAGAATTATTGTTAGTAATTCTTTAGTGGAACGCTTCGATCTTTTCTTTATATTTTACAGCTGTAATTGATAGTTGAAACTGAATCAAATGCGTTTGTGACAGCTTGCTTCAGTTTGTGGAGTATTTGTGTACATCGAGATTACATCCAGAGTGACTAGTAATGCATTATGTTGTATTGTTATTTTGCTTAGTTTGTTGGTAAAGTCCGTTGTGTCTTTAATGTACATTAGCTGGTTTTGTACAATCAGTTTTAAGAAATAGTATATCTTATGTATTCCGATATTTTGTGTGTTGGGCTAGAGGAGTCATAAATAATTTGGACCGTGACGACAAATGAATTTTGCTGATGCTGGTGACTTTTTTGAATTTTTGGAATGGATACTGCGTTGGTGTGCATATTATGTGTATTCAAGGGATCATAATATTTGAACGTATCATTTGTCTATTTGTTTATTTTAGTACATGTCCGTGTAGGTTTCTGGTTGTGTTGTCGCTGTCATTTACATGCACTTTTGTATCGTAATCTCTTTTGGCTTAAAAGTCTGTGACTTTATTCAATGTAATCTGTTTAATTTGATATTGCTATTCCATTTCCCCTGTCTTTATCTAATTATGGTAATGTTATGGTTCAATTTGATAGTGTTTTAATGGCATTTTTTCTGCCTATGTTATGTTAGATATGGTTGTATTGAAATGAATTTCGGAATTTTCAAGGGATAAATTTTAAGCCTCTATTCAATGTTATTTCAGGAGTTAATAGTTTAACATAATCGGAACTAATTTGGGATAATTGGATGGTGACGTAACGTCGATTTAATCTTCAAATGTAATCTAATCTGCTTTTCTTTTATATTACACACTTGTTTTTATGAGTAATTTGCGATACTGCAACATTCAGCTATAAGGCACCGAGCACTTTTCAGAAATCCGCAAAATATGAAAATCCAATAATCCCAAATTAGTTCCAATGGTGCTGTTCGTATTCCGAGAGATATTTTAATACATTTAGAGTTCTTAGGGATTTGTATTTGGTACGCCTGTTTGCGTCTTATTTTTTGTTTGTTTCTTTAATTAATTCTTTTCTTTCGCTTCCATTATCAGAGAAGATTTCCTCAATCTGTTAAATTTTCTCTGTGTGTATTTTGAATATGATGGCCTGGTCATCGTATTTCAATGGTAGTTCTTTAGCTGAAAAATTTGGTGGCCCTGAAAAAGAGCCCTTTGGTTTGGTTCGGTTTGGGGCAGTAGTTTTTTGTATATAACAACTTATATTTTGAGTTTATGTGTAAGTTTTCATTTTACTTCTTCTTCGAAACGTCCGAGGAGCTTCTTTGCTTGTTGTATTTGGTCTCTTTCTAGTAGAGATTGTATTCCTTGTAAGACTGTTGTGGTATTTTCGTTTGCCAGTTATTGGACCGGTTATATTTGTGTTCGGGCACGTGTATAATTATGAGAGAGCTGTATGAAACACGGAGCCTACTTTTACCTCGTTGTAGACTTTTTGTTTCGCCATAGTGTCCAAACACTGTGTCCAAAATTATAGAAGACGAAAATATTAAACATATTACGAGTAACTTAGGAAAACACTGAATATCCGCAAAACATGGTGTTTGGAGCTGCCTTCCCCTTTGCCGCACCAATTCATTTAGCATTCATTGTAGCATTGTTTATAATCTACTTTGGTACAGTTCAAGTTTTCCTATAAAATAGGGTTTATGTGTTAATTTATGCAAATTAGTATTTAAATTTATTCATCTATGATTACTGACCTTTTTTAGTTGAAGCGCTAATAGAAATGTGCTTTTACTGGCAGACTTTAACAATATAAAGCCTACTTCTACTGCTTCCAATGGTAATTTGTGATAATTGTGTGTTAATTTATGCAAATTAGTATTTAAATTTATTCATTTACGATAAATAACCTTTCTTTGATGAAGCACTAATAGAAATGTGCTTTTACTAGCAGACTTTAACAATATGAAGCCTACTTCTACTGCTTCCAATGGTAATTTGTGATAATTTGGCGGCCATTTTGTTTATGCTAATTATCTAAAATTGCTCAATACTGACAGAGATCCAGTAACTACTTTTTTCACTTTGGTTATCTTGACTAGCAAAATCCGGTTTAAAAAAAAACTTAAGACCCTAACACAAGGTTCAGGACAAAAAGTGGATTTGGCTGCCAGACTATTAATTTTAGTAGAATGAAGATAACAATGTCACTGATTTTGAGGTTTTATTATAATCTATATCAACAAAATTAAGGTGGTTAAAATATTTTGCGTGTTAAAATATCTGGCGTGTCCAATTTCTTTCATTGTTAAATCAAATAAAGCACAACATCGACACTGTATGAAATTCAGATGTGAAATGTAATCTAAAAAGTATTGCTGGAATTCAGATGTGAAGAGTAATCTGAAAGTGAGTTGGAATTCAGATGTAAATGGTTATATGAAATTTTGCCATAAGAATTGTATAATATATTTACATAATTATCTATCATACTTGCAATAAAAGTTATTTACAACGAATAAAGTTGTTCATTTATATCTTATTGATAATCTCTGTGTATATGTTGAATGTAGGTAATGTACTTCTTTTTTCAAAGCTTTATGCGTACTCTGTTAACCCAAGTTCTCATACCACACGCCTTATCTTGTATTTGAATAGTCACCCATGGAAGGCTATTCATCATATATTGTTGTTCACAGTTTTCATTCAAAAAAAAAAAAGAAACATCACAACTGACAGAGTGATGACAAATCTTCAGCATGAGGTAAAAGAAAATCTTCATTTTTATTCAGATGTATAAAGCTATACACACTCAGGATATGCTAGATCAGTACCTTAACTTAAAGGTCTGGTGAAATGGTCCCGTTCGTGTGACTGAATATCTTCCAGGAGGTCAATACTATTACACTCGCAACAGAATTGCAACCTAAAAGTACGCGCAAGTGTTGATTTTTTTGATATTTCTATGCGCGGCTTTCATGGGGTCATTTTGCGACACTCAGGTCACGCCCTCAACGGGAGTCAAGGTTGGCCGTCTGTGACGTCACAGGTGTGTTCATTTACATCGAATAGCGGTCCAACACCGCCTTATCTCTGCCCGGTATCCGCTAACAAAACAGGCTGAGCCAGTGTTCGCGCTGCCAGTTCGCCACGTTCGCCAATCCGAATCGAAATCCGAAGTGGCGAAAAAAAATCGATCCTAATTCGCCACAGTGGCGAAACTGATTTTTGTTTAAAAAATATGGTAAAATAAAGGAAAAACGTGGGTTTTTAGTCTTTTGTTCAATCTGCGCTTCTCTCTTGGCGATTCGCAAAAACTGTGTCTACTTCCGTATTTATTGCGTTCTTTCCGTCGTACGTATTTGCCATCGAGCCAAGTCTCGCGAGAGATTTGACGTCATGTAGTCTAGTGTACAGCATGCATAAATGGCTCGCGCGAGAATTGAAACTAAGACACACGCTATCGAGCCCTTGCTATAAATTTGACGTCATTTTGCCCAGTGTACAGCGGGCATAGGAACGCTCGCTCGCGAGAATTTAAACTTTTGCTATACATAGCAGACATACGCATTTTAATCGAGGCAACAAGGTTCGGTGTTATAGTTGATTTACATTGCAGTCTAGATGTTCTGTGTTTTGCATTTTAATCACGGTCTTAAACATTCCTTGCTGCGGTTCCGTAGCCCTACCACTCCCTTTGCTGGTTGTGTTGGGGGACAACACAACCAGCAAAGGGAGTGGTAGGGCTACGGAACCGCAGCAAAAACATTCCATGTTGTGGTCGATTTGTATCGCGGTCCTCGTGGTCCGGTATTCCCCGTTGTTCTTCAATTTAATTGCCGTCCCAACGACGCGTTCCGTGTTGCTGTCGATTTGTATCATGGAGGACTCTACCTCCATGATTTGTATCGCGATCTCTACGTTCCGTGTTGTTGTTCGTTTTAATGGTAGTCTCAACGTTCAGTGTTGCTGTTCATGCAGCTGATTTGCATCGTGGTCCCGGCCAACGTTCCGTGTTGTAGTTGTAGTGCATTTTAATCACGGTCCCTTTTACGTTTTTTACTGTCGATTTGTATTGCGGTCCCGACGTTCCGTGTTGTAGACTAGTGCATTTTAATGGCAGTCACAACGTTCATTGTTGGTGTTCATGCAGTTGACTAGCATTGCGGTCCCAACCTCCTACTACCTCCATGCTTCTGTGTAGCGAGTAGCGAGGCAGGCTCAGCCGAGAGACCGTGGCCGATCGTACGAACCAGCCGAGACAAGCACATTATGTTTCAAACACTCAACACTTGACGGGAACTTGAAAAAGTTTACAGTTGAGCCGTTCATGTTCTTGCCGCTGTCACAGCCACCAAAAGAACAACGTCTTTCCATAGTGAAGGAGGACACTGTCCTGACCATGTAAGCGGAAACCCTAGAAGTTACCCCCCGTGGGGAGCTTACAGAGGTGTGAAATACTTTACTTCCCGTTATTGAGATACGGCGTCGGGCAAACTTCGGAAAGCCGAAAAAAGTCGACTGGAGAGACTCGGGGGACACGCCCACATTGCATTTTTCTTTTGCCATATTTCACAATCACGCGCGCTAAACGAAAAAAGAAATGAATGCAACTGTTTCACAGACCATCAACTGTATTTCTGTGATTTTGCAACATGGGCATTTCACCAGACCTTTAACTTGTGCATTGTGTGCATAAATGTGAAAAATTGAGACGTGCCATAAAACTTTTTAAAACACTGGTGAAAGTGTTTAAATCTCAAGATGCTGGATGATGGTGTTAGGATCAAGTTTGTTATGTCAGCATTATCTAGCGATACTTAAAGGTTTGGCTTCATCTGTTTATTCCAAATGGCAGCATATCAAATCATGACAGTTTTTTAAAATCAAGAAAACTAAATTGTGGGATACAGTGCACATGTCTGGTGCTACAAGCCCCATTTCCATGTAAATGATTTATCGGACAATCAGTTATTTCAGCATGGGTCAATGTTGCCACTCAATGTCATGTAAAGAAATGCATGTATCACATCGCCCTCAACGACCATTTGAGCCGCGGTCATTTGTTTTTATACTTTGCCGGTCTTGAAATTCCACATCATAAATTCGCCCATGCTATCATGTACCCCAATTGACGCCTGTTAATCAGTTTAGAAAAGCGCCACCTGTATGTATTTCACTGCAAAGTGTAATGAAGTTGGTTTACTCACATTATTAGGAAATGAGGGGATTATTGACGATGACTTTTCTGGCCAGCATTATGGCAATACCCTCTATGGTAAGTTCTCAGTCTGTTGCTCGGTGGAGGGACTGTCACAGTAAACAGATCGATACCGGTAGGCCCTGAAATGCAAGAGTACGTCGGCACTTGACCATATGTATCAAGGCGTGTATAGCATCAATGGCATATACAGTGGTACAACTGACCACACTGGCGATGGTTCGCATTAAACAGTACGACAGGAGAAAATTTACGCGGTATGTTTCCTTTAACCTTTTTTTCCAAATCACATTATTCCTATACTCATTACGAGGGCACACTTTCCATCCGTGAACTAAAAACCGGGTTTTCATTTCAGTGACGTGTGCATGCACGCAATTTGTACTGCTGTTAAAGAGTGTCGATCGACTTTGTTCTGCTGTGAGTGCTAAAAACTTCGAAATGACACCATGACCTTTTATTTTCACCTTGTGCAGTTTGCGAAATTCACACTAACCCGATGGTCCGAGACCAGCAGTTTCCAGATGTCCTGTTGTTCCTAAATACTCGGGCCAGTAACTTTCCCTATGTGTACAGAAGTTTACCAGAATGCTTTGCTAAGCTAAATACCTGACAAAATTATTCAAAGGTACGAAATTTATTCTTTCAAGACATTTGCAAAACGTGAAATTCGCAAATTAAAAGTGAACAGACTAATCGGTATTGCATCAAAGCGACGCTACTCAATATGCTTCCCATTTGTTAAGCATGTGTTTAGGTTCAAGGTCTCGTTGTGGTCATAAAAGAGTCATTGTTTAGCGTATAGACCATGTCGCATTTGTGGAGGTTAACTTGATTTCGAGGAAACATCAACATTGTACTTTTATATGATATCGGGTTTTTACAGCTACGGACAACACAGTATCGAATTTAGAATTGTTTGGTCAGCTATGTGAGGTGGTGAAATCTGCGATATAAGATATTTACCCACCGTTTTAGACAAGTCGAATGTCGTACAATTTAAGCTAGAGTCGGACTATGGAAGTCGGGCTTGGCTAGACCACGCCATACGGGGCCAGATCTGTAAGGTTGTGATCTCCACAATATACATCGAATATTTACCCGCGATTTGACAAAAGTAGAGTATCGTCTAGTATAATCGAAGTTAAGAGCCTGGGACCGTAATCTTCCGAAGTTCAGCAGCGTAGACGACATGAAAATACTGCACCGTATGGCCCATGAGACCAGCATTGAACGATCATGACAGGTGTGGGCAAACCATACCAATTTTCAATGCGTTCGTTTGTATGTTTTTGGTAGAACTGTACTTATGTGCAATGCCCATGAACTGACTGCAAAAAACAAATTTTGACCATAATCACAACGACGTTTCGGAGTTTCAGAAGTCTTATTTCTTTCAGCTGTTTTACATGTATCATGAACATACCAGCGAAGGTCACGCGTTACAGTGAAAATATAATTCGTATTTTAACAAGTTAAAAGACGGGTTCATATCAGTACCGTCTAAACAATAGGAGAATGGCGATTCAGGCATAGCATGTATGATAATATATGATTTAACTGGTCAAAACCGAGTGGTATACCGTCGCTGGGTGTTATTGCTATTATACCGTAGCAGTATGTTAAAATTCTGGCATGGAATGTCAAAAAAGGATTTTTGCTCTTGTCGGGAGCTCGCGCGAGTGCCAACAGTGATATATCGCCAATATACCACAGTCTTTTTCACGTCTCGACCAATCAGATCGCTAGATTTACGCCCTCAATATACTGGTATAATACAGTGCTATGAATTTCACAGTTTCGAGTAACAGAAACATTTGTTGCGCCATCTTTGATGATGAAAATGACTCTCTGGCATGGCTGTCCATTTCATTTTCCTGTTTGTTTGTTTGTTTGTTTGTTTGTTTGTTTGTTTGTTTGTTTGTTTGTTTGTTTGTTTTTTAATCACAATGATCGCAGACATGAGCCGTTCGCATGCTTCAGTGTTTCGTAACGTCTGCCCGATGTCCCAAGGTGTGTGTGATGTCAGGAAAAATGCCACCATGATAACTTTGAGAAAACATGTGATATGCGCGTTTCGGGGGATTGAAATGTATATCAGTACAGATTTTATGTAATCATTATTATCATAAACTTTATTTCGGACTTAAAAGTCAATATAAATGTTGTGAAAGGTTAATAGAGACTCTTTGAAAAATTGATTGTTCGCTTGCATATTGGTTGAAAAGAAAAACAATCAGTCAAACAAAAAGAAGCTTATTCCAAACCTTAACTATATCAGATTAACGTACAGTAAGTCACAACGTACAATTGTGAAATTGAAATTGTATTACTACTGTTCAAAAGTCGCTGTCTCGAACCATAAATCTGCTAACGCATTTGAGCGTCAAAGTTACTGATGGCATTGGTTAAAAACATTGAACTCGCACTACTCCGTTTTTCATAACCCAATAAGAGTCGTACAGCATTGTTGTATGCAACTTTCAATTTACGCATAGCAGCCACAGAGTAATTACTCCAAGTGTGGTCCCCCATATAGCTGGTAACAATATGCTTTAAAGCGCAGTGGTCGTCGCGCTGCGCATCCTCCTGAGGGGTCCCCCTCTGTTGTAAACAAATCCAAGAACGCCGCACATGTTACGGGTTGATTGTAATGTTTGCGATATTGCCGCTTGTTAAAATGGCGGCTGATCTGTCACAACCATACCAACTAACCAAATGTAACACGCAATAAAAGGTCAATTAATCTAAGTTAAATATCTGCTGAATATTGAACAATAATTGCACGCTGGATTGAGATCACATTTGCTCATGATTTTCTTGAATCAGTTGAATGGGGCTCGGCTACTGTTATCGCTCGAGCCATAGAGCTAGACGTACGCATGTACGCATGTACGTATACGCCAACAGACTATCAACGACCGGGCTCTAGTTTTCGACATCGCTAGCAAGGACGAGAGCTTTCATTTCAAGAGGCCCGACAGGAGTACAAAGACAACAACCCAAACTACAGAAATCTACAGCTCGCAGAGCAATGCCCGCTGCAGCAAGAAGCATCTCTGCATCTGTTCCGTTCCGTGGTCTGTATGAACGTCCGTGTCAAACCGGGTATATGGCGCGCTACACTCGGCTGTGGAGAATCCAACTCAACTACAAAGTTTACCCCGTTTGGGGGTGCAAACGAGAATTCCGAGTACAGGTATCAAGTCAAGCGAAGGACCTTTCATAGGTCTTCTTGTTATGTGGGGGTTATCTCACTTGAAAGAGGATTCAGACCTACCCGGCAATCAGGAGGTACAACATCGAAGTTTGCCCAGCACCGGTAGGCCTACACCAGCTAGCGGTTGGATCACTGCCATGACCGTGCACAGGACCGGGGCACAGGATCTCTCGATACGTCTATGCACGGTGTAGCCTAGTCTGGCAGAGACCCTGCGATTCGCGTTCTTCCCTGTTGGAACACGCGCGCGCCCTTCAGAGACGCGACGCGAATCCCAGGGTCTGGACGTTCTTGCAAGCGACCGGTCGGATTTCTGCCTGATCCGGGTACTTTATAGAACTGCACACATCCGTTAATCAAAACAAAAATGACAGGTAGCATAGCCAAATAAAATTAAAAATGAAAAATAAAAACATACTGCGTATATAAGTCTACCAGCTACTAGTAAAAATTTTCTCCGCCCAGTTAAATAGTTGTTTCTTTTGACGACACTACCCTTATGAATATTCATATACTTGCAAGAACTGACAGTCGCTGTGTCTGGCAGCGCGTGGTCACAGCTAGCACAGCGTAGCCTTCGAATGCAGGCCCATCGTGGGCGCGCACAGAACAAGGCACAGCGACTGTGGAGAGTCTAGGTGTAGCCGTGCAATTTTCCTGCCAAATGCTGCGAAAACCCGCTCGTTTTGTCTATTGTTTCCTGTCATTTTACTATTTCTTACCACGTAATACTAGGAGAAGTAAGACATGGTGATCAACAGTTGGTTGTGGGCCAAGTCGTCGCGGGCCGGTACGTTGTGGGACCAGATTCTCTGTATCCGTGTACGTCAATGCGGTGACCGTCTTCCAACAACATCTCCCGTGTCCTGCTCTGGCTTGCCGATCATGGTCTTGAGTGTAACTTTTGTGTTAGGCATTGTGCTTGTTGCTGGTCTACATATATAGGCAATGTTGATCATTTTCACTGTACTGTACATAGCATTCTGTACAACCAGCGTGAACGCGCGCGATCAAAGCTTTTTGTTCACTGTGTCTGCGTGCAGTAAACTCAGCAACATAACGTGCTGAGTGTAGTGTCCCAATGTTCGTAGCTCTACACGAGTTTATAGATAGAAATACACCACTGAAGTTCGTTTCCGATCTTAATATTTTACTATTGCATGATGTTGAGTCTTACAAAGGCGTTAACAAAGTGAGGGACCGCTCCCATCTCACTCCTATTGAAGTTGAGAAGACTTATGTTTACAAAAATTTATGTTTATCAACAAAAAAATCACGCACGCGCAGCGCGACGACCACTGCGCTTTAAATAGAACACATTTAACATGTAACGTACACTTTAGAAATTTCTCATCGACATATTTGCTGAGATGTAAAAATATCTCGTCTGTAGCTCGATGTCATCATCATCTCTAAAGCGATCAGATAAGACAAAACCGAGGTATTTTTTTCTCAGAAACAACATATAATTTAACACCGTTGAGATACACAGAAGGAATTTTACACATCCAACCGTGATTTTGAAAAATAGACATCATACAGTTAGACTCTTTGCTATTAAAAATGATGTCATATATACCACCATAGCAAGTGCAAACATCTATCAGTTTCTGTGTACCTTTCGCAGAAGGACTAATTAAGCATATATCATCTGTATACATTAAGTGATTTACAAAAACACCACCGATATTGCAGCCTGTATGCAAATTTGTTAAGAGTACTGTGATGATTTTTGGGACTACATTGTTTTGTGCCCATGTATACCATTCATATGTATGAGTAAATAGTGATCCTTTCACTGGCGTATGGATATGAAAGTGCTTACCATGTGCTTTTGGAGTTATGGCGTTTTGCAATAAAGGTGTTAGTGTTCAGTTGTAAAGAACAAGACCTCGTCGTGATTGAATTTGAGTATCGGTGGATGCGAGATCATGACAATTGGTGGCAGCCAATGGGATTGACGAGGTAGGCGAGTGCCAACATCATTCTGAAAACGGACCCGAAGGAATTCAACTCTGAAGTAAGAGGCAAGTTTGCCATGCACCTGTTGCAGATACAGTGCAGTGATTTGAGCGCGGGAAAGTCACAGAGCCAGTTGAGTCGACGGACTGACTTGTGGTTGTTACTGTAAGTAAACTGTTGTGACTGAGAACCGAGTTCAGGCAACTTGTGAATATTCCTGTGTCTATAAACTGTGAACTGAGGTCGGAACTAACACAAATTGATAACTGTTGAAGACTGTCATAGACGGTACAGTTAAGAGAACTTTGCATGTGTAGTGATGGAGAGAGTCTGTCTGCAAGTTGAGCAACACAGAGAACTCTAGTATAACTACAGTTTAAACGCCAATTAAGAACTCGTCTGGTGATGAAGTAAGTCATCAAGATAGACAGGAGAAAGCCAAAACAAAATAAACGTTGAGACACTTGTACGTCGTAAAAGTTTGCAAGTGTAAAGTGAAACTCCGAAGCGACCTTCACTTGAACGTCTACAGTGAGGGGCCCATTCAAGGTTGTGTGAGTACCAGCCTAGGATTACCTCGTATACGTTAGTGTGTGTAGTGGTGGAAATACCCGCATGGTGTGCCTCCCGCATATGAACCAAGCCAGTGGAGTTCAAACGAGTGGTGCATTTTGAAGTGAAGTCGAAGCTATTGGCATAGCTTTGCTACGGAGAAGACTGAACGAAACCTTACAGTGAAATTGACTGTGTTTACGGTGCATTGTGAACGTAGATGTGTGGTATCGGACTTGATAAATTAACCACAGAGTAAAACAAATAACATTACGGTTATTGTGTTTTCAGTATTTGCATATCAGCTGTATGTATCAAGGTGGTTTTCAAGTCAAATATCAGAAAACCTGAATATATATTAATAGTATTACGGCTGTTTTCAGAGACACTGAACAGTTACTTGGTTGCATAGCAACAAGTGTACTACTATTGAACTGCAAGTATATTGCAACACATTGTGTGTATTAATTGCAAGTGAATTACTTCAGTTACAGTGTAATATTCAGTATTTTTTGAGAGAGCTTATTTGTCTGTACTTTCTTATCAGCATTCCAGTGCTGCAATACTAAAGCAGCTGTGTATGTATTTTGGGTATTGTTTACATTTTGTGTATTCAAAGAGTGTCCTTTTATTGATACCTTGTTGTGGTATATTATCAGTGTTAACTGTTTCACAGTTATTTTGGCTGAGTTGTGTACTGAGTAAGCCTAAGGGTGTACTGCAGTAAAGCCAAGATGAGTGACACTGAAAGACGTGAAGGTGACCACAGTGCAGCAGAGGCACTTGTACAGTTGGGGACACAAGAGCCAACCCAAGCTCCTAATCAAGACATGTTGACGCTTGAAAGGGAACGGCGTGCACATGATTTGCGGATTAGAGAAATGGAAGAAAAACAGCAGAAGCAGAATCAAGAGTTTCAGAAACAGAATCAAGAGTTTCAGCTTAAACTCCTGCAATTACAGACAGAGTTAGCTAATGCTAAGAAGTCAGAGTACAAGGGACCGAAAGTGCCAAAGTTCGAAGAGGGTGAAGATATTGATGCATACCTCAGAACTTTTGAGAAATTAGCCAAGGTACATGAATGGCCAGAGTCAACATGGGCGACTAGATTGGCTGGACTTTTGGCGGGAAAAGCACTTGATGCGTACTCAAAGTTACCCCCTGCAGAGAGTGAAGATTACAAGAAAGTTCGTAAAGCGATCTTGAAACGGTATGAACTTACCGGTGAAGCATATCGTTCAAAGTTTAGAACGATCAAGAAACAGAAAGATGATTCCTATGGTGAATGGAAAACTGTTCTTTCTGGATTTCTAGACAGATGGCTAGAAGCAGATGTCAACAGTTTTGATAAACTGAAGGATCTGATGCTAGTTGAGCAACTGCTAGAGATGTCCCCACCTTATCTGCAAGTATGGTTGAGGGAAAAGAAACCGAAGAATTCTGAAGAATTAGTTGACATGGCTGATCATTATGTGGAGACTCACAAGAAGAGCGAGCGTACTAATGGACGTCCTCCAGACGTAAAGAAGCAACCCAGTCAAGCAAACGATAAAGCTGACTCAAAGCAAGGTAAACCAAGGAGTATTCTCACATGTTACTCTTGTCACAAACCTGGACACAAAGCCAACAAATGCCCCAACAAGAAAGTCACTGAGGAAAGACAGAAGGCTTACAGATGTCGCGTCCAGCAGTTGGTGCCTAGTGGATGTCGTGATATGGCCAGAAACCGTGGAAACCGACACCGCTATCCTGGTAAGGTGAACAGTCAGCATGCCTGCATACTGAGAGACACAGGTTGTGACCAGACAATTGTCCATTCAGCTCTTGTACCTCCAGATACATATGTAGATGATCAGTTTGTGAACATTGAATTCGCTGATGGTAGCAGTAGACTCCTTCCTTTGGCTGTCATTCATATACAGTGTCAGTGCTATGAAGGTCAGATTTTGGCTGCTGTGTTGGACACTTTACCAGAGGATGTACTTCTTGGTAATGACATTGAAGACACTGATGACAGTAGTTGGTGTAAGCCAGCGTTCTTCGTCACCCGAAGACAAGCACAGTTGAAGCAGCAACAGCTTCAAGAGGAACTGATCGATATTCACAGAACTGGTGTGCAGCCAAAGCCAGTTCATATAGATGATGTTGTACCACTGAGTAACCGACAGTGTACTGCTGATGATGAGTCAGTTGATATTGCAGTGGAACAGATGAATGATATCTCTGGTGTTGAACATGTTGTGCCTGAGGACAATAGGGAAGCGCACACAACAACTGGAGAGACTGAAGAACCCAGAGAGACTGAGTCAATGACTCGTGACACTGAGTCACTGACGGAGGTCTGTGATGAGCAACAGTTGAGTTCTGATGCTGACAGTGGTGGACCAACCCAAGAAGTGGTTGATGAAGACTTTCCTTGTGAAGAGGAAGTGATTGATGTCTTTGATTTAGGGCCCACTAAATTGCGAGAGCTTCAGAAGAGTTGTTCTACTCTTAGCGGACTTCGCAAATTGGCAGTCGCAGCGAGCCAAGTTGCTAGTGAGGATATATGCTTCTATTGGAGAGATGGTTTCCTGTATAGGAAATGGACATCAAAAGTCAAGCCTGGGCGAACATTGAATCAGTTGGTAGTGCCAAGACAGTGTCGTGCAACACTACTTCGCCTTGCTCACGATATACCTCTTGCTGGACATCTTGGGGTAGAGAAGACGAAGACGCGCCTCCTTCAACACTACTACTGGCCAGGAATCTTTCCAGATGTAGCCAAGTATTGTCGTACTTGTGAAGCATGCCAGAAAGCTGCTACAAGAAAAGCTGGTATTAAAGCTAAACTCATTCCGATGCCTGTGTTGGAAGAACCATTTCAGCGTATAGCTATGGACATGATTGGTCCATTACCTGTAACGTCACGTGGTAATCGTTTCGTGTTAACCATATGTGATTACGCTACACGATATCCTGAAGCCATACCTGTACCTACATTAGAAGCAAAGAGGATAGCTGAGGAGTTGGTTACTGTGTTTAGCCGAGTTGGAATACCAAGAGAGATATTGTCAGACCAGGGTACTAATTTCCTGTCACATTTGATGGAAGATTTGTGTAAACTGTTACACATCAAGAAGTTGAAGACATCGCCATATCACCCAATGGCTAATGGTCTTGTGGAGAATTTTAACGGAACGTTGAAATCCATGTTGAAGAAGTTCGCAGCAACGAGCCCAGAGAGTTGGGACAGATACATTCCGTACTTGTTGTTCGCATATAGAGAAGTGCCGCAGCAATCTACTGGCTTCTCCCCATTTGAACTTCTCTATGGACGCCAGGTTAGAGGACCGTTGGCAATCATGAGAGAGTCCTGGACCGGAGAATTGCCTAGTGAAGAGAACTTAGCACAGTTTGTTGTTGAGACTCGTGACAGATTAGCGCAGATGACCGATCTGGCTACAGAAAACCTGTCCACCGCTCAGAAGAAGCAGAAAGTATGGTATGACCGAACTGCGAGAGAAAGAGAGTTCCAGATAGGGGACCAGGTGCTGATTTTGTTGCCATCGTCCACCAACAAATTGCAAGCACAATGGCAGGGACCATACAAAGTAACCAAGAGGATTTCTACAGTTGACTATGAAGTAGAGCTGGGAAACAAGAGAAAGAAGAAGAAAGTGTATCATGTGAACATGTTGCGAAAGTGGTTTTCAAGAGAAGGGACTGCCTTTCTTGTGAGGAAAACCGATGAAGACTATGATGAGTCTGTGCCAGTGGAAATGGATATTTTGCCATTTGATGTCTTCCGAGGAGACATGGAAAGATGTTGAGATATACAGTGGATTGACAGATGTACAGAGGGCAGAAGCAACAGCGTTGTTAGAAGAGTTCAGTGATTTGTTTACTGACTGTCCTGGACGCACACCACTCATAGAGCATAGTATTACTACAACCACAGAACAACCTGTTCGGCTCAGACCCTACAGACTTCCTGAGTCTTTGAAGGAAACGGTCAAGGTGGAACTGAGTAAGATGCTGAAGGCCGGTATAATACAGAAGTCACATAGTCCGTACGCTGCTCCTATTATTCTTGTGAAGAAAAAAGACCAATCATGGCGTTTCTGCGTTGACTATCGCGGACTGAACAAAGTGACGGAGTTTGACCCATTTCCCATGCCGCGTACAGATGAGATGATTGAGAAGTTAGGGATGGCCAACTATATAACCAGTATCGACCTAACTAAAGGGTATTGGCAGATACCTTTGGACAGAGATGCCAGAGCCAAGTCTGCATTCATCACACCATATGGCCAGTATGAATTCCTTGTGATGCCCTTTGGTATGCAAAACGCCCCCGCAACCTTTATGAGGTTGATGCAGATGGTACTTGATGGATGTCAAGAGTTCGCCAGTTCATACTTTGATGATGTTGATACTGCCGATCAAACATGGAATGAGCATATTGAGCACCTCAGACGGCTGTTTGTCAGAATCAGAGATGCGGGACTGACAATTCGACCAAGCAAATGTAAAGTTGGATTTCCAGAAGTTCCAGTGGTTGGACACATTGCAGGATGTGGCAAAGTGAAACCCCAGCCAGAGAAAATTAAAGCAGTACAGAGTTTTCCAAGACCAGTAACGAAAACTGATGTCAGAGCGTTCCTAGGCCTAGTTGGATACTACAGGCGTTTTATACCCAACTTTTCAAGTATTGCTTGTCCGTTGACAGAGTTAACCAAGAAAGGTGTACCTACACGAGTAAGCTGGACCACAGAGTGTGAAGAGGCTTTTACAGAGCTGAAGAAGTTACTGACTTCGTATCCTGTGTTGAGCAATCCTGACTTCAACAAGCCCTTCATCGTCCAGGTGGATGCAAGTACAGAGGGATTGGCGCTGTACTTAGCCAAGTTGATGATGACAACGAAGAGCACCCTATTGCTTACTTAAGTCGCAAGCTCGCTCAGAGAGAAATTAACTATTCTACCATAGAGCGGGAATGTTTGAGTATTGTTTGGGCTATACAATCATTGAGACATTACCTGTTTGGTAAGCATTTTATTGTTCAAACCGATCATCATCCGTTGCGTTGGTTGTTACATATGAAAGATAAAAATCAGAGACTTTTGCGATGGAGTTTGATACTTCAAGAGTACTCATTTGACATTGTTCATCGTGAGGGTACTGCAAACAGTAATGCAGATGGTTTGTCTCGTGCATGGGCAAATTAAAGCCCTAAAAATCATTTGAGCCATAATGTGATATGCTCCAGACTTTTGCTATTGATGACACATTGAGTATTATTCTTTCCCAGTGCTCTTATGCTTTTTCAGAAACTGGTTTCTGACTTCATAAGGGGGGAGGAATGTGATGATTTTTGGGACTACATTGTTTTGTGCCCATGTATACCATTCATATGTATGAGTAAATAGTGATCCTTTCACTGGCGTATGGATATGAAAGTGCTTACCATGTGCTTTTGGAGTTATGGCGTTTTGCAATAAAGGTGTTAGTGTTCAGTTGTAAAGAACAAGACCTCGTCGTGATTGAATTTGAGTATCGGTGGATGCGAGATCATGACAAGTACACTCAAGTCGTCCATATACATATTAAAAAGCTTAGGTGACAGAATACCACCCTGCTTGACACCCTTTGTCACAGCAAAACTACTCGATGTGCGAGCACCCCAACGAATAGCAATAAATTGAGTTCTATACTAACAAACAAGGAATCTAACTATGAAAACAAAGGTATTGCGTTGAATAAACTTTTTGAAAAGGGTCCAACGGTTAACTCTGTCAAAACCCTTACAGGCATCCATAAACTTGGTAATAAATACATTGCTGCCATAACTTCTGTAATAATGAATGATTTCCTTCAAAATAAAAACACACATATCAGTGGAGTGACCTGATTTGAAACCAAACTGGTGATCTGTCGTCCCTAGATATGATTCAATATGACGCAATATTACTAACTAGAGAATACTAGAAGCAACAGTACAAAGAGCAATAGGACGATAGTTATTTTTGTCAATTATGTCACCATTTTATCTTTGGTGATAGGAACTAGAATAGTGTTCGAAAGTCTTTCGGGGCAAACTAATGAGCAAACATGGCCGTTAAGCACACACTGAGGAAAGTGGAAACTTTACTGCTGGCATACATAAAGTGTTCGGAGGTTGGAAATAGCATCACGCATATCACCAGGGAAGACAGTGAAAATATCTCCCAAAGTACAATTGTCAATAGCATCAAATACAAATTTCTTATCCTTAGTATTATTTGCAGAATTATACTATGTCACAATAATGGTTACGACACATGTCAACAATGTCTTCATAACCTGTACAGCCATTAATATTATATGGTCTAGCCATGTGATTTTTCTTGCTATTAACAGAATTCCAAAATATCTTACAATTACCAGAGGAAAGATTAGTCGCCATAGCATCAGTTTTAATCTGTTCCTCATCACGGCGGCACAGTCGCAAAGCATACTTAAAGTGCGCATGCGTATGTCGTTTAAGGTCATACAAAGGACCACTCCTAGGTTTCCCAAAATCACGCGCAATAGAATGGACCTATTTCACATGGTCATTCCATCCTATAATATTACAATCCTACTATAATATTACAATCCTTACTGTGAGTTTTTGACAAAATATGAGTGACAGCATCGGAAAGAGTTTTGATAATATTATCATAGAAACTACAAATACTCTTTGCGTGTATAGGATTTTTGCAATTGATATCTTTACAGCATAATGCTTCTGTAGGAATGGTGATGTCAGAAAGGAGCCTATCTATAGTTAAGCAATAATGCACCCACTCCCGGCTCATAATGGACGAAAGCAAACTTTGCACGACATAATGTACGAGGCGAAGCCGAGTACATTATGGAGTGCAAAGTTTGCTTGAGTCCATTATGGGCCGGGAGGGGGTGCATTATTGCTATTATTTTATAGTTTTGGCAATGCCAGTGAATTTGTAGTTGTAGAAAACGAATAAAAAAGGAAATTTTATCTGAGTTTGAAGCCAGTGAGCGTCGTCCAGCATGATCGGCCCCGGCTCTGTACATATTACATGCACTCCACACTGCACAGTGCACTGCACTGAACACGCACGTTCAGCACAAAAAATGACCAGCACTTTCACGGTTCATTTTGAATTGAAAAACGATGTATTTTCGAAGGAAATGAAAAGTAACTGCATCCCTACCGTCTATATCAAACTTGAAACATCACCTTTAAATATCATGCCATTCAAAAAATCGACACGGTGAAATGCCAGAGATGAAGAAAACGGAATGTTCATGCATCGACATCAGTATGATCAGGGAGCTTGATCAGCGAGCTGCATGCGATGGTATCAGCTGATCAATACGATCATTATTATGTCGCTAGTAGTACAGCATTCATTACAAACGATATCAACAGAGTTTAACATTGTTATTCAAATGTTTATATTTCAATAATAATTGTGTCTATAAATTTAATTTTCGATGGCTCCTTGAGAAGAGCTATTTTATTTCGGCGAACGACAGAACTTGACGTAAACGGGTGCTTGAAAGGTACAGTTGACAAACATACTAGAGGGTTTCGATACCGTCGCGATATCGAGAACAAGGCAAGGTAAAATCACAGACATGGAGAAAAAAACGATGAATGAAAGTTGTCTCGGATTACAGTCAGTGCATCAGAATTAGGTGGCCGAGATGTTAGATCAACGGAGAGTCCACGGTCGTCATGATTGTTGGTAGCAGCTGACCTTGGACCGAGACTTTGAATGGCTCCGTAGTAATTTCCGTAGACACTTCCGGTCAAGGTTGATGACAGCAAGCTGCCGTTGTTGGCCCGTTTACGGCTGATTCGAGTAGCCTTTCACGCTTGCATCGTTTACATGGCCACTGACATACATAATATGCCATGTGTCAAATCCAGTATCGTCTAGGAGTTTGCAAACGTACTGAGTTCTGTTTCACCTATACGGCAACGAAGCGAACCATGTTGTAAACAAACGTGGTAGTATAACCAGCGTATCGGCCGGGGACTGCATGCTGAGCGCCAGCCAGACAGACGGCAAGTGCGTGCGTGAGGACTCAAAAAGTGTAATAAATCGTACAGTAAGACATTATTACCAATATTGTGAACCATTGTCAAGATTTATAGTTTTGTGTATTACATGGTTTATCCGATATTTCCCCTCCTTTTAAATGCGCAGTCCTTTTTTCGTTTTCCAAAAAAAAACTTGCTCACTGTGGGGCCGCAATGCTGAATAATGGAATACATTATCAGTAATAATGTATGGATATGACGTCACAAAATTCACTGGTATTGACAAAGCTATAATATAATATCTGTAATAGTGAAGTATGTGTCACGCTGGTTTTCGATGATACTAGCCCAATTCACCCGAGATTCTGCTTCACTTTCATCAATATGATTACTTTGACACGAGGGTAAGACGCCAATATCGCACACAACACAAAGTGGAAGATGGTCAGCTGATATCACATCATGCATAATATCCATAGACTTGATACATTTATGAGCTGTATACTTAAGCAATAAAGCACACCCAGCGATTGTATACCACGAGATTTTGACAAGTTGACGACATATATGCACGAGCGATAGCGAGTGCATATATGAATTGAAATGGTCAAAATCGAGTGGTATACGTCGCTGGGTGTGATTTATTGCTATTATATCATAACAGTATATTGAAATTTTAGCTCGGAACGTCATAAAAGGACTTTTCCTCAAGCTGAGAGCTAGCGCGCATGCCAGCCGCGTCTCGACCAATCAGATCGCTGTATTTGCACCATCAATATATTGGTATGATATAATAAGAAATACAGTGGTCTAACCAAGAGGTAGTACCATTGGCACCACTTACGTACGTGAATGAATTTAGAGGTAGAAAAGCCCTGTCAGAAATACGGTAGTTATATTCATCACAAAAACTTTGTAATAACTTACCGAAAGATGAATTGGAATCCGCATTCTAATCACCAATTATCATTGTACTATAATTGTCAGGGGACTGTTCAATAAAGTAAACATTGGGTAAACACTCTACACAATCATCATTATTTTCCCTACTACAAGTGGGCATGTAAACACAAAGAATTAACAATTTACTGTTGACATTATATACTTCAAAACCGATTATTCTATTATCATTAAATGATCTTACTTAACCCTTTGAGCGCTGTAATTTTCTCCTGCCAAAATTTTAGTGGAAAATTTCACCAATTTTTATGATTTTTTCTGTAATATTTTGATAATTTTGGGGCAGATGGACATTCAATTTAATTTGCTACAGTTTTTCTCAAAATTTTGGCAAAAATATGAGAAAAATTGACTGTGGTTGATGTTATATAAGGGACAAAAATATACTTTGGCGCTCAAAGGGTTAAATGTGTGACCAATAGACTTGCGCCATAAATTGCAACGCCCCCAAACGGTCGACCAATGATGTTCTCACTTGTGTCAACAGGGGACTTACCAAAGTAAACAAAGTCGTCATGAACGAAGGATAAAAAAGAAATGTCATCCTTAGTAAACCATTGTTCTTGTAATAGGCATATGCCATGACATTCGCACAAAATCTCTTACAGCTTGCAACGAATTCTTGATAGAACGACAGTTGTAGGATACAATACGAAGTTCCCCATCTAGGATTTACGGGGTTGGTAAAATTTTCGAATTAGCACCTTCCGGCCAAACATCAGGATTCATCAATGACGCAATATTATTCGGTTTCACAGCAGTACAAAACGACGCGCAGGAATCATATTTCGTTTTAAGCTTATCACAGTCAATGGTATCAATACGCATGGTTTCTCGTATGTATCGCACAATATGCTCTATATCAGTTTCTGGCCTTAATCTGCTAACAAAGACACGCTTTCTTTGTGTAGCAGTTTTTGAAGTCCGGTATGCTGACGTTTATCAAGTATACATTTACTACGACTGGTGTCAGCTGGACGTATCAGCTCCTTGGTCGTAGTAGCAGGTGAACGGCGGTCTCCAAGACGATCATTGGTTAACTTGAGGTAATTAAGGTAACTTAAGGTCATCTCAGTTTCGTTATTTAAATGTCTTTTGTTTGTTTAAATGTATTTTAAACAACATCATGGAACATGATTTCAAAGTGAAGTTTTGGTGAAACCTATTCTGCACTAGCACTTAGGTAGAGTATACCACAACGACTTTTCCGTCCACAATGTAAATAAAGCAATGCAGAAAGCATTGGCGCCGGGCACTGTACAGTATAATGGTTACAGCAACGAGCGGAACTACCCACGGGTAGCGCAGTATCAGTCAATTCTAATTTTTGCATGTAGAAATGCAAGAAACATCTTTGTAATATTGATATTTTCTTGAAACTTTCAAAAACACTAGGCAAGAGAATTTCGCATAAAAACTATACCCAAAAAGTGGTGTCGTCTTGCTAAATTTCGAGACAAAAATACCACGATTATGTATTTCTACACAAATGAACTTGCAAAAACATGCTGAATCTACGGTTTTCCTAAATCATCTTTGATAAACTCATCATCATGTAACGTCATTATCTAGTAAGCAACACTCATATTTCCTCATATAATCTAACAGTCATTTGTTAAGATTTTTTCTGAACGCTATTGCTCCATGACATAGTAATACTTTGTTCCCAACCAGGACTCTACATGTTAAGGGCTGACAGTTATCTTAAAGCAGTAAAGTCGCAATTGTAGAGGGTGTATATTAAAAAAGCGAGATGGAATCCACTCTTGCTTATCAGTTTGATTGTCTACTGTACTCTACACAGAACATACAAAAGTCAGAAAAAATAACAATATTTTCGAACAACATTTAGTTGTGTGTTTTGCTGAAATTATGGGTAAAAAATAAGTGCAAGCCGGGCTTGAGGTAGTATGCGCCTCGAAAATGAAAGTGAAAACGTTCGCTCAAATTTCCTCAAGGAATATTTCAACCATTCTCTTTTACAATAAAAAATAAAAATCGGGGATCGCCGTTCAATTTTTTTTGTACTAGAGAAACAAATTACCAAAAATTTACCGTACGGTGCCCGGCGCCCATGCTCATAGCGTTGCTTTACTTACTTACAGTTTACGAACGCCCTCAACAGATAGAGAATGTGAGAATGGAGTACCTTCGTTTTTGTTCTCTGGGGACGTACACATGAAGCATGTTTACTTCAAACACACAATGACTGAATCTGTTTGACATTGATGCGAAACGCAGGGAACTAAGTAAAACTATTACCTGCCCAATCTCTGCCGATGGCTGTTGGTGATAGAAATTGCGTTTCATGACATTTATCGAAATCCTTTGTCATCTTTTGAGTCGCAGATTACTTTTCAATTTAAAACAACTGAAAAAACCAACGTCAGTAACGTAAGTCTGAGAGTGTGTGTTAGAGCTCACGCAAAAATACTCCGTGTAGCCATAATGCTAAATTGCTAGCGAAAAGGTCAATTGCTAAGATAATGGAAGTTTGAAATTTAGCCATTCATTGCTCTAATAGTGCAGCTCCTGTAAATACAAGAGCACCAGAGATCTATTGCCTCAGCAAACATAATGCTGCTGTTGCAATGAGAAAAGGTACACTGACCATCACTACTAGCTGTGAAATAACGTCAAAACATAATTCATTTTGAAATGATATAAACTTTATCTGCATTTCTGTCAATTAAAATGAATACCAAAACACATTTTACGGAGTTGATAAATACAATGTTAGTACAGTATCTAATTTAGTAGTGTGAGAATGGAAATTCTCACCGGTGAGAATTTGTTCTCACACTTGATTCTCGCCAAGGAGTGCATTTCTCACCAATCTCCAGTGGAGATTAAAGTTTTCTCACCGACAACGGTGAGAGTAAGAACAGATTCTCTCCGATTGCGAGAAAGCGTCATTTTCTCGCTCTAGTCTCGCAATGTTTCCCTATAGTATATGTGCCGCCAAAATGGGTCACTGAAAAATCCCTAAATATGGGTCGACTTTCCATTTGAACAAGTCATCGTTGATGACACAGTCCCCAATTGTTAATGGGTGCTTTAATTACACGTCCTCTGAGAGGATATAGTCCTCTTCATTAATTAGGTCTGTGATTAAAAATACTGCAATACAGATGGGGCTTAATGGTCGAGAATGAGTTCCATGGTGGTAAAAACATAGAACCAATGTAGGCCGCCATCCTAATTACAAAACGTCATTACAATTGAGGCCATTATTCTTCGGTGGGGCAAGTTGGTAATTACCTACCAATTTAGCTAGGGATATTGCAATATACCAAGGTTGATAATTACCTACCAATTTAGCTAGGGATATTGCAATATACCAAGGGAACTTCCTAAGCCAAACTCTGTTTTCCTATCTGCAGCGGCAAGATGAGATCTAAACAAACAAAGCGGATAATGAGATTTTACAGCCAGCAATGGTGATATAATAACTGGGATGAACCATTTTCATGTAGGTTCGTTAAAAGGGGACTGGATTGGGGAATGAAAACTACAAAGAATAAAACATGATCTTAAGAGATCATATCGCGCCTTGTCTTCTTTTTTTGATAAATATTACACACAACTAGGTTTGAAAAAGCTGCATGAAGTAACATCATTACAGAACATGGTATTTTGTACAAAAATTTGAGATCACCCCATATACATTGATCTTTCAAAAGTCAATCTTGACAGTGTGGTTCACAGGAGTCTAATTCAAAAGCATTCAGCGATTCATAAAAAGTCAACTCAGTAGTCCGATTCTTCATTTCTTGGTAGATATTTGTAACTCCCAAGCAACACAATATCCTGGCCCTCTTTGTATATTATATCATATCAACCCTTGTAAAAATACACCCAAGTTCCTGTTATGGTTCTGTTTATCTTTAATTAGTACTAGATAAAGTACAAGTAAAGTTTATCAAAGCTCCTCACATAATCTCCCTCTTCATTAACCGTACCTGTTATAATCTATTATTCCTGATGATATCATGTAACATTCAATAAAGTTTGTGCACCTCCTGTAATCCATTATGGCCCATTTGAAATTTCTTAATGTTTTATGTGGGATACTTTGACACCGATTTTCATAATTGAGTATACTTATGACGTCAAATATCTTGGGAGCAAAGAAAGATAGCAAGGGACAAAATGTGGCATCGTATATTTCATGTATAAGACTACTGGGTTTTCATTGGTAATTAGTAATTAAGTGGCTTTAATTCATCCTAGTCCGGATTCGTACGTTGCAAATAAGTTTTTTTTGTTCATAGATGAAGACTTTATTCAGGCCCAGAAAGGTTTGCCTCGATTACCTCTTGAAAAATGTGTATTAATGTATTCATGAAGGTCAACTATGACAAGACCACTAAGGTTACTTCACCTTGAAAACAAACATCGTAACGCTATTTCTTGAGTACAATCTTGAGTACACTTGATTTTTTTTCCAGGAAATGGCAATATTATTCATGTGTAGTCGCAAATTAACAAACAGAATCACAATGGTCCAGAGGGACTGTGGCATCACTAAAACTAATTATGTCTATAGATCCTTTGCTGTTCATAAGGCTGTATTGAATCTTTGTGTATTTACTACCATCGTAACATATCGTACGAAATTTGTAATATGTGGAGTAATACACTGTGAAGAAGATCCACAATTCTGCATCCTAGCTTTTACAATACATGTGGGCAATTGGCCAAATAGTCCATATCAAAAGATTATACAATTCTTGTGTAAATACTTCATTATGGGATAATATCGCCGTAAAAAAACAAAGAAAATATGATTGAAAATTTGAAAAAAAAAATAATAAAGCAGACAAAATATCGACAAAATGTATGTAGAAACAACTACACAGTTGATGATACGGTTTACTTTTTGATATTATTTATCGAAAATGCCAACATATTTGTCGGAGGCACTTGAACAGCTACCTAACAGTTTATGACTTGTAATATGTAAGTTTCCTTTCGTTAACCGTAACAATGCAAACGGCAATTAAGATTCCAATCACCGGTACCATCACTGCAACAACAGCTACGGTGATGATTGTATTCCGAGGGGAGGTCCCCTCATCATCGAGTGAGGGCATAGTAGTTGCCGAGGCTGCAGTGCTGGTCACAAGCTCTTCTTGGATGGTCGGCGAAGAGGACTTCGTGGACAGAATGGTGGACAGCAATTTGGTTGTAGAGGGTGTTGTTATGGCCGTGGTGGTGGTGACCATCGGCTGTTCTTCGGTGGTCACTGAAGTGGACTGCATTGAAGCAAATGTGGACATTGAACTTGTAGTGGCGGTTGCACCTGTGGCCACAGGTGCTTGTTGAGAGGTCATCAAAGTGGATTTGTGTGTGGATGAGGAAATTGCAGTTGTAGAGGTTGTGGCTATGGAAACAGTCACAGGTGATGTAACCTAATGAAGATAAGTGCAATAATTACAGCTTGTGAAAGGTTGACTTTATACAAGAGTTTCCCGAAAGCAGCGTTTTCGAGGAATGAAAGCTTGGTCAATTGACTTTGTGGTGGATAATCGTTTAAAAACGTGGAAATACGAGAGACAGACACACAAACACATACATACATCCATGAATACATACATACAGATAGACAGAGACGTTCAGACAGTCATGTAGACAGACAGACAGACAGACAGACAGAAAGACAGAGAAAGATAAGGTAAGAAAAGTTCTTACCACCGACGATTCCTCTTCTATCTCTCTGTAATCTTCCACGTAGTCCATGACAATGAGCTTGAAATTCACTTCATTAGACGTTCCACTGCTATTGCTGTATACTTCCACTGACCCAGTACTACATAAATATATATATATATATATATATATATATATATATATATATATATATATATATATATATATATATATATATATATATATATATATATATATATATACAGACACGTATGACAAATTGGGCGAGAATGTTTCGCATGTCGAGTTTGAAAATTTTACGAAATGGTCACAAATCGTGATATTTCGTCCAAGATGTTGTTTATTAGATTCACACGATTCTGCGCTAAGCATAGAAATGTCTATACAACAAATTCAGGTGGAACAAAAATCAATGATCTTGTGAACAAACATACTTAAAAAACCGAGTTGTCGTGTTGACTGTTAGACGGATTTACACAACATGAATACAGAAGGCAATTGGAAGCAGCGCCATAATATTGACATATGTTCCGACTAAAAGTTCATCACGGCCTTTTGTGCCACGCTTAAAAAAACGATTAAGGTGCATGGAAACACATCATTTTGCTTTTCCTTCTGAAGATAACAAACCCCAAGTATTTCTATTCATTGACTTATGACCTGATCCCCTACCTTGTTGCACCACTTGTAGTTCTGTTGTTTTTGACAGCAGCTACCATATACCCCGTAAACTCAGCTCTGGCCTCTAACTGTAAAGTGTCGGGAAAGAATTCCTGCACAAACATAGCATCCTCGACCTTGACTGTGTAGTTGTCAGCTTCGTCTCCATGGTTACTTATTGTGAAGTTAATCTGAAGGGGAATGCCACCTGGATCAAGGGAATCTTGGGATTGAAATGATGGAAAAGAAAACAAGAAATTATAAAATGTACATCATTGGAGGCTACCAAAATAAATGCCGTTACTCGTTGCCCTGGGTAAACAATGTTTTCATCACGACATATTTATTGCAACTATGCAAGCTTTTCCAAAAATTCATGGGGGCAAAGTCATCAGTGTTGGTTCTATCATAGCGATTCTATCAAATGTATTTATTATTTCGACGGCAAAAGTGAAAAAATAACTGTAATATTAATAAATGAGATTGAAGCTCCCCCATCGGTCGAAAGAACGTTCCCAACACTTTCCAAAACGCTCGTATATAACCATCCACTAGTATGGTTCTAGCTCGTAAACAAACTTAATGCAATACGGATTACTTTTATAAATTTTGTTGAAGATAACCGCTATTAAACTTTGAATGTTTTTTTAAATTATCGCATGGCTATATTAATACGTAATTTCGTCATATTGCACATATAGGCCTACTTTATGTAAAATATTAGGGAATGTGTCATTAAATCTTGAGCAGTATGTTTTGTAGACCTGACTTTGCACTTTTTGGCATGAAAGAACGCCAACAGTTTTGTTTGTACATCAGCCTAGAGACCTATGCCATTTTGCCTACTGTCTTATTATTATCCTGACATAGGACGTCACACTCCGACAAAGATTAGTAGTAGAATGCTAATACACGATATTTCAGTTTGACATTTAAAAAGAGACAAACAATCAGTGTTAGAAACTGAACGGCACTTACATTTAACTCCACTTGGCATCGTCAGGCTCACGGACCGAACTTTGACATCAATTGACTTTGTCCGATAGAATTCAACAGAGTTGTTGTCAAGACCCCTCAGCTGAAGTCCAAAGTCCTAAGGGGGGAGGGAGGGAAAAGATCAGTGAAGTAACACCGACAGTAAACTTGGAAAACTGGGGAACCTTTCTTTCATGCTTAAAATTGATAAAATCGTTCCTCGTATCGCATTTTATTAACTTGGTAAAATTGTCACGAAGTTCTAACAGACCCGCGAAACGACTTAAAAGGAAAAATAAGCATGGTTCTTTTCATCAAAGCAATATTCATTCAAGTTACTGTCATGAGATACTGAAGCACATTAAATGTATGTAGTTTCAAGAAAATTCATCACCTGTAGTATATGACAACAATACAAATTCAAGGGCAAATTTACAGTTGTTTTTTAAATAAAAATCCAATTTAGCAAAATTGAAGCGGCGACTACAATTAATTATTCTTATGATCGAAACCGCTCAGAATCTACAAAATAGTTTCTGTTATTTTTCATGTAATTTTCATTGGATCATCCTGACGTATCTGGGAAGCACATTTCGAAAATTGCATTACTGTTGCTTGGAGCACGTTTCAGCATACCTCTGATGGTACCGTTGTTTGGCCAAGGTACGCTCCGTCACCAAGGTCTGTCAAACCTACATACCCGAGCTCAGAACCATTCTTAGACGTTAGGATAAGGTTTACAATGGTTGAGATGTACTCCAGCCCGGTTACCGATAATAATATGGAAATATTCTGATCTGAAGAGAAAAATATCTGATCTGTATTTACAGATGTTAATAGCAAAATGTCTGCCTCATCCGGTGTTTGCGATACAAAACGATACAAAATTAATACTTCTTTCAAAAAAAAGATATCTTGTCTTACACTCTGAGTCTTCAGAACACATTTCACGCGACGTTTTATCAAAATGAAGTCGGACAGGTCGGTTAGGTCGGTTCCTGGATTTTTAGGGCTGGCCTTTATTGTGCAGTTTCACACACAAGTTTTGCAAAACGGCGGTATAAATGTGTGGACTCAATCCCCCCGTGAAATTATTTAACTACCAAAACTGAAAAGTTAAATACCCGTGCAATACACGATATATGGCGACTCTGTAATTCTCTAAAAAGGAAACGTACTTATCACCGGTAAGCCGAAAAAGGGTACCAACTGACCAGTATCGTCTTCACTATAGAAAGTGTACAGGAAATCTATTTGACTGGTTGCGTTGACGACAATGTGCAGACTGCTGTAATCGTAGAAATTCAACCTCCACTCGCCAATATCAATTAAGTTCGTCACGAGTACGAGTTGTCTTCCGGTATTGACCACTTCTGTAGTGTCATTCCGTAGTAGACCTTATGGGTAGAAAATGTAAAACAATTCAGAATTCTAAAACAAATGTAACATTTTAAGTTTGGAAACATAAATTAAATATTTTGACGACTTAGGAATAATATATTTCGACGTTCCATCTTGCTACGAAAATAATCAAATGTGGTTGTCGCCTTCGTTTAACGGACTACTAACCCTCTCTGTCAGAATCATTCCGAAACCTCCATAGCCTTAATTAGCAAAAGTACATCAGAGATTAAAATCGCATATGAAATATACAATGTCAGTTTTAGAAAGTATCTTATTTTTACCACAAAAAATACCGAAGTGACTTAAATACTGATGCGGATAATAATAGTAAAAATGGTTTGTAGTAATATTTAATAGCAGTTTATAGAATTCGGTCCGGAACGAAATCTTATCCATATAAATACTTACCGTCTGGGCCTGTAACGTCATACGAAATCCTACTCAGCGATTTGTCAGTCGTAGACACTGAAATTTCAATCTTTGAAACTGTGTTGTCCACTGGAAATGTGACACTACTCCTTCCAATCACGTCAACGATTAGAATGGTGACTTCTGCGCCTTCAAAGCTTAGATTGATAATCTCAGTGGCTGTAGATAGCTCAACTTTTGTAACTTGGAGAACTAGTCCACCCGTGGCCGTAGCGATTCTTTCATAAGCGTCCAGACTGCGTCTTCTACGAGGGCGTTGTTCAGTCATGGGTACAATAGCATTTGCTTGAAAAGACAACAAACATAAAAATCATTATCACTCCGGGTACGTATTTTTACCTCCACGAATTCGACCCTATCAGGGGTCCTCAATTATCACTCTAGGAAGAAATAAATAACGCAGAGAAAGTGACGGAGATGCTAACGAAACAGGCGATGGTGATTTTAGGTTGAAATTTACTTATTAGGAATTGCAATGAGACCCCAACTTTCATATTCCCTCGCTGTTAGTGATACGTTGCAGTCTGGGTGATAATGAACAGGTGCAGTTGCCATTACCTCTTCGATAAACTAGAGAACTATCTATCGCGATGAAAATTAAACTTACGATGTCATTATATTAGCATGAAATGTCGGTAGACAGTGAAACGACAAACAAATCATAAAAAGGTTTCACGCTCTTTGGCAGGTTGCAGGGAATAATGTAGGGTGGAAGTTTTTGCTCCCCTGGTTCCGACTGAAACCAGAAGGAGTAACATCATTGCTTTTCATTGTTGCAAGTACGGTGAGTCTCCATTTTCTAGCTCCCTGAAGGCAGCAGTCGGGTTTTCATACGGCTGTATTGCAGCCAGATTCCAGTCAATCTGTTTTAAGCATGTTTGCATTGTAATACGGTCTCTTTTTGTTCCGGACAGTTTTTGTGTCCTGATTAATTTTCACATCTCGGATTTTATCAAACTCTAGGTCCGAACCTACCCTGAGCCCAAAATCGCTTGCCATGTTTATAATAGAAAAAAGTTTTCACACATACATAGGCAGCTCCATCACCCGCAAGAATGTTGGGAGCGCTAGTGGATCTGTGATATAGGAAATGGTCATAATTTCCTGGCAGATGGCCATATCAATGTTAAAATGCAGCACTGTGTCATCCGCGTAGTGCTACATAGTGCCTAGAAAAACTGCGCAAGAGTTACACACAATTTCTTGAAACATCAGGAAACCTGGAAAACAGAATACTAATATCTAGGAAAATTAGGAAAACTGCATAAATTACACATATATCTTGTAAAATGGGAAATCTGGAAAAATCGGTTAAAGTAACAAAGAATGATTTTAAAAGGTGAAATATGGAACAAAAAATGCACAGAAACGGTCATATTATTATAATATTTATGATTATAATAATTATCATTATTGCATTGCCGTTGTTGTTCACAGGAGCTATTATTGTCACTTTTTTTTTAGCCGTCAACAAATTATGACAAATGCAACAAGTGATTCACCTTTTGATGCATGAAAACTAATAGGAAAGTTAGTATATAAGCACCATCTGGTAATCAATAATAATGGACCGCTTTATTGTAATTAGAAAGGAATAAGCTCTATTAGATATTTGCAATATAATATTAACACGAGTGGCATCGACTACAAAGATAATCTGTGTACAATACATGTATTGCAACCAAAACTCTTACCATTAGACTGACCATCTGTGGATCGCCGGCGGCGACTGCAGCCTCTTTCGCTTGTGAAGAAATTGGTTACCTTCGTTTTGCGGGCTTGACCCAAGGCAATGACGTCATCTGTCTTGTTAATGTCCTTGGCATCTGCGTCAGTGAATACAAACACCTCGGAACCCGGCAGACTGTAAGTAGATATACAAGGAAATGATCGATATCATATCAAATGCTTTAGAGACACATTAGTCAAGTATTGATGGTAAACTCTGCAACGTGAAAAGTCTTTTCTAACGATTTCGGTCGGAGAACATTGACTGTCTCAGTAACACTACATAACAGAGAGAATTATTGACAAGTGATTTTTTTGAGAATGTTCTGGATAAGAAACATATGATAAAGAAAACTGAGAGAGGAGTCTCAAAAGAGTACGGAATGCATGTCAAGGTCGGTTACTTCGTCGGCAATAATTTCTTCGAAAGTGCACGATAAAGGCCGTTGAATATCGCGTTGACAGTAATTTATTGTATTATACCAGTATATTGACCCCGAAAATACAAGAATAAGCGCGATCGACATAAGAAAGTTAATGCTACTTTCGCGATATATTGCACGGTTGGAACACACATGTGCCAGCTCTTGGTAATAAAAACACGTTTTACCATTTCATGACATAATTTCAATATATTGTCACATTAGCAATTTCTTCATCAACGGAATACTACCATAATGATTGGGTTTTTACCAATTCACACAATATGGGCACTCGCTATCGTTTGTGCACGACGGGGAAAATCTAAGTACATTCGTTGTTTCAATGATTATTACTTAATTATACATTCGCATTCGAACTAAAACAGTACTCACTAATATGCTCTGCGGTAAGGAACCTATCTATCTAGGACTATATATGATATCTCTTGTCTTCAAATACCTAATATTACTACCCTTGCCTTGATGCTGAACTCGTCAAACGTGATTCCATCGATATCAAGGATAATTATTTGATAGCTATATAACTCAAACACTTTACTCTAAAATAATAAATAAATAAATAAATAAATAAATAAATAAATAAATAAATAAATAAATATCAATATAATATTATATATCACCCGATATTGGTATTTTTCGTGTGGAACTAACTTGGATTCCATTTCTGTATTGTCGTTTTGGTTTTTAGCTAATACATATTTATGTAGTTATTTTACAGATTTGAAATTGGTTGCAAAGATGTTTATTTACTATGTTTGTATTTCATGTGAGGTTTTTGGTCTTTGAAACGTACATAAACTCTATGAATTCAGTATTTGCCTTCTATACTTTAATTAACTTTAATGAACCGTTATAATTTTGACAGTTTGATCATTTTACTCAGTTAGTCATCGTAAGTACATTACTGTGTGTCTATTTTATTCACCTGTTCAGTATCGCTAACTCTATTCCAGTCATTGACAACTCTGGACAGTCTCCACCTCCATCAGCGGTTAAGTTACTGATGGCAGCTCTGAACTCTTCTGGATCAGTAGTTTTGTACACTGGACCATATCCTACGGTAAATAATATAGGTAGAGAAAAAGTTATCATTTACCCTGTTCCTGAAGATTTCGAATCAATCGCATTTGAACATTTTGCATTTGTAATATTTCACATGTGCACCATCAACGTAAAATGGTAAGAAACAGAATGGAAATTCTATTGAGATAGAGCGATCGGTTAATTGGTGGAAATGTATTGATCTAGTGTGCATTGGAAAAAAAAGAGTATTAGTAAGCTATCGTAAGAAGGTATTTTCACATTTATTATAAATTGACAACTCATTCCTTCCTCTCTTTTTCAATGTCACAGACAGTGACCTTCACTTACCTTCTGGGTTGGAAATAAAAGAAATTAGGCCTTATAGCCTAAATAGTGCAAGAATTAGAAATCTAAAGCCAATCATAAAACAACGTATAAACTATGATAAGATGAAATCAATATATTTTGATGAAGTACTTTGGTATTGAAAAATGGTCTGTAAATCCTTTCGGTTAAGTTGCCCCGTACATTTATGAATTGTTAGTGAGAAAATACTACGCCGATGTATTTATGTCCTGCACTCTTATCAGAGAAAAATTCTGGCATCTAATGACTAACTGGCTTATTATATATTGCAAAAAGATACCGATTTTTCCCACTTAAACCTACTCTCAAGTGTGAAGGGAAGTTTTAGGGTTGCGGACTTTGTACACCCACGGTATCACATAAAATCATTTCAAATACAGATATTCATGCGAATGTCAGGCCATACAGGTATTGAAAAGACATCCTTCATCAATCATACCTGGGTCACTGAATGGTACGAGAACGTAATCAGCTGGTTCGTTGACAGTGCCTACCCGCTCGTCAATCAGTTTGTAACAAATCTCCTTAGCCTCTTGTATGTCGTCATGCATGCTTCCAGTTACGTCCATGGCAATACTTAATGACTTCAAACTCGTTTGCCGGAGGTTGAAAAGTCGAAGGAAAGTGTCATCACTGATATTGTTCCGCAGACCATACCCTTATTTACAGACAAGAATCAAGGAAAATGTATAGCGATCACTTCGTGTACACCGTTTATTGTTAACTGTCAGATCTCTAACAACAAATACAAGCAATTCACTTGGCTGATATGGTCAATATTCTAAAATATGGGAGTGAACGTCGACAAGTTTCTAAAACTTACAAATCTGACCGTTCTTAGTTTCTCTGTTTATCTCCTTTCACACCGTTCCTTGTTTAAGACTATCTTATAGCAACAAGTCACAAAGCAGATAATAGTCTAGGATCGAAATGTTATTTGCAATTGTTGAGGAGGACAAAATCTTTTTATAATTTAGATTTATACCACGCGCGTGAACGAACTTGTGCTTATATGACATCGTCTCATATCGGAAGGGGTAAAATGACTCTATAATTGTTGAGAACATTTCAAAAAATTTTGGTTGCTGCAGAAAGGGCGCAGCATTTTCAACTTTTATTCAGAACAAAACTTGGCGATATATTCATTGAGTTATCATGGTGGCGGATGTCGCTATGCATACCATCGGTATTTGTGAAATTTTCACAGAAGCCTTATGCGTTGAATTGACACTTTGAGCTCCACTTTTAAAATGAAAATTGACAACATAAGTTTATTATGACTACAGCGACCATTTGACTGATTTGTTCCACTATGATAAGTAATACCTTCTGCCAGGAAGAAATTCTCAGTGGCCATCATGGCCGACAAGGTCGCTTCCTCATGCAACGAATTGTGTGGAGACAGCTGTGGATCATGTGATTCCTTGTTGATGCCTCCAGTCGCGATCATGTTTCTGGTCTGATCATATCGACCACCATGAGAACACTTGCCCTGGTCACCAGAACCTGTCAATGAATTAATGAACAGAATGTTTTATCGAAACAAGAAATTCTTTTGGAATCACATAAGTTAATTCTTTGTTTTGCATTGGAACAGGATTCAAACGCGTAGCTTTTATGCCCATGAATCTTTGTTCACAAATTTTATAAAATGTCCATCAAACGTCTGCATTATTACTCAATGTCAGATTTTAATATTATTCATAGATGGTTAAGAGACATTTCTGATCTGAGTCATAAATGGACACGCATATTGCGATTAAGCAATCAAGTAAATATAAAACTTTTATCTACATTGATTTTTCTTGTATACAATTTTCTGTATGTTTTTGAATCTCTTAGCCTACTTTTTAAAAAATTGAATGGATGTCAAACAAATTATTTTGATATTAATAACTCCGGCTCAGTTAAGTACGTATGAATGGATGGTTGGATCCATCCATCCCTCCATCCATCCAGCCATCCAGCCAGCCAGCCATCCGTCCATCTATCCATCCACCTACCTACCTACCTACCTACCTACCTACCTACCTACCTACCTACCTACCTACCTACCTACCTACCTACCTACCTACCTATCTATCTATCTATCTATCTATCTATCTATCTATCTATCTATCTATCTATCTATCTATCTATCTATCTATCTATCTCTCTCTCTATCTATCTATCGTATGTTGTATGTGTATCAATGTGCGTAGTTCGCTAGGTTTCATCATACCTTTCGGTTTCTTCGTTTGTTGTCCTGATTTGTATCCACTAGTCAGAGTATCTGCAGCCACAATCAGATTACTGTCGCAGTCACCAGGTATTCTAGAAAAAAAAAAGAAAGAAAGAAATTGTAGTAACCGCTCTTTTCCTGTAATTTAGAGAAGAAAGAGCGCAAAATACTTCGTCCGTTTAACTTTATCAAAACTTCAAATTCTTGATAAAACTCATTGACTTTGGGTACTTTCAATTCCTTTCAGTTAAGTTCAGATATTTCATTTGACAAGAAAAGCGTAGCCGTGAAAAGTTTTAATATTCAGTCATCAATCGTGCATCCAGTCCAAGCTATCGTTGACATCGGTTCAAGAGGTTCAGTAAGGTTTAATTCAAAATATTAGGATTCTGTTCCCATTTCGACAAGCAGAATATAGACCATACATGTATCTGTCTCTGTTGACATTAAATAAATATCCTTACCCATCATCACAGTTCGTGCAAGTGTTTTCAGAAGGCTTGGAATGGACAAGAATATGGACTCCCGATAAACCTAAGTACAAAATTGTATGAAGACTTGTGACTGATTTTTGGCAGCAAATGTTGACATTTTTAAAACATGTCTCTTTGGAAAGAATGGTACACTTTCTTAACGTAGCTTTACCATGGCTGCAAAGCGAACATAATCGTAGACAGCGAGTATTTTGTTCTGTTTTATTGAAATTCAGAAATAACTGGGATCACACAGTCTGTATGAAGTCATTTTTCCACGTCAAGTGACAGCGATCCCACAATAAGCCTCAATAGGGCAGCTTGGTGACTTTGGAAAGCATCAATAATTACCCAAATCCTCGTATGGTATCGCGCCTTTCATTTCCACCCAATTGGTGTTGCTATAGAAATCTTGAAGGATATGCAAATATTCGCCAATCAGTGTACGAGCTGTGGAGTAGTCCGGCTCTGATTTCTGTAAATAACTGATGATGGTGTCGCGAGTGTTCTGAAGACGAAGATTACCTATCGGAGATTAAGAGTCACAATTTAGTGCGACTGTCAGTGTTTGGTTCATAAAAGCCGAAGCCATTCGAAAAAGTTCACAGACATTGCATCACAATCCGTGGTTAATCTAGATCCCGAAAGCTTGATCAATGCTGTGATTTTCACTGAAAACACAGACAAGAGGGCAAACAGGCAGTCAGGCAAAGAGAAAGATAGACAACAGACAGACAAATGTTAATATATATATAATATATATATATATATATATATATATATATATATATATATATATATATATATATATTATATATATATATATAATATATATATATATATATATATATGAATGAGTATACTGATGTCCTCATGAATTAAAGAGCTCGATGCAAAAGGAGAGCGTTAAAAATAATAACACATAATACTTCAAATACAAAGTAATAATATTTGTTACTTTTCACTTGAAGTGATTTCTTATGAGAGAGAGAGAGAGAGAGAGAGAGAGAGAGAGAGAGAGAGAGAGAGAGAGAGAGAGAGAGAGAGAGATGCAAAGTTTAAAGGCAAGACTTACCTTTCTTTATTTTCTCGGCGTTGAAATGTGGCTCGGGAAATAAAGACTGAAAGAAATCGACGTTCAAGTTTCCAGAAATCATTTCTTCAATAGCTCCTTCCAAGTCTATGGCCGAAATTTGTCCCGCTGCCAACAATAAAGATAAATTCCAGAATATGTATTACTGCAACCACAGGCGACTCGTGGTAGTCGTTTTGAATGCAACGTGTATCCTTCAGCTACCAAGATCGGCTGAGTTTACTGCCCTAATAAACTTAATTTCTAACCAGCACATACTTGATTGCAATTTGCAAACGAGAGGTCTAGTCAACGAAACTGTGATGTACGTGATAGTTCTCGCTCTGGTTCCATGGTGCCTTGCGCGCCAGAATGGAGTTTTACTTCCGGGCAGACATTGCAATAGCTGAACTGTAGTATATTTTTTAAGCATATGACGCAATCGTAAATATGGGTAGATGTGATTCATGTTGTGTACATTTTGGTCAACGAAGACGTAACAGCACTATACTGTTCTTGAGGCCCCTCTGGAAGACGAGAGGCCTGGATTAAGGGGTGACCCATGTGATTTTTTTTTTTGGGGGGGGGGGTGGAGGAAATAGGCAGGTTATTATTTTTTTACCCACCTTGCAGCAATTTTTTTCAGCGGTAACTTCTGAGCAATATATGACAAGCAGAGTCAAAGTTTTTTTTCAAAATACATAATCACTAATCTAATTAATTTTTGGTGTTTCCGGCTTTACACGGGCTAGCCGGCATATGAGCATTTTTCTGTTTGTCTGTGATTTAATATGGTGAAAACGTCAGCATATAAAAATTAGACTACAATATATCAAAATTGGATCACATATATATCTTACATGGATATACTAGGCCTACATTAGATACAAAATAAAAACAGTTAACCGCCGGCTAAGTACAAAGCTGGAATCAAGTTAGGGCCGGGGTACGGGCGGAGCGACTCCTTGACCCCGGGAACGCTAGCGCTTACAAACAGGCGAAGTCTGTCAATTTTTGTTTTAGTGTTATGCCCAATTGGCCGGCCTGTGAATGCCGGACCCTTGTCAATAACAACAGAGAAAACATAATTCACTTTTGTTGTCATTCAAGTAACAACTGATCGACAGGATCGCAAGCGTAACACTCGTCCCTGACGTGACAATGTCAGCTTGGAGCGCATGGATACGCGAGCGCGTTCATGTGTGACCGTGGTTTTGATTTTTACGACTTTTAACCCCGGCGGGGTTAAAAGTCGTAAAAGTTGTAAAACTTTTAACCCCGCCAACACAATGGCGGGGTTAAAAGTCGTTAATGTTAAAATTAGCCCGTAAAAGGCAGAAATCCAGGCTGTAAGCACCACAGTTACGGCCCCACAGCTAACAACTACCACAATGTGCTAATGTACACGTGAACTTTCATTTTTACAGTTATGCTCAACGGAAAGTAGACGATGAGATTAAATGATACCTTACTCAATTACTAATTTACATCAGACACTTTATTTCTAAAACTACACTAGTACCTCACAATATTGCTTGCGAGCGGCAAGTTCTCAAAGACAAGAATAACAAATACCAGACCTAAATGATTCCTTAACATAACAGTCGCTTGCCTGCTTCTCTGCCGACATGAGTGCCTTATCTCTTTCCACTGGTTTATTGCCGTAATCTTTAACCACGATACTAATTACACAGCGACAAAAAGACAACTGTAAGTTGGCTGAAGCATGAAGTAACATATGTGCCTCTCAAAGAGATATATAAAAGGCAAATAATGAAACATCTTCATCATTCATGAATCAAACGTTTTGTCTGAAAAGCTCTTGCAAAGATATCTTGAGACAGACAATAATTATATGGTTTCTCTGGTTTGGCGAGTAAATCTTGTAGAGGATTATACAAATCTGTAATTGACCCTCATCAATTTTGAGCCATTGAATAACAGATAGACAAAGTCTCATTTGATTGGATATAATAAACACAAAACGTTAAACATCCCAATCAAATGTACTTGGAAGAGTATGCATGAGAATAGTTGCACCACTGTTTGACTGCTAGAAGAGATACACAGAACAGTGGACATATAGACAGTATTTCACATTAATCATCAGTAGCTTAGGTAATTGTAAAGTTGGCGATATGGTACATAGCTAGAGACCCCCATGCGTGATGTTTTTGTCCACACTTATCTTCACTCTAGCACAAATTACAGAGTGGCAGTTGATTGTAACATTTTCACCACCATGGTTGGCAAAATACCCATTGTTATCAATCGTAAGTGTGGACCTGTTTTACAAAGAATTAGGGGGGTTAGGTCGAGGCATTTTCATACAAAGAATTAGGGGTAATCTGTTTTAAGGCATTTTAGTGTCAAAGAAAATGAAAATTGGCAAAAGCAGAAGTCATGATTTTAAAGATTGAAAAATCCAATCTACTTGACACTTACTGAGCAGTGTCTCAACAATGTCGGCCGGTCTACCCCGGCGATGACGTTCATTTCAGCAAGAACTACAGTTGTCTTTTTGTCGCTGTGTAATTAGTATCGTAGTATACGATTACGGCAATAAACCAGTGGAAAGAGATAAGGCACTCATGTCGGCAGAGAAGCAGGCAAGCGACTGTTATGTTAAGGAATCATTTAGGTCTGGTATTTGTTATTCTTGTCTTTGAGAACTTGCCGCTCGCAAGCAATATTGTGAGGTACTAGTGTAGTTTTAGAAATAAAGTGTCTGATGTAAATTAGTAATTGAGTAAGGTATCATTTAATCTCATCGTCTACTTTCCGTTGAGCATAACTGTAACTCCATGGTGCGAGTGAGGTACCACTGCTTCTGTCCAAAACAGTACGTGTTAATATTATGGACAGTGCACTGGAAGCATATCTCTGCCTCTGTATAAGCTACTCCACCATCATGGATGTCATGTAGGATGATTAATCATTCGTGACATCAGTACCTATAGTCCTCTTTTCTTGTTATTTTCCTTGGTAGCATGTAAGTACCAATCAGGTCTGTTGTCGTAATTACAGTGGTACAAGTATGACAAAGAAAACCAGGGTGTGGTAGTAGCTGTAAGTTAGTAACTGCTTATACCTGAACACCCAATGGTCGTCGCTGGTGAGAGTGGTAAATGTATAACCACCGCCGCTATCGGCAACCATGAAAGCTCCAAATTGACAGAAATTGGGGAAAAGCTTATCAGTGGGTACCGTACTTCATGATCACAGGGGCATATCTTTATGCGCAGAGAGTCGGAAATAAATATTTGTGAGCCCGATAACTGCAAATATATCTTGTAACGATCAAGTTGGCGCACACAAATTCTCTTTAACCTGTCTACCTAGGAAAGAGGATGTGCCTTTCAAAGTTTATCTATTTGCAAGTATTCCCTTTTTAGCAAATGTTTATTCGGTCCATAATCATATGACTTATAAATGATTAAATAACCACCTTTAACGTGAATTGGAAGAAAGTATCATATTCCTTTATGGAAATATACATAACCGACAAAACCTACAGCTGTAAGGAAATTGAATACTCAGACGTTCTACTAGATTAAATATGGCACTTGGTAACGGTTAAACCGCATGAGGGGAACGCTCCATTAACTTGGACGTACCCGAGTAACCCGAGTTGGTTATCAGAGGATTAATCTCTATGTCAACATATGCGAACAGATTATCTTTTAGTGTAAACAAAACATTAGCACTGCCGGAACTACTTTTAGCATGGCCAATGCCAGTCGGCGCCTGACTTGATGACGTCCCCCCCCCCCCCCGGGTCCGGCACTCAGGATTTTCAACCAGCGTTAAAAGTGCCGTCCAGCACTTGCTGTTACTTTTAGTTCATCATTTAGTTCATAAAATTGCATGAAGAGTTTACAAAAACGATGGTACTATAGAATCCCTTTCAAATAAAATGCTGTTTAAACAATACTAGCAGTTAATTAACGTACGCTGATTTTGCATTCGAAAAGCTATTTTTGTATGAATGTTTACACCCCTATAAAAGAAAGTACGGTAGCGAAAATCAGCACAACAAAACAGGACTTCAGCACAACAAAACAGGACTTTTACTAAAACGTACTCTTCCAATTTCAGTTCAGACTCACATTGCGGAAAGGTGCATGCAATGCAATGAAAGTCACGACCAAACTTTGGTGTCAACGGATCCAGTCTTTGAATTATCAATGAACACTCACTTATTTTTCTGGTCAAAAGCCAAAGGCTACTTGTCCATCGCAACAAGCCACTCTGTTTGAATCCGCGTGTTCATTTTTAGCCGGATGCCGGCCAAATTGACCGGCTACTTCCGTATTTTGGCCGGCTACTTTTCAGCAATGTTTCGCTCTCTAGCCCCGAAATTCTGGTTTTGATAATAATATTTTGATATTTGTTGTCTTGCAAGCCGGAGATAACATTTCAGAAGTGCCTATGTGGCTATATGTAATCTAGCAATTTACGCGGTGAACTTGTTGCTATCTAGTATCAGCCTGTAGTACCGCGATCTGCGAACGTGTGCTGTACTGGGAATCGCTCTCGAGGTCATCCTTGCTTTCCCGACTACAGCCCGAATTATTCCGACGTTCACATCGGGTGCAGCTTACCATTGGACTGACGTTACGCCCACCAATAGCCAGCCATTTCCGAATAAAGCCGACGTTTGTTTCTCTCAAACGCGAAAGAGAAGAAAGTCTCAAACGCGGAAGAGAAAGTCGACGCTTCAGAGCTTTTGTTTTCTGCGTAAGAGTTTGGCCTTGTCTGATGGGTAGGTTTTTGATCAAATGTAAAGCAACCAAAAGTTACTGAGTCTCATATTTCATACTTTTGAAACGCCACGTCAATCCATCCATAGTCGATTATAGATCTACATCGCGTTTTGTGGAGGGGCCGTGGTTTAAGCGGAAGGGAAAGTCTACGCGGGAATCTACGCTTGAAAACGTTGATTTTCTGCGTAAGAGCAGGACTTTGTCTGTTGGTTGCCGGAGGTTTTAGATCAAATCTAAATAAACAAACAATTACTTGGTCTCATTTTTCGTACTTTTGAAACGCTACGTCGATCACAGTGTCAAATTTCAGGTCGACCACAGTCCCTCTATCCACCGGTCTGGAAAAGCCTATTGTAAAAGGTGTCAATCACCTGGACCGCACAGCCAAACCGCGATACGAGGGGCAGTCACGTGATAATGCGTAGCTTGGGTTTGTCCTGCATGCCATAGTCCCCGATTGTGTTTACGTTTTTCTCGAATTTTCGCTGTTTTTGGCTCTATTAAGTGTTCTCTACGTCTATCTACGACACGAAGACAGAAATCATCATATCCTGAAACCGGTGTTTGTTTTTCGTGATCCTTCTCCCATCGTAAATGATGATAGTGTGCGATAATTTCTTGGGTTGATTGCTGCGTGTGTGTTGACGTAGCACAAGCAACGGCTGGAATCAAACCGGAAAATTTGTCGTCGCTTTCTCTTGCAATGCTAGTATTCAGTGCCTCCAAATATGATAAAATATGTTTTCTGTGTAATATTCTGTGAAATCATGTCTGTTAACTGAGCAGAATAGGAAAGACAACTGCAGAAATGCATGGATAGAGGGACTGTGGGTTGACCGATATTGCATTATACGTAACCTTACTGTGTCACAATCGACTGATCGACTGCAGGTGTGTTGTACACATACGGTGTCGTACAGGTTGACGTTGGGTGTCGTCAATTTGGAATTTTATCAAACATGAACACTGGAATTTAGCTCTCTTTTTCAATTATATTCAACACCACCAAAAATAAATGGTAAGCTCGCGAATTCGTTTTATTGTAAAATTAATACCGTGAATTAAATGACTGAAAATTGTGCCGTCCGCCGACCGGCCTCGTTAACTGTCTCTACTATTTCTCCTTTCTTATAATATGTACGAGTGGCCATACTGTTTACAGACGGATCCGGCTAGCATTTCATTGACTTAAATTCGCTCTATAGGAGATGTCATGTCACAGGATACGCGCAGCTCTTGGAGTCCTTACTCACTCGTTACGTTGTTTGCAAGTGCAAGAAAAATCTCGCCACGTGGGAAGAACGTTCCATGCTGTTCTGATCACATTTGCATATATGATCAATGCGCGTTACTGAAGTGAAGCGTCCGAAAATGGGAAACTTGAATGAAAATGAACGAAGAACGATATTTTGTTTCACTATATTTCTAAAACTTAGTTTAGAGCCTAAATTAAAGAATAAAGTAGATTACTTGCATTGAAAAAAGGGCAGTTCACTTTTTCCTGTCAACATAGTTCCATGTGCAAGCATATGTTTGTGCCCGTGGTATTGAGTGAGTCGTTACAGCCCTGACGTTGCTATCATAGCACCAGCTCGATAAGATAATCGCAACAATGGAAAATTAACACCTTTGGGGATTAAAAGTCTTCTGTTTGTCACCCGAGTTGGCAGGCAGCAACTCGGGTTTCAGGTACCATCAAAGTTAATGGAGCCTTCCCCTAATGGTAAGCTTGGAGTCGGAAAAACTAGGTCGCGTATTCAAGTAATTTTATTTTTATTTTCAATGACCAAAAAGGTAATTGTGAAAAGTGAAGATAACATAGCCTTTATGGCGTGTAATCCATGCCAAAATTAACACCTAACATTTAGAGCCAACCTACATGCAACTCTCACGAAGCTACATGCGACTCACGAAGCGACATGCAACTCACCAAGCTACATGCAACTCACGAACCTGCATGCAACTCTCTTGAAATGCCAAAATTAACACATAACATTTTGAGCCAACCAACATGCAACTCTCACGAAGCTACATGCAACTCACGAAGCGACATGCAACTCGTCAAGCTACATGCAACTCATGAACCTGCATGCAACTCTCTTGAAATGCCAAAATTAACACCTAACATTTTGAGCCAACCAACATGCAACTCTCACGAAGCTACATGCAACTCACGAAGCGACATGCAACTCGTCAAGCTACATGCAACTCATGAACCTGCGTGCAACTCTCTTGAAATGCCAAAATTAACACCTAACATTTTCAGCCAACCAACATGCAACTCTCACGAAGCTACATGCAACTCACGAAGCGACATGCAACTCGTCAAGCTACATGCAACTCATGAACCTGCATGCAACTCGCGCAAGCCTCATGCAACTCTCTTGAAATGCCAAAATTAACACCTAACATTTTGAGCCAACCAACATGCAACTCTCACAAAGCTACATGCAACTCACCAAGCTACATGCAACTCACGAACCTGCATGCAACTCGCGCAAACCTCATGCAACTCTCTTGAAATGCATTGCTTTGCGCTGCGACTTATTTGAATCGGACTCCCTAGATTACCTTTGAAGCTCAACTCATTTTAACTACAGTGCTTGAAGCTCGTTTTTGAGCTGAACGCATTCGTGTCGGGGGAAAGTGCGTGTGAAGGGGGGACTTGGTTGGGGTAAACCAATTTTAAATAGGGTCTGCTGCATGCTGCCTTCCATTTAAATAAAGGCACTTCTGGGTTGAGAAAACCATACGTGAATTGGAGTGCACTATGTCGGTTAACGTGTGTGAATGAGATTCTATCGTATTTTATTTGACTCTCATTTTACTTCAAGTAGACTGTGCCACAATGTGGTTTACAATAAACCAACCCATCATTAAAGTGACTAACTTTGCCCCGACAACATGGAAACTTATGAGACGTCACAACGCGTCATACCAACGTCATATGACGTATTCAGATATGTTCTGTCAGTGAGCCAGGGGGTCTGAAAAAAATGACCCGACATATAGTATATGCTATGGAAGACCGGTCACGACATGCGACATGCGACCTGCGACTTCAAAACTGCGACCTGCGTCCCGCGAGTTTGAAACATGCGACCTGCGACTTCGGCATTTAGACCAAGGTGTAACCTGCGACTTCACAACAGCGACCTGCGTGTTTGTCAAACTGCGACCTGCGACTTCACAACTGCGACATGCGACAACAACACGTAACGTTTCATGGTGTTTTCCTCAGTATTAGATTGGAGGCGTCTTGCGTGAACTTTAATCCTTTGAGCGCCAAAGTCTATTTTTGTCCCCTTTATATAATAAACCCCTGTCAATTTTTCTCCAATTTTTGCAAAAAAAAAATGGGAAAAACCTGTAGCCAATGAAATGTGATGTCGATTTGGTCCAAAATTATCAAAAAATTACAGAAAATTCATACAATTGGTAAAATTTTGCACTAAAATTTTGGTGGGAGAAAATTACAGCGCTCAAAGGGTAAAACGTGGAAAGGAGATTTAACGTTCAACATCGATCAATTAATAAGCCATTGCTTTCGCTTTGGTAAATCGTTCACCAAGTCTGGCAAAACTCAATTCATGTACACACCAGTTCACTCATTTTCATCTAGAGAGATAATTTTATGACGGAAATGTTGACAGTACGTGTTAATGCATGGAAAATAATATGCTACGTGATCTAGGCATTTATATGTTTATATTATAATTTCAAATTATTTTAGATATTCTTCGTCTGCCTTACCTCGCTTCTTTCCTTATGTTATCGACAAACTTTTTGATTTTTAGAAATCTCTGTATTTATCCTCATTTCACTGTGGTATAACCATCTAGCTGTCTGTTTAATTCATCAGTTGTCCCCCCTGTATCATAACTGCGTCAGTGTCATTGCAAACATTCGAATTTTCAGTTATTGTCGTTCATTTTCTAACATTTCCAGTTTTGTTCCAATTCTCTAGTGATTGATCATCGATGTTGCCATCTTTTCGTCTAATTTCATTTTTACTTTTCGTCAAAAATCGAATTGATCCAACTTTTGTTCAGTTGGAAAAATAAAAATATTCTTACTGGTTAACTTCGGACTACATTTGTCTACACAAATAACATATGCAAAGTAAAGCAGTTAAAATAATACTGATATTGACAGAAGTGCAAACATATTTGCTAACCATGAATAGCCAGAGACCGACTCAAGTTCTTTATAGATAACGCGAGTTAAAACTGTAAAACAGGACATAATAATTAAACCCTCCTACAATCATATTTTCAGTCTTTAAGCCTAATATGTACATACTATAATATGTACATATTATTTTTTGTGTGTATATAATATTTTAGATCATGTAGGCAGAAAAGTTCCAGAAACTATTAAACACTGATGTAGACGTTTAAAACCCTATTGCTATTGCATTATTTCAGATCGGTTTGCCTTTCGTAAGAAGGAAAATAAATTTGTGCTCTTCGTTTGTGGAATTCTCTACCGTCACAGCTTCATGCACTTTTATCGCTGGTTGAATTCTTTCGCTGGCCGATTTTTGCGTAGGCCAGCGGTGCGAAAATAATGCTCTGGTCGCGAGAATGCGGTAAACCGGCTGTTTTAATATAGTGCAATGGTGTCCCTCGTGTTTTTCAGGCTCGTGTTCAGAGCAATTGTGCGAACAAATCAAGACTGATATCGCAGTTTGACAAACACGCAGGACGCAGGTCGCTGTTGTGAAGTCGCAGGTTAGGCCTACACCTTGGTCTAAATGCCGAAGTCGCAGGTCGTATGTTTCAAACTCGCAGGACGCAGGTCGCAGTTTTGAAGTCGCAGGTCGCATGTCGCATGTCGTGACCGGTCTTCCATAATATGCAGCGCAACAAGCGACTTGAGTTGCCCGTCGCATTGCCTCGTTTGTACGATGTCATCGTGTCACTCGATTACCGCAGCGTAAAAATCTCCGTGCTGTGTGAATTTATCTCTGCGCTCATGGAAATTCTCCGCGCTGTGTAAAAATCTCGGCGCTCTTAAAAAATCTCCGCTGTGTAAAATAAATCGTGGCGGTGTGTAAAAATCTCGGCGCTGTTGAAAACTCTCCGTGCTGTGTAAAGATCTCCGCGCTGTGTAAAATAAATCGTGGCAGTGTGTAAAAATCTCGGCGCTATTGAAAACTCTCCGCACTGTGTAAAAATCTCCGCGCTGTTTGAAAATCTTGGTGCCTTTTAAAATTTCTCTCTACTATCTAAAATTTCTCCGCAGGCTGTTTCAAATCTCCCTGCTGGGAGACCATTCTTCGCACCGTTTCAAATTTCTCTCTACTGTTTGTTCTCTGCGCTATTCACTTCCGTGACTATTCAATAAGGAAAATGAGGGCAACTTCACACAGCGTATGCGTACAGCTGGCGATGTTTTACTGGTCGAATATTAGCCTGCTAAATACGTAGTCCTTACAATCGCCTTGTCAGACAAAACAAATTGAAATCATAAAAAAGTCGACAGGAAATGGCCCAAGGATATATCCTTTACAATCGAATTAATGTAAGAGAACAATTTACAAAAACACTGGACATTGGCAATGTGCAGATTGCCTCTAAGCATGGTTACCTATGTACACTATGATGAGTGATTCCTGGAGATTCCAACATCACCGACAGCTTCAGATTTTATAATTACTTTCTGGGAGGTCGTTCACAATTATTTGTCCAGAGGAGGCTTTTCATAATTTTGTTTACCACCTGATTTTTTAAAGTTTCATACTTCAACTCGGACAATTTGCGTATATTGCGTACTGTACCATGCCTAAATCATCAAGTCATACAATATTTTCACAGTACATTGACCGTATCGACATCGATAAAATACGAGTCGGGATAAAATAGAGTAATATATTTACAAGTTTTTCCTTCGCGACCGGTCGTAGAGTCGTGGCGATAAATGCCAAGAGAAACAGAATATTTTTTCAAAGTTTTTCTTTTAAGAAAAGGTCGTTGGGTCGTGGCGATGCATGTCAGGAGAAAGTAAAGTAGTTTTTCAAAGTTTTTCCTTCACGACCGGTCGTGGGGTTGTGCACATGCACATGGAGAGAGTGTACGTTGGTATACATCGCCCCATCGTGTCAAAGAATGATGGTATACTTGTAGCGTTTCCAATGGCATCTACATTGCGTTTGCGTTTGAAACAGCCACAACGTTAACACAACATTAATATTAGTTGAATTCCATTTGTCAACAACAACATCACAACTAATAAACATAAACAACAATACAGACAACAATAACAACAACAACTAGATTTCTTGGTTTTATGGTTTTAACATTAAACTAAGAACAGGCCGAGGTCATAGCCTGCCTGCCAGGATCGCTAGTCTTGTCTGATTAGCATGGCGACCAGCGCGGCCTATCATTTTGTAGGGAAATCAGATCGTTAATTTTGACACCTACCATAACGCAAGCATTTAAAGATTTAGAAAGTACCCATTTCGATAAAGCTTATATGGAACAACCTCTCATTTTATTCTGAGTTCTGCTATCTTTCCGGATTTGCAGTGAATTGCCTAGAACCCGGCTGATGAATTTGTGTCACAGAGAGAGCTCAGTTTTACATGATTTATAAAATAACTCAAAGGAAATTTTTGGAATAAAATCAATGAGCGTCATAGTTCAACATGTAATTTACGTATGTGGTAAATGTCATGTATTTTGAGCGCATTTTTATGTTAGATTTTCGACGGCAAATCCGAATCGCCCGGTTTACAGTGTAGTCAAAAGTTTTGCACGTCACTCGCGATCGGTTGATAGTGTCTATATATGCTAATGAGCGCTTGGCTGTCTGACTGTCTGTGACTTGTAGAGCCGATAACTATCGGCGATTTCGGACTTAAACTATGATACCAGACGATACTTTGTCAAATCGTGGGTAAATATCCGATGTATATCGGAGATTTCACCACCAAACAGATCTGACCATCCGACTACCTCTGTCTTACTCTTAATTAAAAATAGCATCCATGGTCGGTAGTCAAGAATCCTGCATGTTTTACACTATTAGATTTATTCATGCACGAAATACAATTTTTACATTTAATGCATTTTTCATTAAATGTCCACACGAAACTTTCCTACACATTATAATTACTATTTGAACTTCGTCGATAGGGACGATCGGATATCATATATCATCGAGAGTTTGGGAGGGCCTAGCACGAAATACATTCTTTACATTTAATACATTTTACTCGATGATCGGGACTTGGACAGAGGACCGATTGGACATCATGAGAAGTTTTGGCTGGTCTTGCGCGAAATACATTCTCTAGGCCTACAACAATAGACAGTGACTATACTAGATTTTTTTAAATCGCGGGTAAATATCCAATATATATTGGAGCATTCCTCACTTTACAGATCTAAGCAAGCCCGATTTCCTAAGTTCGACCCCAACTTCGAAAAACAGACGATATTATAGATTTGTCAAATCGCGGATAAATATTTCCCTATCTATCAGCCATTTCGATCTGGCCAAGTTCGATTTACATGGTAACACATACAATCAGCCAATCATTCCGTATCATTCACGAACCAAAAATTAATATTAAGCTACTGATGAAGAAAACTGTTTACGAAATGTAGCGTTGAAGGATCGCAGGGTCACTTCAACTTAGTGTCTCCAATCAAGTTCGGGGTCTGTACAAGTACTGTGGCTCCCTCCACGGAATCATATACAAAACGCAAACAACCAAGATATGAGTGGAGATGCTTTCCCACTATTACACATCTTGGTTGAAATTGGTATCGTTTGATTTTAGTATGGGGAAAGTAATAATCGATGTCAGAAATATAGCTGTCCTAACTCTCTATAGTCGTCTTACGTACGCTCTGAACAGTTCAGACTGTTGACGCATAATTACAGTACTCCTCTCCCTGATAGCTCCAATCGTCTGTAACGCCGATGACGTCAAGCATGCTGCTACCATGAGCCCTTTCGCAATTAGATTCCGAGCATAAATGTAGTCAACTTCAACTTCTCTTTTCATCGCGCCATAGTTGTCAGCGCGTGCTCCCCCGACACGAATGCGTTCAGCTCAAAAAGCAAGACGAATGCAGAGTCATCATATGAGTTGAGCTTCAAAGGCAATCTAGGGAGTCTGATTCAAACGAGTCGCGGCGCAAAGCGAATGCATTTCACCAGTTGCATTGAGTTTCGTGAGAGTTGCATGCAGGTTCGCGAGTTGCATGTAGCTTCGTGAGTTGCATGCAAGTTCGTGAGTTGCATGCACGTTCGTTAGAGTTGCATGTAGCTTGGTGAGTTGCATGCACGTTCGTGAGAGTTGCATGTAGCTTGGTGAGTCGCATGCAGCTTCGTGAGAGTTGCATGTAGGTTGGTTAAAAATGCAAGTTCGTGAGTTGCATGTAGCTTCGTGAGTTGCATGTAGCTTCGTGAGTTGCATGCACGTTCGCGAGAGTTGCATGTAGCTTTGTGAATCGCATGCAGTTTCGTGAGAGTTGCATGTACCTTCGTGAGAGTTGCATGTAGGTTGGCTCAAAATGTAAGGTGTTAATTTTGGCATGGATTACACGCCATATAGCCTTGTTATCTCTTGTTTTCTCGCATTGAGGGTAGCCTAAATTGTAGAATAAAAGGGTTGAGTTTCTCTTCTAGTTCAGACTATGTAAAAATAGCCGCTTTTCAAAATCAACTGCGACCATTATATCTTTTTTCCTTTTGTATAATGCACAACAGTATCTCTTATAAGGCATCCCAACTTGGAAAAAAAATGTTTGTGAGCCCAGTACAATGGGAAAATATCGACGAAAAAGAAAATCTAGACAACGCTTACCTCCGTAGTAGGCTGTACACAAACTTGAAGACGTCAAAGGCTCCAGCGATACTAAATCACCGGACCGAATCGAACTTCCTGGTCGAGGATTGGCTTCTAGATACCTGGCAACTACCCTCAGTAAAGCACGGTGAGATATTGTTTTGTGTGTAAAATCATCTTCTGGGGCGCTTGTCTTGCTCACGATGGCGTAGAATGCTTCTGTGCAATTTAGCGAACTGGAAATTAAAACCATTAAAGCGAAACAAAGGACGCGATCAGACATCATATTGTATACCGTCGAGTACAAGGAAACGTAATGGTTGCAACTTTCGTTACACATGAATGATTTAAAGACGCACTACGCCCAAATTTGCATATTGAACAGCTTTACCTTATTTATATTAGGTTCGCGCCCCAGATACATGCACATTTTTATTTGGCCAGTAGATTACACGGAAGTTGTAAAGCATGGGAATTCAGCATTTGACGTACCCTCTCCCACCACCCGAATTGAATATCTGTCCACGATCTTCCATTGTCTAGTCATAGTAAGACACATTATTTCACTTTAATTCTCAGAATTTAAAATACATGTAACAGAGTGAGTCATATTCCAAGTAGTAGTTGAGCTCTCGTCACAATCATTAAGAGTACTACATCTCCCCCTTAATTTGATAAGAAGTTGAAACATAAGAAGCATAATCTTACATACGTACATCTTATCAATTTAAAATTATGTCTGGAAATATAAGAAACAGTGTCAAAATTCAACTTGCAATAATTATGTCCGAAACCAATAGCGTTTAGACATAAGGAAAATTGGTGTTGCAATGAGATCAATTATAAAATACGTACAGGCACTTTAAGGAGCAGCGTAAACAATAACAGTTTCTATTAGAACTACCTAAGCAAAACATTTAGTTTGCTCTTCTCCATACCAGAATTGTCACTATTTGTCGTCTGCGTCACTATGACTGCTATTTCTGAGTATGCGTGCCGTGTATCCGTCATCTGAACAATGGTCGGTCAAGGACGCTGGGTTTCATTTCTACGACGGTCGCTCTGTGGTAATAGAGCACTTTTTTAGCGGTAAAGCTATGCCAGAAATCCACCCGTTGATATGATACGATAGAACCACCTACGCAGGCGCGTGTCGATTTCGGTACAATGTGTCCCGTATTGCACTAGCCTAAAGGAACCGTCATTAACGTTTTCGCGAGGGCTAGGGGATTACTATAACTTTACTGATTTGGGGAAACGTTCTTTCGAATCCACCAGCCGAGCCAAGATAGATTTAAGAGGGTAATCTCATCTGCAAGGAGCATTTTTAATAAGCAGCTGTTTTCGGGAGGTACTTCTATGTTATGTGTAAATTAAGGAGCGTTCAGTCATTGTGGTCGGGGTGGGCCGGACAATTCTACTTGTGCATCAATCAAAATAAGAGAATCCCCACCCATTGCCCCCCCCCCAAATAAAAAAATAAAAAAAATTGATGATCTCCTTTTAAGATTAAAAAAGTTTAACCCTCCTATTTTGCTTGAGTAAGCATTGATCCAATTTTGAATGGTAACACTGCCTATTACCGGTGCATAGCGAACACCTATTACCTGGTCATGAAGGCTATAGCGCGCGTCTATTACCACGAGAGGCCGTGCGTTACAACACATCGCTTTTCCCGAGGCCATAGCAATGTGTTTCTGGTAACGCATGGCCGCGAGGGGTAATAGACGGGCGCTATATTGCCCGAATAAAGACCAGGTTATAGGTGTTTTATAACACACCACAAGCTCATGACGTTATCATTATTTTTATGTGCTTAGGCGTAAAATATTGCTGCTACATTTTTTGCACATCATATGTTTTAATGAAAACTCATGTACTGGGGAACGAAACTGTGTCCAGCACGGGCTAGAAACACGAACGCACGTATTATTGCCATGCAGTGACAATGTTATCCATAAATGTCTAGTTATTATGGATGTTTACAACACATCCATGAAAGTGATAGTTAATGGTCTTTTTTCTACGGGTTACTTCTTGTTGACATAGAACATTGATCGGCAAGACAGGTGAATTTGTGTCCGTGATCTGAATACTTTGTCGTCGTGGCGAAGAAGCGAGAGACGGGGTAAGTAGAGAGCGAAGTGTAAATGTGACAACTTAAATTAAAGTGAAAGAGCTAAAATTGCATTATCGGAAAAAAACGGCGTATAAAAACACATGGGTGTCATGAGATAATAAAATAACGTTTCGGGCTCGACCCTCCGATCTGAATGAACAAAGGGAAGGTTTAAACAAACTTTGTTTAAACTATGTGATCTTGTAAGATTCGACTGGGGAACTCTTGCCAAGAGTGGGGAATCTTCGTCCAAGTCTGCCAGCCCTGAATCTTAACTCATCGATTCAACACGGGGTCCGTCTATCGCTACCGCCGAGAATTTTACCAAGTGCCTTTCATCCGTTGGAAGGGAGTCGCTCGGTCACTTCAGGTCGTCAAGTATTTCGCCAGTAGCGCCAACAACGACGCATTTTATAGCCTGATATGTAGCGCTACACTCGACAAGCGACAGCACTCTTTGTTCTGAACGAAATTGTGAGCTCACACAACAGACCGACAATTTCTGCTTGAAAGTCCATCCCATTGCTTGCAATCGTATTCCCACAGTTAGAATTTTCCATATTTTAGTGCATGTCACAAGGAAAATGACAAGATTATTGTTGGTACCAAACATGCTTACAAGCGTTGACTTGGATAGTCGATCGAAGAGACGGGATCGAAGTTTGAAACCTAAGGCCTGATAGCTAGCTGTGGGTTGTGTTTTCGGACGGGATTTCTGCCTTTTACGGGCTGGTTTTGACTTTTACGTAAAATTCAAAACCAGCCCGTAAAAGGCAGAAATCCTGTCCCAAAATATCACAGCTATATGTGGACTCAGAGCTCAAGACCCAACATCCGTAGTATTGTAGAAAATATGTGTATTCTCTTCACGACTACCGATGTTCAGCCTCACACTTCAATCCCGGGTCTTCGATCGACTATACGAGCAACGCTGCAAGCACCTGTTGTTATTACCAGCGGAAAGCCAAAACAAATCAACTGTCGACAGCAGCTGACATCTTGGTATTCGTTTTGGCTGCGCCAGTAATAAATATCGTCGTGAAAGTACACGTTCTGCAAATGTAGGTTACTTATTCAGTTTATGTTTCTTTCCATTTCCGATTTACCTCCGCCATATGTCAGTGCTCCAACGACTGAGTAATACGCTTTTTAAGGTAAACTTTCCAGGTCTTCCAAATTGACAAAGACCTCCGTACAATGTCCGGTGATTAAATTCCAACTATGCCATGAACAAATACGTCATAATCGTTTTGGCTAGACATGATACTGCGCAGACTTTAGTCTGTTTTCACATGCACTAGCCAGGTTTGTCGTCTATGAACAAAAAATACCAGGATTTATTCTCTGGTCGTTCTACGTCACGACAACCCGCATCTACATCATCACTTTGTGCGTCGAGGAACTTTTTTGCGTCGATCTTCGATGTCCCCGTCAATGTAAACAACATGCATGGTGGTACGTATTTCTCCCGCGATCGAACTTTGTCTGACGCACAACTTCCATAAAAACCAGTCATAATTTTCAGAGTCTGACAAAAAGCCAACTGTGTCGCAAATTGTTATCAATATGGGGGTTCGTATTCGTATAGACAAGTGTTTAGACTCCACCGCCGTCTGAACTTTCGACGCACAGAGTATTTCACATGCATCCCTTTGCAGTTTCCACTTCAACAAGGCGGGGTCAAGTGCTGCGTCCAGGCCGCATGAGAGCCTCAAAAAGTCTTGCAATGAAGTCCATATTTTCATAGACTACGATAATAATATTTTGTTTCAAAGTATGACATCTTTTTATTATCAGTTATGGAAAATTTACATCACAAGTTGCTGCAGCATTTTCAAACAAGACGTCTTATCGAAATCCTCTAAAAATTCAAGAGCTAATTTATAATTGATTTTTTCGTCTTTGAGAAATAGAGTGATGTCGTCAGCTAACTGTGCTATTTTAACGACATTTCTGTGCAAATTGTCACATGGCAGTTGTTTACGTTCTATGTCAGCACATTGACGAATTTTGCAAGCCAATACTTCTACACGCATTACAAAAAGCAAAGCACTTAGAGGGCATGTTACAACCGATAACGTAGTAACTAACCGATAACGGTATCAAACCCGATAACGTAGTAAAAATTTACCGATACCTTAGTAAATCAACCGATAACATAGTAACGAACCGATAACGTAGTAATTTTTCCTAACCGATAACGTATCAACAAATTTAGGCCTACCGATAACGTATCAAATCAACTGATAATGTATCGGATCAAGTGATTCCTGGGAATAGATTCATAGGGATAGATCTCTCCTCGATCAATCGATCAACCCATTGATTAATCGATAGATCAACCGATTGATTCGATGGATGCTCTGATGTATCCATCGATTGATATTTCTATCGATTGAATGATTGAATGAATTGATAGATTCCTCGACTAATAGAACGATTGACATATATATATATATATATATATATATATATATATATATATATATATATATATATATATATATATATAAAGAGATAGTGTATCAAATCAACCCATAATGTAGCCAAGTGAACAATAACGTATCAAATCAACCGATGACGTATTAAATCAACCAATTATGTATCAAATCAACCTATAACCTAGCCAAGTCAAAGAGTAAAGATTCCAATCAACTGATAATGCATCAAGTCAACAAATAAATTATCAATCGACCAATAAAGTATTAATAAATGGAAACTAACTGAATATAAACGAGTGTTGTAGCTTTCTTTTTTTTTAAAAATCAATCAGTTACATCTTCAGAGTTACATATACTTGGAGTATACTGTTTTCGTGATAATACTCAGACATCACAAATCGAATTTCATCAATTTGGGAAATGCGAACTAATCAATAAGTATTCCTCACATGTGTTTTGTATCTTTAATTCATACTGCAGGAATACTTATTGATATTCGTTACTTGCAACATCAGTATATCAAAATGGCAAAAGTCTTTACAATGTAACTCTCATTCTAGGACTGAATTACAGGTAAATCTGGACTCATTGTTCAACTGAATTCCCTATGATCAAAATTCATTAATTTTGCAAGTTACTCCTGTAAGCAAGCCAAGTCAAGATATTTTGTAGACAACATATTGCTTATTCTTTCCTTTTTATCCTTTCTGTCGTGATTCACGTCAAGTCACATCTTATTTGAATTAGGATTACAAAGACTTCAAAAAATCATCGAGTAGTTGTACATAGTATAGTGCTGATAGAAAAAACCGCTTAAACCAGAGTTAACTCATATATTTATATTAGGTACCTGCATATTAATCACTGATATGCTTACCTTTTTTCAAATACATCCGATGGAGACTTTGAATAACATCAAAATCGTCAATTGTACGAATAAATCATTAATACTCTTTGCTTAATCACTACTACGCAGTTACTTCTAACGGTGACGTATCCAATATGTGTGCGAGATTTGCGTTGTTGGCTATCGGTGATTCCCTTTTGTACTGGTCCGATTACTTTGTTAAAAAAAAGTTTTGTAGTAATCACATATTTACGGGAAGCAAAATATTCCCACGACTTGCCTTTATAACTTTGTGCAGCACAAACGACTAACTTGATCTAAATGTTGTTAAACTACCGGAATGGGTTTTGAAAGTTGCTTCTAATCTTGCTATTACAAGTATACTTTCTGTCTGAATTGTAGCCGATACATACACGTAATAGTTTTCTATCTGGGTATAGGGTTCTCTGTGTAAACCAACAGCCGCTCATTCCCCTGCCTATGTTTCATCAGTAATTACACTATCTCTTTGAATTTTAACTAAACTGTATAGTTACCATAGCAAAACTAGAAACAACTTCCCAAACCTATTCCAGCAGTTTAACAATATTTAGATCAACTTAATCGTTCGTACTACCATGAAAACAGTCGAAACACGATTGATTTGCTGCAGAATTTTGTAACAATTTACGCTAAACGGAAAAAATAAAGAGAAGAAAAACACTGAGTATGAGACAGTGTGATAACAAATCGCCCTATTGACCGATTTATTGAAGCGATCTATCGATTAATTGAGCTATTTTCCTATCGAATTGATAGATCCGTCATTCTATCGATCGATCTGCTCACCAATTTATCTATCGATCGATCGACCGACCCATCAAGCATCGATAGGTAGATCGATCGCTCTATCGGTTGAGTGATCGCTTTATCTATCGATATACATCGATCGACTTATTTATCTATCTATCAATCTATCTAATATCTATCTATCTATAAATTGATCGATCCATCGCTCCCCATGAATCGCTTAATCCGATATCATCAGTTAATTGATACGTAAGTGGTTGTTTTGATGCAGTGTGGGTTGACTTTTCTACGTTATCAGTTGATTTAATCCGTTATTGGTACATTGATACGTTATCGGTAAATTTGTTGATACGTTATCGGTTAGGAAAAATTACAACATTATCGGTAAATTTTTACTACGTTATCGGTTCGTTACTACGTTATCGGTTGATTTACTACGTTATCGGTAAATTTTTACTACGTTATCGGGTTGATACGTTATCGGTTAGTTACTGCGTTATCGGTTGTAACAGGGCATCCTTGACGTATCCCTCTGGTCAATGAAAAACTCGACATCCAACCATTATTGGTTATACAACTTTTTACGTCAAATTAACCATTTTCACCCCATCTTCTAAAGTCTGGGCCGAAGCCAATCTTTCGAATGACTGATGTATGAACTTCAATTAGTACAATCAAAAGCTTTAACAAAGTCTACGTAAAGAGCTACACCAGAATATTGTGCCCAGAAGTATCATTATTCATATCGTCAACTAATTTTACTATATCACCAACAAATCTACCTTTTATGTTACAACCTACTGGATCAGTATTTGCAATATTTGAGATAACCTTTGGAACTCTGCTAGATAAAACTTGTGTCAATATCTTATAATCAGTACATGATAATAATGACACTTGCCTCCAGGTTTTTAAAAGCTCGGGCTTATTTTTCTTATGCAGCACCTCTCTGTTGTGAAATTGACAATCTGCCGTTCTTAAAGGCATTGTTGAACGAATCAATAATTTAATTCCCTAGTAACGGCCAGCTAACATAATAAAATTTGATGGTTAAACCATCATAACCGGGATATTTTTCTTCTTAATTTTTCATTTTACTTATCACCAAGCAACATTCTTCATCAACCCTATTTCTGTGTGTCTGACTCAACATGAGTAATTCAAAATTACCAATAAGTCATCAAAGCTGAGCGACTGCTGTTTTTCGCCATACAATTCCTATAAAAGCTAATTTCTTCCTTTGTTCAAAATACCATAGAGGTCAGTGACCACGTTCCCTTCCTCTATCTTGAGTTTAACAATATTTTTCTTTATTGCGTTATTTCTTTTTTCTAGGCCAAAGCAATACTTTATGCTTTTTTCACCTTTGTCAACCCACTGAGCCCTCGCTCTGATTTGCCTGCCTTCCGCCTCTTTAAGTAGTAATTTTCCTCCATGGATAATCACACAGTAATTTCTCTTCCCGTTTTAACAGTTACTCAAGATCCTGTTTTCTACTCAGTTGCCGTCGGCTCTTCTGAATACTGATATTTCTGCACATTTCTCAATACAAATAACAAGCTTATTCAGGCTGCTGTTAAATTTCAAGTAATCTGGACCGTTCTCATTTTTTCTATACACAAAATAAAGAACTACAGCCATATGATCACTATAACTTTCTGGTATTATTTCACTTTTTTATTCTTTTGTCAATCTCATTTGACACAAGAAAAAGAATTAGATGTAAACGGCTCTATGAAAGAGGATTCCTCCGTCTCCAAGTATATTGCTTAACACATGGGTGAAGTTTACTATGACAATAATATTACTAAAAACGAAACCACATGAGTGTAACGGCTGTATATTCCTAAGGAACTATGTGAATAATTTGCGGAAATAGCTAGCTAGAAGATGGTCGCCTTACTGTGGGTTCCGTAAGCATTGCAACCCGCGGGGGTCGGGCGCAACGTTACATAGTGTTCGCGCCGTTGAGATTAGTTTTCGAAAAATAGTGTAAATTTGTCTGAGTTACATTTCGTGGTCTATGCTAGTGTAACGCCCTCCTTTTCGCTTCCTTTCCCTTTTCCCAGGATTTCAATTCACTTGAACTCTAGTAACCTCACAGCAACCTCACAGTGACCTCCAAGACTACACTGAGTTCCTATACTTATTCCCTTGACGATTGTAGTTTCCTATTACTCACTAAGACTGTTTACGTTCACAACCTTGAAGTAACCGTCACTGTCTTGTGTTGAGTGATGGATTGTTTTAACAGATGTTAAACTCATTAGAAGTGACCGGAGGTTGACGTTGACTCAAACTTGGTGTTGAAAGAACACTTCGTCCTGTTTTGACAATATTTCCTGTCCTTTAATATTTCCGACATGATCTGTATTTAATTAAAACTGTAGCTTGAGTCATTCATTATAATATGTAGATTCGGAAACTATTTAAGTTGTATACTTTTTAGAAGTAGAGTAGAACGGAACGGAGCGGAGTAGAGACCTGAGCACGGTGTTTTAGTAATAAAGATTGAAGTTGTGTTTACAACCGACAACTTTGGTGTCAAGCTTCAGTTACTGAAAGCATTACGATCCCAGACCGGTACCTCAACCCAGAGAGAGTGAAAGTACAGCCGTGACAAATCAGTGACCTCCAAGACTACACTGAGTTCCTATACTTATTCCCTTGACGATTGTAGTTTCCTATTACTCACTAAGACTGTTTACGTTCACAACCTTGAAGTAACCGTCACTGTCTTGTGTTGAGTGATGGATTGTTTTAACAGATGTTAAACTCATTAGAAGTGACCGGAGGTTGACGTTGACTCAAACTTGGTGTTGAAAGAACACTTCGTCCTGTTTTGACAATATTTCCTGTCCTTTAATATTTTCCGACATGATCTGTATTTAATTAAAACTGTAGCTTGAGTCATTCATTATAATATGTAGATTCGGAAACTATTTAAGTTGTATACTTTTTAGAAGTAGAGTAGAACGGAACGGAGCGGAGTAGAGACCTGAGCACGGTGTTTAGTAATAAAGATTGAAGTTGTGTTTACAACCGACAACTTTGGTGTCAAGCTTCAGTTACTGAAAGCATTACGATCCCAGACCGGTACCTCAACCCAGAGAGAGTGAAAGTACAGCCGTGACAAATTGGTGGAGATGTAAGCACAACTTCAATCTTTATTACTAAACACCGTGCTCAGGTCTCTACTCAGCTCCGTTCCGTTCTACTCTACTTCTAAAAAGTATACAACTTAAATAGTTTCCGAATCTACATATTATAATGAATGACTCAAGCTACAGTTTTAATTAAATACAGATCATGTCGGAAAATATTAAAGGACAAATTGGTGGAGAATCCGGATTCTCCACCAATTTGTCACGGTTTGTACTTTCACTCTCTCTGGGTTGAGGTACCGGTCTGGGATCGTAATGCTTTCAGTAACTGAAGCTTGACACCAAAGTTGTCGGTTGTAAACACAACTTCAATCTTTATTACTAAACACCGTGCTCAGGTCTCTACTCCGCTCCGTTCCGTTCTACTCTACTTCTAAAAAGTATACAACTTAAATAGTTTCCGAATCTACATATTATAATGAATGACTCAAGCTACAGTTTTGATTAAATACAGATCATGTCGGAAAATATTAAAGGACAGGAAATATTGTCAAAACAGGACGAAGTGTTCTTTCAACACCAAGTTTGAGTCAACGTCAACCTCCGGTCACTTCTAATGAGTTTAACATCTGTTAAAACAATCCATCACTCAACACAAGACAGTGACGGTTACTTCAAGGTTGTGAACGTAAACAGTCTTAGTGAGTAATAGGAAACTACAATCGTCAAGGGAATAAGTATAGGAACTCAGTGTAGTCTTGGAGGTCACTGATTTGTCACGGCTGTACTTTCACTCTCTCTGGGTTGAGGTACCGGTCTGGGATCGTAATGCTTTCAGTAACTGAAGCTTGACACCAAAGTTGTCGGTTGTAAACACAACTTCAATCTTTATTACTAAACACCGTGCTCAGGTCTCTACTCCGCTCCGTTCCGTTCTACTCTACTTCTAAAAAGTATACAACTTAAATAGTTTCCGAATCTACATATTATAATGAATGACTCAAGCTACAGTTTTAATTAAATACAGATCATGTCGGAAAATATTAAAGGACAGGAAATATTGTCAAAACAGGACGAAGTGTTCTTTCAACACCAAGTTTGAGTCAACGTCAACCTCCGGTCACTTCTAATGAGTTTAACATCTGTTAAAACAATCCATCACTCAACACAAGACAGTGACGGTTACTTCAAGGTTGTGAACGTAAACAGTCTTAGTGAGTAATAGGAAACTACAATCGTCAAGGGAATAAGCATAGGAACTCAGTGTAGTCTTGGAGGTCACTGTGAGGTTACTAGAGTTCAAGTGAATTACTACAAGTTTTAAAACTATGAAATCCTGGGAAAAAGGGAAAAGGAAGCGAAAAGGAGGGCGTTACACTCTCCCAACTATGAAATCCTGGGAAAAAGGGAAAAGGAAGCGAAAAGGAGGGCGTTACACTCTCCCACCTTTTTAATAACCAGCGTCCTCGCTGGTCAAAAGCAATGACGCTGTACAAATAAAGCAAAAGTTTCTGTCTAAAGAAAATATCTAAAATAAAACACAGTGTGATTAAAATACGAGAAAATACATAACAGGCAGTGTTGTAATCTCTTACTCAAAATATTGTCATAAAATAATCTACGTCTAAAATGAAAATTACAAGTCTAATGATATACTGGTACAAGGTAACGTAAAATACAGAGTAAAATACTAACTTATCTTATCTTGAAAAATACATAAAAGCATTACAATAAACTCTAACTAAATATAAACGTTTGTCTAATCCCATTAATAATTTCTTAAATCCTAATAAAGTTACTATCAATAACATATACAAAACTGTAAGTGTCTGTTGATAACTGGAAGATTGTGATGTATATAGAAGGGTGATGTAATCGTGACCCTGGAATAGTGAAAAGGCATTCTCTGCTTATGGTCGTCATAGCAACGACTGCTAGGCATAACTAGACTGTAGCAACAGCAAACCTTAGTGCCAAAATCCGAGGCTCTTTCTCGCATTATCTCCATCAAAACAAAATAACAACAAAAACAAAACATCAACACCGAAATATCATCAAACCAAAGGCTTCAAAATAAACACAAAAAATGCGATTAACCTCATTATCGCTATCTGTATCACTTCCTCAGGCCATTCGGTCAAACAGGACCATTGTATCACATACGGATCACTAGCTCTGGCATATTTAGCCAACTGAGGAGAGAAACAACAAACAATCCTAACTTCTGTACGCGTACGTCTTCATAATAACAACAAAATACAACACATCATCTGAACAACACTTCGAAGAAAGAGATGCCTCGTTTGCATACAAGTCTATAGCATTAGCCTATAAAAATGGTGATTTCGAAGTACCAGAAAATAAATCCATCAAAACAGAAAAGTGTACATTCTTATTCGCGTTTCTGTCTGATTCTATGCGTGGGTGAACCTACGATCGGTACTGGATTTGTCTTTAAACTCTGTAAAGCTGCTTCATTAAGATTTTCTTCCGGTTCCCATGTATTATGTTTTACATCGTACCCATGCCATTTTATCAAAAATTCACGCTTTCCATTTCGAAATCGACATTTTTCAATTTTCTCTATTCCGAAATACTGATTCGTATCATCATCACAGTCATCCTCTGTCTGTGAATTTGAGAGCTGACTTAACCTCTTTTCAGCACGCTCGCGAATCTTGCGGCGACGTTGTTTGTTATTTTGATTACTATCTAATGACTCAATGGGTGTTTCACTCGCACTAAAATAAATTTCAGTATCTGATGATAAATGATAGTCAATTGTATCTTGGCGTCTTCTTTCATGTATGTTACTTACGTCATCGTGTGTCTCACTTTCATCAGCGCTGTATTGATTTGACTGTGGTTCTAAAAGTCGCTCTGGTCGTAAATGCGCGAACTTCAATCTATTCAAATGAACAACCTTTGGATACGGGCGTCCATTTTCTATATTTTCTAAACGATAATTTACCGGCGATACTTGTGCAGTAATTTTGTATGGACCTCGATATGGATGGGCGAACTTCGGACTTTTACCAACTGCTACTGCTGGAGTATACAAATATACTGTATCGCCTACTTTGAATTTTGTAGCTTTACGCACTTTCTTGTCATGTCTTTCTTTCATCTTATTTTGCGCTCTTTTTATGTTTTCTTTGGCTAAACCTACCGCTAAATTTCTTTTCTGTGCGAGATCTTTCAAATGAAAATCTATATTCTTTGATCTGGACGGCTGTGGTAAAATTTCTACATCTACCGGAAGTCTTGCTTCATATCCGAACATTGTCATGAAAGGACTGACACCAGTCGTCTCATGCGGACTTGATCGATAAGCGAACATCACTGAAGCCAAATATTGATCCCAATCATCTTCTCTTTCGGATACTCATTTGAGATGCAGATTATTTGTGAAAATATTTTAAGTAAGAAAATGACAACACTGCCTGTTATGTATTTTCTCGTATTTTAATCACACTGTGTTTTATTTTGGTATTTTCTTTAGATAGAAACTTTTACTTTCTTTGTATAGCGTCATTGCTTTTGACCAGCGAGGACGCTGGTTATTAAAAAGGTGGGAGAGTGTAACGCCCTTGAAGTAACCGTCACTGTCTTGTGTTGAGTGATGGATTGTTTTAACAGATGTTAAACTCATTAGAAGTGACCGGAGGTTGACGTTGACTCAAACTTGGTGTTGAAAGAACACTTCGTCCTGTTTTGACAATATTTCCTGTCCTTTAATATTTTCCGACATGATCTGTATTTAATTAAAACTGTAGCTTGAGTCATTCATTATAATATGTAGATTCGGAAACTATTTAAGTTGTATACTTTTTAGAAGTAGAGTAGAACGGAACGGAGAGGAGTAGAGACCTGAGCACGGTGTTTAGTAATAAAGATTGAAGTTGTGTTTACAACCGACAACTTTGGTGTCAAGCTTCAGTTACTGAAAGCATTACGATCCCAGACCGGTACCTCAACCCAGAGAGAGTGAAAGTACAGCCGTGACACTAGCCTCTAAATCGTGTATACCTTTGCAGATGGTGCATGTTGACGGAGAGGTGGTCTGGCATTTGCTCCGTACTCTAAACGCGAACGCCGTGATCACCTGATGGACGACTAGAAATTTTGACAACTCGCTCACGGCGTATTGATACTACTACAGTTGTTCCGTGCTGTTAATATGATAATCGGATCTTAAGGCTGCGTTCACAAATAACGTTGCGGGGGATGGGGGTGGTGGACCATTGAAATCTTATTTTTTTCAGACCCCCTCAATTACCCTCAAAAATTGTCCAGTCCACCCCGTCTATCTGATCAAAATTTGTCAAGTCCCCCGCATTATCATATAGCCGCATACTCATTGGGGATTCACACAAAGAAAAAATAAACATGTATTGGGCAGTTGTACTAGCAGATGTTCAACACTATCTGTTATTGGCACTTTACAGAACTATCTTCCTAAGGCAAATTCTTAAATTGATTCATTTTTAATACTTCAGTACTGGTGGACTTTTTAATTTTTCAGTCAAAGCCGACTAGATCTGGCCAGGCCAATGGTGCCTGATGAAGAGCACACAAAATAACGATCATGAAGGAGTATGCAAGTTGTGAATTCTTGGCTACATCAGATGCGACTTATAAGTTTTACATGGAAGCTTAAGCCCTTCCATCAAATAAACGTTTTATTCTCTGAAAATTTTTACTTTAATATTTGATTATTCTCATATGCCAGAATTCAAAAATCCATGATAACTTTCAAGTCTCATGGTCCTCCATGTGTTGCTTTCTGGCCTGATCTTGTGTCATTATAAGTATGTTTCACGGTCATGAGCGTCACAAAACCCGAACTCTTCTTCAGCTACTTCATAGTCAGAGCTATTTCTATCCCTGCCGGTGACAATGACATTGCCCATTGGCAGTAGCATGGCAGTAGCTGTATTAATAAATATTTTGACTATTATTTTATTCAGTTTATCCAACTGCATTCTTGTTTTACTTTCTACAGCATGTCGGATTGTCCAGTATTCAGCTTGCCAACACAGCCTGTGAATATGTACCCTGAATTTATTCGTTGACAAATGACTTTCAGCCTGGACTCTAATTCAATTATCATCCAATATGCATATTGTAAGGGACCATTCAGTTTTTACGGCCGGGGGGCGCGGCAAAATCCAGGGGTTCATCGTAATTTTGGAATCCACAAAGGGGGGGGGTCATCGCTTTTTCACTGGTAGGAAAGGGGGGGTCACAACATTTTCAAAATCATAATACCTACAATAAAGTTCAATTTATGTCATGGCCATGATCGACCCTCTGTACCGGCGGGCCGCCTTCGGCGGCCCACTACAACAAATTAACTTTATGTAATGGCCCATGACCCTCTTAAGGGGCAGATGCCTTTGGCAGCCCACTCCAAGTAACTTTACTTCATGCAATGGCCATGATCGACCCTCTTTACCGGCCGCATTCGGCGGCCCACTACATTAAATTGACTTTATGTAATAGCCCATGACCCTCTAAACGGGATGACGCCTTGGTGGCCCACTCCAAGTAACTTTACTTCATGCAATGGCCATGATCGACCCTCTTTACCGGCGGGCAGCCTTCGGCGGCCCACTACAAAAAATTCACTTTATATAATGGCCCATGACCCTCTTAACAGATGCCCGCCTTTGGCGGCCCACTCCAATAAAGTTTACTGTACGTAATGGCCCATGACATTCTTAACCGGAGGGCTGCCTTTGGCGAACCACTCCAATAAAGTTCACTTTATACAATGTCCATGGACATAGGTTGTCTATGGAAATGAAGTTAAAAATTGCCTTATAGTTGTCTTAACAGACGTTTGCATGGTTGTGGCTTGGAAGTTTGTGCACTGGCATCTCTGCTACACGAATGAAGTGCGCCGCGCACCGGAGTTCAAATCAAAACCGTGCAGGTAAATTTGACATATGGGTTTTGGTTATTTTTCAGCCGTTGGGGGCAGGGGGTAATCAATTTTTTTTGTTACAAAGGGGGGTGTCATCTTTTTTTCACGAAAAATGCAGGGGAGTTCTTCATTTTTTTGAACACCGGCGACAAGATTTTGCCGCCCCCCCCCCCCCAAGGCCGTAAAAAGTGAACGGTCCCTAACGTGGTTTGGTCGAGTGGTGGTTTGGTCGAAATCGTTCCGGTATGTATATTGTTCGTGCTGATCGGTGCTATTCCGATTACTCGTGTACGGGGCCAATTATAGCGCACATACAGGCGAGTGGTACATCATGATTCGTTACTTTAATCACGATACGTGTACATGATTACAATATCTAGAAAGGTCGATTGTGTACAAAGATGTAAGGAGATGTAAGGTGTAAGGAGAGAGCAAGAAACTTTATTTGATATACTGAAATACTGAAAAAAGTATCAACAGTTGCAGCTTCTGCTGTTTTTTTTTACAAAAATTCATACAGTTTTAGATTATTTCGAGACAAAAGTAATGAAATGCGACAAAGTGCTTCTCGATCTTGTTTAATTATTACTAACAATAGAACTATCGGAAAACATTTAAACGTTATTAAATTTTCATTGAACAACCAATCAAACCTTGGAATCGTAAAAAGGGGAACAAAAAAATTTTCAGGTACCCTCACAGGTAGAGCGAAACTTTCAAGTCCCCCTCTATTGCTCCAAATATTCAAATCCCCCTGAATGATTCGTTACTTTAATCACGATACGTGTACATGATTACAATATCTAGAAAGGTCGATTGTGTACAAAGATGTAAGGATATGTAAGGTGTAAGGAGAGAGCAAGAAACTTTATTTGATATACTGAAATACTGAAAAAGTATCAACAGTTGCAGCTTCTGCTGTTTTTTTACAAAAATTCATACATTTTTAGATTATTTCGAGACAAAAGTAATGAAATGCGACAAAGTGCTTCTCGATCTTGTTTAATTATTACTAACAATAGAACAATCGGAAAACATTTAAACGTTATTAAATTTTCATTGAACAACCAATCAAACCTTGGAATCGTAAAAAGGGGAACAAAAAAATTTTCAGGTACCCGCACAGGTAGAGCGAAACTTTCAAGTCTCCCTCTACTGCTCCAAATATTCAAATCCCCCTGAATTCCTACAGCCCCCTCCAACTGGTTTTGTGTTAATGCAGCCCAACGTCTTTATATTGATTGAATCAAGAGCGTTTCAAAGAAATGTATTTTTGATGCACAGTATATCTTATTCAAAAGAAACATTGTGCAGTACTGTAGGTTTGCATCATTTGCCTGTACATGCTATTTTGCTGTGCTTATTTTTTCCGCTGAGGCAGCGACATAAATAATCATGTACTTACAGAAGTTCAATCGTGGATGTATCTTGCTTTTACCTCCATTGTTCAGCCCTGTTTAGGCGACTATAAACAACAGTCAGCACACACTCCGGTGTAGCTACGTCTGGTAACAACACGGCATGGCCTTGTTGTGCCCCGTATGACACTCTTCGGTTGCCATAATCATAGATATACAAGCCAGTATGCTAAAATGTTGAGCTGCAGTCTTGTAATATCGATGAGCTACACAAACCGTAAATGCGCAATTCGGTGTAGCTGTGTCGGGTGATAACCACGACACAGCTCATGCGCTCCGTATGGCACCTCCTGGTTGCTAAAATGTTGAATCAGCAATCAATTACTAACATATTGTCAACTTTACTATCATTTATCACCAATGTTTACCAACACGGGACTCAGGCTGAATACTTAATATGTAGACAAATAAACAATTATAAGCAACATACATACATACATACATACATACATACATACATACATACATACATACATACAGAAATGTAAATGAGAATGAATATAAAAGACCCCCTAAACAATATACAAACAAGTAAATAAATAAAAACTTACGACTGTAAACAGATACAAGAAAACCAAAAACAGACTACAAATAATATTTGACAAACATGTTCGCTACTGGTAAAGACAGTGAGACATCTCAAAGATTGTATTCATTCTGCTACAGAATGATCCTTGATAGAGTAGGACCTTCTGGATTCAGGGCGATGCGTAAACTGATAAGACATCTCACACTTTCTAATCGGAGCTAAAATATCTGTGATAGAGAAACATGCAAAAGGCTCTAGAACATACAGTTTGGCTTTCATGCGATACTTTCAAATAGTAACGATTCTCGTAACAAGTAACACGCTGGGGATCTGGTACGCCATTCAATTATGAAATCTCGTGTGTTTTAGGTTGTTCGGATTTGACTTTACGAATTGTCTGCTGCTCAACTTGAACAAGAAGTATTCTTTGTGATTTAAAAACCACCGTCAAGCAAATGGTCTTACTCATATCAATCATTGAATTTATCTCTCTGTCAATTGAAGTTCAATGCAATTTCGTCCATGTATATACCTAAATAAGATAACACATTCACTCACTCACTCACTCACTGTTGCCAGCAACATATGTATGTGACGACAGGGGATGCTATTCGGGTCAATATAACATCGAATATCTGAGCATTAACTTTCGTCCTAGTCCTGCAATTAGAAACATACCAAATATACACCATGTTTCCTATTCCAAGACTTTTGCAACACGATGCGTGAGAGTAATTTACCCGAATTATCCTGCTGCTGTTCACAACAGAGAAGACAACCATGCCTATAGGTTGTCAGAAAGTGCGGGCAACGCAGCACGGACGCAACTTTGGTTACGAATATACTTTATAACTATTGTAGTCATAATGTTTGGTACTGCATAAAAGTAGCTTTGAAGGTTTTAGACCAACGTACAATCTTCAGATTCCTCTTCTCCCGTTATTTTCGCCAGCCATACTGCGGTACCTCGTAAGATCTGACAGGAAATCCTTTCTACTGCGAGTGGAATAAACGACGCAGTTGTTCAAAATAAATATCCTGGTATTAGTATGTAAATCTTAATGTGACCTATATAGCGTTATGGAAATGCTACACAAAGCATAACGTGACCTACGTCTTGACATCAAGGAAAGAAGTTTTTAAGTTTTGTTCATATTTACACCCGTAACCACTTTACTGTTAAAGAGAGCTAATGATTGGCACCTACATCCTAGAACATAAATATCCCCACAAAATGTTCAGTAGTCCATTTTGAACTTTTTAATAAGATAAACACAAACGCATCTTCCGAACAAGGATAGCAGGTGGTCAATTGCCTTTTCGCATTACCTTGATTAGAAAGGTGGAATTATATTACAGCTCAGCATAAGATGTTTAGAAGTGAAACGCGTATGATACCGGCCGACCTCCGATCAATGCTAACTCTTTAGCTCTTGTCGGATGCAAGTTAAGATGAAAAAGCCGCGACAGCGACAGAGTCGTTAATAAAACAGTCTACGATTGTACTCCATCAGAGTCGCAATTGAGTTTAAATTCCCCTTAGAACGGTTGTGAATACAGCCACAGGGAAGCATTAATGAATTCTATGAAGACATCGTATAATACGATAAGCTCTTTGGCGCTGTGTAATCTTTCAGATTAATTTCAGTTAAGGTCAAAATTAACTGTCAGTCCCCGATAGAATAAATTTCAAAAATATCCAATAATCGGGAAATCATGAAATTGGTTAGTTTAAGTTGACCTTTGAAATAATTGTGCCGCCGGTGCAAGCTTTAAAAGACGCTTTGAGTGTATGGAGGAAAATGGGAATACGGCCTTTGCCTATAGGCCTACATCTATCTTTTGACTTATGACAATTGACTCTTCGAAGATTCCTTCCATCAGATCAGCCTAAGCCAGCCATTATCGGAACACGATGTAAGATTAACAGGATATGGACTACTGTTCGGAACCAGCCTCACTGAAATAACATTTGCTACCAGAACTGATACTGATGATTCCCGCTGTCAAATGTACACAAAATGGCAAATTAACAAAGTCTCGCCCTCGCTCTTAATTACCTATAAGCGTACATCTCCGAAAGCCTCAGAAAAATCAAATAAATAAATAAATAAATATTTGTGTTTTTAAAGTCGGTACGTAACATTTCACTAATGTTTCCGATAACAAAATAAAATTTAAAATTTTTGAGACACCGGATCAGGAACGTATGGAGAAAGCCTTGTCAACAGTACATTTTCCTGATAAAGTCTGCAATTTTTGTACTTTTACAGTATTGGCACCAACACACGCACTGAATTACCTGGCATAACAAAGACAATTGAAAAGGTATACCAAGGGCACATTCCATTCTCAGTATTTATTTATAATCTACAAACAGACAAAATGGAGTTTACAATTCAACTCAACATGCGTAAGGGTAAGCAGCGCCTTGAATTAATCTACCAAAAAACTATCAACAATTACACATCGTTCTCAACTGTCGAACCCAATATCGCAAAAACAACGAAATTTCTAGTGTCTATTGTCAATATAGTATTTTTGATCAACAACACCGAACATGTCACTATTCTCTTGAGTCGTGTAATGTTCGAGACTTCAACTATCGATTGAACGCATAGCCTGATAATGTTTCACCTACAATTTTGTTATTAAAGTCATAAAGTAGAATAATTATCTACGTTTGCTCGCTCTGCAGTTGGCGTAGTCAAAAGTCATTACCGTGTATAATATGAACACACGATTTCATTTCACGTAGACGTAAGGGAGCGTTCAGTTATTATAGCCGGGGTGGGCCGGGAAATTCTTTTGAAGACACTGTATTCTCTACCCTTGGTTAGTAGCTCTGCTGGTGGACAGAATTGTCCCCGAGGATGTCTTTCGCCCACTTTAAGCGATGTATAAATTCATTGCTTCGAAATAAAGTTTTTGTGCGATGTGTAATAGTTGATGTGTGAGCGTGAGTGCTTCTGAACTCTACAACGTGTTGAGAGGTCGCAGTCAGAAAAACGTAACAACTTAGCTCGGTGGTTGAACAACTCTGTTTTGAGAGTGGGGATTTGGCCGAGCGGTTCTGCAGTCTGTTGCTTCTCCGCTAAGTGACTGCATGCCATATGTTGTGGGTTTGAACCCCGAATGAAGACACTGTATTCTTGCGCCTCCGCCAAAATAATGAGAACCCCTACCCACTCAAACGTTTGTGGGATGCCTCTGCAAAATGAAGACAAAAAATGATGAACCCTGTCATACAATTGCTGGAGGAAATTTAGATATTTAGATATTTCATTATTTTGTCCTTTGCGTAAAGCTACCCGTAAAGTAACCCTAACTTTTGACAAAATCCCCGTGTCTTTCAACAGTAGTTTTGGTCTTCTTCTTATAGCGTTTTGAAATAGGCCGAGCCATGGAAGCACAACTTCAATTACAGCTTGCCAAGAATCTGTAATTCCCACTGGCCTGCTAAAAGCTGTTGTGAAACAAGCTGCAGCCTTGCCAAGACAAGCAGTCATCATCATCATCATCATCATCATCATCATCATCATCAAGTGGACAAGTGTTTTTACCGTTAAATACACGATTGATCGACGTAGTGGGTTGATTTGACAATAATGACTGTCATGTAAAGATGGTATTAGCATTACCGAAACATCATAGAGATATATGTTCTAAGCTGTGATGACACGGAATTTAACATTTATTAAATTCGTAAGCGCCTTTTCTATCATAAAAAATATTTAAGAGCGCTGTACAGATACAGTACATTAAAATCCCAAGTGATACTTAAACGTGCAGTACAATTTAGAGCTCCTTACTATTGAAAACCGTACAAAAATTATCTAAAACCATGTCGTTTGACGTAACAGGTTGATTTGACAAGATTGGCGAAGAAGACTGTCATTTAAGATGATATTAGCACTACTCTATTAACATTACCGAACGTCTAATATATATAGTTCTAACCTTTAATGGCACGGAATTTAAATTTATTTATTTCTTAAGAGCCATTTTCTATAATAAGAGATATTCGAAAGCCCTGTACAGATACAAAATATTAAAATCCAAAGTGATATTTAAACGTGCAATACAATTCAGTGTCGACGTACAGTTTTAAAAGCTCCTTACCATTGGAAATCGTACAGCAACTATCTAAATACCATAAAGATGATATTAGCACTAATACATTAACATTACCGAACGTCTATAATATAGATTCTAGCTTTAATGAAGCGAAATTTAACATTTAATTCTTAAGTGCCTTTTCTATCATAAAAGATATTCAAAAGCCATGTACATACAGTCCATTAAAATCCAAAGTCGTATTTAAACGTGCAGTACAATATAGTGTCGACGTACAGTTCTAAAAGCTCCTTACCATTGAAAATCGTACGACAACCATCTAGAACCGTAATGTTCGACTAAGCGGGCGGATTTGACAGGAATGACGAAGTATACAGTCATGTAAAGATGATACCAGCAAATTAACATTAACATGAACAAAACGTTTCACACACACACACACACACACACACACACACACACACACACACACACACACACACACATATATATATATATATATATATATATATATATATATATTCTAAGCTTAAATGCCAAGGAATAGGTTTTATCATAAATATATTCAGATACAGATACAGTGGATTAAAATCCCAAGTTATATTTAAATGTGCAGTAAAAATTCAGTGTTAACGTACAGTTCTTCAAGCTCCTTAAAATTGCAAGTCTTACAAAAACTATCGAAAACCACAACAGATTGTGGCTTTTTTGGAATATGTGCCTCTAGCATGATATAAATTGTTCTAAGTTGTTTTTAACATTCCACCTGTTCGGGAATAGAATTCAAAAGTTGAAGTCCACAAATGGTGATTGCCCCATCATTAATTCCATTAAAAGAACATGGTACAGCAAGATTCCTAATGCTGATTGTTTACGTGAAATTATGTTTTCCATCAATCATGTCTGTTATGTGCTGGTGAATGGCCATGTTATGCCAAGTAAAGTGAAACTAATAAGATTGTTTTAAATTTTACAGTCACTTTTACAGGCAGACAATGTAGTCCTACCATCGCTTTTAACACATTGTTTAAATTCTTTAGACCTTTAACGATTCTTATTGCATTATTTTTTGAACGCTGTATTTTATCAAAGAAAAAACACAGGCATTCCCTACAGAATCGATTTTACATACTTTAGAAGAGAGGTGGTTAATAATAAATAAATGAACGAGCATTTCACTTGAGGTTTGACTCAAAACTTTACGCACACGGCACATGTTGAGTAAATTATGATTCACGTTTCAGGACTCATGATTAATATGTTTATCTTGTTATTGTTGCCTGGCATACCATAGAGAATAGATATTATCACGTGCAAGAGCCATGTTTGTCGCAACAAGGGGTCAAGTTTGGTGTCCAGGCCTCCAAAAGTCTTGTTAGTAAATCAATATTTTCATAGACTACGACCATAACAATCCGAATAATGAAAACACAGGTTGACTAAGGTATATGAGCTAATTGAAGACATATGGCATATAGTAGAGCTGGGTACAAGAACTTTCCGTGATCGTCAACAATATCCTAGACAAAAATAACATCTGAATGAATCCAGTTCGGGTAAAAGACAATTTTTCCATAATTTGATAACAAATATCTGGATGAAAGGGCTTCCAGAAAGTGACATTCCCACCTCCCGCATTATGCCAGGCTGAGACCATACTTCTATAGAAAAGTGGAATTCTCTCCAGAAAGGGACAACAAGAAACATTGTTAAAGTAAAAAAATCAAGAGATCTGGACCGTATTAGCTGCGCCAATGATTTGGCAAAGCCTTCTATTTAGCTGACGAAAAAATCACATGATATACGTACCCACGATGCACAAAAGGCATCGTGAATGACAAATATATTATGCATTTTGAGCCCTTCATTCTCATAAAGAGTAACTCTGCGCCTCTTATCTGACTAGTTATTTCATAGAAAGTTGATAATAAGTTGATAATAGGCAGTATATACCAGAATGCACCTTGAACAAACGTTTGAGTCTTTCAAATTTTAGGCGCATATTAACCGAAAACATCGAATTAGTAACAAGGAAATTCATTTTATCTTGCAAAATAACGAAAAAAGAAATGTTAAACCATCACAATATACAGTTCTTGCCGAGACATCGTGGATGTCGTGATAATGATAATACCATATTTTACTACGGTCCTAGACCACATGGAATGCCATATGAACGTTGTTGAGAAGCATAACCAAGAAATCACATTATTATAGTTTATAAAAGTGATTCAACTTTAGTAAAAAAATCCGCTCTTAAACGTTTCTACTAGGTTTAATAAGTACTTAAGATTACTTACCTGAACTGAACGTGTTAGAGCGGATACGTCATCACTTCCTGCGGTCTCTTATCATGTTCTGCTGATTTTACGCGCTCTCTCGTTGTTTGGCAGTCATTTTCCAAGTAAAACTGTCACTATTTATGTACATCTTTTCCGAGAACGATTTTATGCTCGCTTTACCATAGACTTGATGATCAACACTGGTGTTCCTTTCGTTTTGTATTGTTGGTCGCATTCATTGATTATCGTCACATTTTGAGATATTTAAAGTAAGTAAAAGGATACAAAGTTGCACTGAGCAAAGCCGAAGAACCTCGTTTGGGGTTGGTAAATCTTGTTAATGTTTAGTGTTATTATCATTCAGGGAAACGTATGTATATAATATGATATAAATTCATTAGTTTAGGGTATTTACTTCATTGTCTCCTATCAGCAATTGACCAGTGAGAGGTCGTTGACAAAATTAACAAAATAATGACTCCAAGACTTCGAATTTAGCAATTATTTGTATTTTATGACCTGAAGTTACTGTCAGGCGTTTCTATTCTCCCCTGATGGCACATGTACATAATATAGACACCGTTGCTATTTGGCGACCTGACAAAGCATTCAAGAGAAACGATATCTAGGATCTGTGTACAGACATTTTCGGCATCACTTTCAAACACCAACAGAAGACAGCTTTGTGAACAAGGACAAAATCAACCGTTGAGTGTCCTTTGAATACTAATTGGCTAAATATAAGCGAGGAATTTACGCAGCATTTATCTATAAAAATGTTTATATTATGAAAGCTTTTATCGTGTGAAAACTTTTATCGTAAACTTGTTGTTTTACGTCATGGCATACCAAAACGACTAACTAACGTTTAGCAACGAGTTAACTACAGGTTCAGAAATAGTTTGGATTTCAGCGTTGCACTATAATTTGGCAAACATAACAAAAGAGAACCAACAATAGCAGAAATTCGATCTTATCGTTGTGTTCAATTGAATAAAGGAACCTGACGGTAAACACTATTAAAAGACTTAATAAATAACTGAAATGCAGTCAAAATGTACTTCATTCTCATGAGTGTAGAGCAAGATATGGAGACCATCATGCCGGCATAGTTCAAACAAGTTCGGGTTGTAGTCTATTTATTAATTAATTAATTAATGAAATTAGTCATATGGAGCTGATGTCATTCTATTCGAATGGTTGCAAGGGAGATCATAAAAATTATGTAGAGTTAAATGATCGTAGATTGCTGTGTGTTAATGAATTTTAAATGTGACACTTTCTCGCCGGTTTTATTCACTTATTTATATTTTGTTCATTTACCTATTTACTTTCGGTACCACAACAGACACCACGGTGCAACCCGATTGTACGCATGCGCAATAGGAAAGCTGCGAATATGCACACACCCTGTGAAGAATTAGCAACAATAAAAATGTAGTCCAAAACATTGTCTTGCAGAAAACCATCGAGGAATCCGAGAATCCATGTCAAGCCCATTACGGTAGACATTTTCAAAGAGAATATCACATACTTAGTGGTATATGATTGCTTACGATGTTCTTTCATCGTACTCTCGGATTTGAGCATCGAGCACACAGTGTGAATAAGACATATCGTATTGAAAAGAAGAATGACATCAACAGGAACCAGGAATGTAACAATCAAAGGAACAAGCCGACCAATCCAACATACAGGACCCTCACTGTAACCAATCTTGAAATCATTTGGTGCAAAATAGTCCATACCACACAACTTCCAACAAACATAAATGGTAGTAGCCAGGCATACAGGCAGTAATAGACAAACACTTTGCCATCTCCAGATATCGGTCTTGTCAACTGTGTGCGCATATATATGATGTCAGTTGCCATAACACTCATCCAACAGAAGGCAGAAAGCCAACAATAATGTGAGAAAATAGCAGCTGTCTTACACAACCATGAAATCTGAACGTCCATCACTGTTAGGAATAACAACTGGGCAATTACTAGAGCTATTGCTAAGTTCAATATAATCTTGCCAGGACGAGTTCTCATTTGTTTGAAAGCACATACCGTTATGATTGTTACGAAGAGACACAGTATTGATAAAATTGATCCAATTAATGTAAGTAGCTGCTTAGTGCCAGTTTTTGAGCCAATGTGCCAAAAAGAAGCCCTTGAATTTTAAAATGACACACATAGGCATGAGAGCGATCTTCATCTAAAACATATTGACCTGGCGGGTATGTCGATATACCGTCTGAAAGTACTCCATTACTTATTTCAAATTCACCAGCATGTATCTTCAGGATCAACCCTCCTTTGCAAGTAAATGACCCATTGTGAGTTATTTCGTTCTGAGACGAACAGGTCATCAACTCTACTTTTATAGTGGTCGGGACAAATCTTTCCCATTCATAACTGCACATTTTAGATTGAAAAAATAGAAGGTCATAAAGGGGATACCAGGTGATAGATGCCGATAAATCTTCATTGTTAGTATCATTATTGTATTGAAATTGTCGCCCATTATAGAAATTTGTTTCATTTTGCCATGGCAAGTGGCATTCCGTTTTTTAAATGTAATGTAATGAAGTTTAAAATTAAACGTTGAAAATTTCAAACCGATGTTAGTCAAAGTTCTTGTGCAAGCTAGCGGTAGGAAATTCTTCATGTAAGAAGACTCTACTTCGAGCTGGAACGTTATTAGTAAAATAGAAATATTAACTTGATGCAGATTATCATATTCTGAGACATAAATGTTAAAAGCATTATTCTCCAATAAACTCTGTAAGAGTATTGTCATATTTCTTTCTAGGTCAACTACTACCGAGTTTTTGCTTTTGATGGGTATGAAACATTAAGTGTGACAAGAAATAATAGGTCTGGATTCTTCTCGAGCGATTTTGAAGACATGTTTTGAAAACTCGAACCTGATAAGAACGGAGAGATGGTAGATTGAAAGGTAGTTTGCAAGTTGATCCTTTTTTGGTTGGGCGTGAACAAGGCTTGTTGGAAACGAATTGTAGCAACACATCTTTCCTGTAAAATGTCGAAGAATTCATCATCCCTACAATTCCACTGTTGCTCAAAGGTGTTTCTATTTATTGTCACCTGTTGTACACCTTGAGCATTAAAGTCAAACAAAATATCGAGGGAAGGAAAACGTGAAACGGATGGACAACTTGGTGACGGAATACCACATTCTACATATAGGATATGTTTATCCCAGCTATTGCAAATTGCGCAATGTACATTCTTGTACATAGTGAGGAATTTATAGATACTTGGCTGCTTCCAACACTTACTAGTGATGTGTAGTTATTACAAAGAGCAACAACAGTTTTGTTTTCATAAGTAGACGAACATGTGTCAATGGAATATGGACAAGAAGAAACATTTCCTTGAAGATCGTCAGGGACCCCTGCTAGCAGTCGACATTCTTCTATTCCTCTGGCAGCAGAAATGTGGCGGAAACGTTTCCAGCATGGCGCTGTATTTCCGATTAAGGCGTCTTTCATTGGGACATTTCCATGCCAACGAGAAATACCGAACGCTGCTCGTGTTCACTTCGTGACACACGGCACAGTATACGTTACGGAACACCCTGCCAGTAACATCCATTACTGGAGTTGCGGTGAAGATAGATGCATCTGTAATTTAAGTAATTATAATAATCACATTTTACGTCATCTTCAGAGCGAAGTTGCATCATTTCAACTTGACAACAAAGTTTTACGTTTTAAAATTTCATGTCTAGGCATCTTAAGTAAATCTGTCTTCCATTGCTCAACATCTGTAGCGAATTTCACAAATGTTTTTTCTAAAATCATTGATAATGGAAATAAACAAAATACGGGTGCCACACCAATTAAAATCGAATTGGTCCTTGCAATCTGTCAACTAAATCTATGTATCAAATCCGTTCAGCAGCTCCTGGGATATCGTGTAAACAGACACACAGACAGACGCACTCACGGACGGACAGATAGGCAGGCAGTGGTACGACATTAGCTCACATGTGTGAACACGTCAGCTAAAAAATAGACGTAAGTTATGTGAGAGAGCAATTCTAGCATTTGATCTTTGAAAATAAAATTTTACGTGGCAAAATTTCATGTGCACGCTGTGTATATGTTATTTAAATATCTTGTGACCGATTTTATGAACTTTCGCTTCCGTAATGTTGTTTCGGCATTCTGATTGTACATTCCAAAATTTCAACAACATTTAGTTAACTACATCTATCAAAACCAGTGGTCAACAAGCGTGTATCCGATAAAATGTTCGTTAAATATGTCAAAATAGCACCATACACAAGAACCACACATATTGAACAATTATTTAAAAAGCAAGCTTTGCTTGCTAAGATTATGCAGGAGAAATTAACAAAGGAATAAACTGCTAGAGATTCCTCTGTGTTGATGGTAGGGCGACCGATGGGCTAGTGTAGAGCATATGACCGTAACTGTGATACAAGCTTTTATGAGAAAGGGTAAATTATTTTCGATGAGATAGATCGCATGAGGCGCGAAGTTCCCGTTTTTGACTTCAAAACAATTGAACATATAACAAAATAGATCTTGAGTTTTTAAAAATTGTACGATATGAAGTTTATCATGCAAAATTTATCATAGAAAGCTTGTTGTCGCACAGCCTACGTCAAGGAACTGAAATAAACATTGTATACACTGACCATTGATAATTTCGCACTGTTGTCTGATTTTCTTATCTGTCCAGTCTTCGGGGCATATGTATGTCACAACAACACCAATAGCATTTATTGTCTCCATACAATATTCCACATCAGCATTCCGTATATTGTCGACTCTTGGAAAGGTTCCACTGCTATTTAAGCATTTTTCTTCATAATCGTGACAGCAGTCGTTGTGCATTAGGCATGCAGGCCGGCAACTACATATCACAGCTGAATCGCACCCTGTTCGTTCGACCGTCCTATCACTATTGCAGATGAGCCCGTTAGGTGTGAGACAAGAGTTCATTCTTTCGCCATTAGTGTAAAGGCACTGTGACGATGCTAAATCGACAGCGTTTTTGTCGTTGACTGCATAATTCGTATTGATGTCAAGTGTCGACATCTGCTGATATTTTTTAGTCTGTGAATAGCTTTCAAATGGTGTTGTTTTCTCAGTAACTAACAATTCTGTCGATTTTAGTGGAAGCGTCAAAGATGTCCGAGAAATAATGGATTCGGTTGCAGTACTTCTTTTGCGATATACGCTATCGGATGATTTCATGTTGAGTGTATTTGAAGACGTCCATTCTGCAGTCAGGACTTGTTTAGTCATACCCGTAGACGTTGGCAGATGGGTATTACGTGTCAGGCTCATCGGAATCGTACGGTGTTTTGTAGACGCATATGTCAGTATGTTATCTCTGTAGGAGACAATTACCAAGCACAAGAAACATACAACTACCTTCATGACTTCAGCGTCGTCAAACCTGAGAAGCAAATTATATGAGAATAAAATTGTTTCCTTACATCTTTATATGAACGAAATGAAAAGCATTACATTACAGTGGAATTTTATTAAATCGTATTGTTATGTAGGTCATTTCCCCCCACACTCATCATGACCTGAGTTCAATTAGTCTAGAACATTCTCAAGGTCACTGCCCTTAATGACCTCACAACCTTGAATTCAATTAGTCATGTTTGGAATGTTCTAGAAATTTAATTAGTTGTGTAAGAGAGATACTTTTAGAACAGTAATTAGCATGTCAATAAAAGTTCTAGATTATTCTTATATGTCTTTATGTAAGCAAATGGGTATAAAAGGGACGTGCACAGCTTCCAGTCAGACTTTTGGGATCATGTCTCTTGTGTGTTACTAAACTCCAGCAGTAGTCATTCTCAAGACTTTTCAAGCTTCACTGCCAACGCTGGATTTATACTGTGGACTTTGTGCAACTTCAAGCCTGCAAGCCAAAGGACTGTTCATTCATCCGACTGACTGTTACAACTCTGAGACTGGAGCTTTGCCGTCCCAGCTGAGATAAGTAGTCTGTACACTTTTAAAGCTTGTACTCTATCCCTGACTTAGCAATTAGTTTTATTTTCGTAATAAATTTTGTTTAAACGGAAACTGCTGAGTTCACCCTTTTGTTCGTTTTCTCTGCACGTAACAGTATGCAGATGTGAATTTATCAAACTCTTCCCGGTGTCTCAGTCATGATCCTACCTAAAAATAAATAACACCTTGGCCTGAGCTAGTCAGGAAAGGTCCAATCAGAATTGCTTTTTGTGTGTCTGTGGATATTTATGCACTACCTATCCATTGTCGTCATTTTTATAATTATTATTATTATCATTATTATTATTATCATTATTATTATTATTATTATTATTATTATTATTATTAGTATCATTATTAGTATTATTATTATTTTATTTTTTACAAGTTTAGAGCAAAAACTATCATACAGTAATGTAATTATTCTATTAAAGGAGATGAAGTCACATAATCGGTTATCAGGAATTTTCGTGACTTTTCCTTAACAGTTTCGAATGCGACTTGACTTTAGGCTATTACAGGTATTACATAGGTGGTCATACCTTTCACGAACAGTGAAATTTCCTGTTGCAGATAGAGAGGTTAGTATTGTTTACGTGAAACGTCATCAATTTCTATGCGCTCTTATCAGGTTCTGATAATGTTATGCGTGCTCATGTCGTCTGTCATTCGTTTGCTACTTTTTTAAACTTCGGTGTGGCAGATTGCATCTGTTTTTATGTACCATGCTGCATAGTGTTGTACACGTGTGTGTGTGTCCATTTCCACAGTTGCCAACCATTATATTATTCGATGAACGCTGCATCAAAATGTGTTCATGTGCATTTGACATTATGAATATGGCGAGCTAAGATCAAAAGAAGCTATAAATCATGAATACGTACACTTACTCGGGCCTGCGACATGCAACCAAATGTGAGCAAAGTGTAATTGACTCTTTTTTATCGATTGCCGTCTGATTCTGAGATATTTTATGTAACAAAATACACATACAAACATGCACTAAACTAAGCCAAAGTACCTACTCCAGAATGACAGACGATAGCAGATGTCACATACGCCCTACTTTGCTGAAAAGATTCAGATTTCTGAAATCAACGTTACCGTTGACTTTTGTTTTACCGTCAAGGGTTTGTACGGTTGTTCAAATACAAATTAAAATTTCAATATTTCAAACTTTTATCACTGTGTTCAAAAGTAAAATGCTCTAGCTAATGTGGCTGTGTGCGTTGGGTGTGTGAGTCGACCCGTTTTCATCGGAATCTGTGCAAAACCTGAATTATACGCAACGCGTAAGTCAAACTGCATTTCTCAGCATTGTGTTCTCGCCATGTTATGCTGACTTAACTAGCTGTGTCAATGTCTACTGGTATCAGCATGCGCTATTGTGTTCAGTGCGAATTAATTCAGCAACACGCGCTTATTTAAGTAACATTTTGCTAGCTTAGAGTGAACTTTCAGGAAATCCATACTGAAAGTAGTTCACACTACCCTCTCTTTTCATGGAGTGATGACTGTGGACCAAACTTGCCGTGGATGTGGCTTGAAGACTGTAGGCTACATACTACACTCGAAATATGGACGTTGTTTCATGTTGTTCAGTCATTTTATCAAAATTATCAGCTTTACTTCAAACTTAGAAAAGTAGTGTAATGGACTTTTGAATAGTGACATAAGCATTACAAACATGTAGTTTACACAACCAGAACAAGGCCGAACGTAAACTGAACAATAAGTTGACTTGTTTACGAAAACACTTCTCCACCCTATGTAAATTGGCCTACAAGATGATGAGTGTCACCATTTAATTTAATCAAGAAGGCACACTATGAATCAGTGAAAGAATTTCTACTAGAAGGCGAATAATGGAAGGAATATTTCTGTCCGTCATGAACTACTAGTAAGGACGACAGAACTTTTTGATATCATCTGTGTCGCCCTCTCTGTGTACAACGGATCCTTGCATCATAAAACAACGCAAGGTGTGTCCCCCTGAACAAAACGTTAGAGTTCATTTATTCCGACCAAATTATGTAGTGCCAGAAAGAAATATCAGATATTGTGAATCAAGTAAAAAATAATACAGATCATTTCAATTTTATCAAAGAATGGCCAAATGCTTACCTAACAATCAGCATGATGATATCCTAATAATGTAAACATGCAATTGTATAGCAAAATTTAACACATCAACCTTTAAAGTGTTAACACATCAACCTTTAAAGTGTTATCAAAGTGTTTTGGTGATATGCTTTCTCTGCTACGAATTGCAAATAAAAACTACATATACTATGCACTGTGGTAATACAAATTATTGCATATGTGCTACGGTTTATGTCATTTCTGTCAGCAAATTATAAATGGTATTATCACGAAAATGAGAAACTTCAATAAACGCAGAGTACTAAATGTTTTGATCTTTTGTGTCATATAGCCCCCCCATGTATGACGTATAGGCTTAGGTATGTTTAGTAGGTGGCCAGTTTCCCAATTTATTTGAAGGCTATTGAAGTTTAGAACGATAATTAGACGCGATAAAGATCGGATATATCACCCCAAATTTTTTTCGTGGCCCGCCAGAAAGCTCCAGCTAAAGAGCGGCAAATTTATAAAGTTTAGAACGATAATTAGACGCGCTAAATATCGGATATATCGCCCAAATTGTTTTTTATGCCCGCCAGAAAGCCCAAGCTAAATAGCGGCAAATTTTAAAGTTTAGAACGATAATTTGGTAGTTGTTTAGCTGTTTTTAGCCACTTTAGCTATTAGCTCCCATACTCAATACATGGAGTTTAGAAACGCATCACTGTAAATAAGCACAAATCCGCACCTTACTCGCTAATTCAAACTCTTGCAAATATGGTAATTTGGCAATATTAGCACTAGATTTCAAGTTATTTCTAAGTGGCGTAGTTATCTGAGGTAAGTATATTAACATTACACCATGAGGTATAATTGCCGTAATCTATGCAATCTTCATTGATCGTACTACACTAAACCAGTGGATTCGCTCCAAGTGCGGAAACGTTCATAAGTTCAGAGTCACATTTGTCAAAGTCTATACCGATTGATCTTGCTGTATGTTCAGTGATGAAACTTCTTCGTGATCCGTCATCAAAGAGCGGCGTTACCGATTCAGAAGTCGTTGATCCCTTGGCATTGGTGTCTGCGATGGCGGTCTTCAGCGGCACCGATGTATTACGGCTGACATCGGACGACATCAAGGTGCGAACGTCATCCCTCGTTGTTGCTTGGTGTCTTGGCGTCTCCCCTGTGCATATTGCAGCAGTATGATGTATGCGTTTGCAGACCTGACACTACAATTTGAATTTGCAGTCCGAAACGCGATGAGCACCAAGACAGTTGTGGCACAGTTTGTCTCGTTTGACGATTTCTAGTCATTTGGGCTTGTCGTTGACAACCGTGCAATTTGTTGGTTTGTGCCCGATCTTCTTTAAAAATGCACAGTGTTGTGGTTTCGATGTTTTCTGATGAGTTGTTGTCAGAAAGAGGCGGTAGCAGGTGTTTGATCGGTCAGTTCAAATTCAAAGTCAAAAGTAGTCTCACCTGCTCTGTCGGCGTTTATTTCTCGTTGAATGGATTCGCTCAGACTCTTCAGTGACCAGTCTTCATCTCCCTTGTCTCTAGAGAACTTTTTTCGAGTGTTCGCAGGCAAATTCTCAAGGATTATCGGAATCAACAGGTCTCCGAAAGTGTCATCGGATTTGCCGAGTGCGTTCAATTTTCGAATGTAGCTTTCCATATTGTCATGAAAAGTTCTTAGACTTTTCAGTTCCGATGGGTTTCTTGAGTTGCCATAAGGTCTTCATTTACGCGTTGATTACGGTCTGTGATTTACCATACCTTCTGGTACGCCGACTGTCTGCATGCAGTGGTTGGTCAGTGGTTACCCTTGGACAGCTGGTGCTGCTTCGCCACAGAGATGTGCCCACAAATATTGAAGTTTTTTGGACATCATATAGACTTGTATTGTTTTCGACGGCAGCATCAACCTCATCCTTGAAACTTTGCCAGTTAAGAATGTCACCACTGAAGGGAGTCAGCGTCAGCTTCGGCAAGTTGACGTTTCTTTTTGTTTGTCGACTGCAATCTGGGGTTGACTTACGTGACGGTTCTCGGGTATAGGACTGCTGGTGTCGACTAAGGTTGAAGAATTTGCTAGGCGTTGTAGAAATCCCTCTAATTTCACCAAGTCCTCGTTGACTTCAATCACGTAATCGTCTGCTTCTTTGAATTCTCTGTCGTAATCGTCGCCTTTGATCTTGTTGAGGATTTGTTCATCTAAGGCTTTGATCTGTTGGATTTTCGTCATCATACTCGCGATGGTAGCTTTCAGCAAATCGCTTGCTTTGTTCTAGTGGAGTATTGGAGGTGACGATTTCTTCAGCCTTTCGGATGAGTTTGGTGATCATCTGAGAGCGGTGGCCCCTTCTGCAAGGCTTGTCTCTCTCTCTACGTCAGACATCTTCGAATCCTGGTCTCGGCACCGACAAATGTGGGGTACACATTTGGGGATAGGTTCGGGTTAGAGAGAGACAGAATGGCCAGAGACAGGTTTGTGATGTGTGTCAGAATGACCAAGTTCAAGTCTAACCCTTTATTAATATCACAGGTCAATATACATTGTAGTATGAGTAATCATAAGGATTAATGAAGCCTAGATCTTGTCTAATTAATGACACGCTGATTCATAATTTGCTTTATTAGGAGAGGATTTGTTTGGCAGAGCTACTCCATACACGTGTTTCCCAACAATATTCACAGAAACTGATTCGGGTTATTTATTTATGGGTATATCTTCAGAGGCTCAAAATAAAGCAGTGCTGACTAGATGTGGCTGATTCCCTGCTTATTACTCCTTAAAATTTCACAGTCCCTTTTGTTGCGGCAATGATGTGCTGTTATAGTTTGACAAGATGCACTTGAAATGGAAAATGTGGCGTCATCCATAAACATATCCTGTATTTGTTTTCGTATCCTTCGGATACGCTTTTCTTGCACACATGGCACATGAGGCCGTTAAAAAACATCTTTCTTAGCTAGTTTGAACTAAGGAAGAAAGATATTCATCGGCATGATTTCGGAAAATTATAGGTAGAATGACTGAAAATATGTGTTTAAAAGCACACGAGATTATAAAGGTGCCTAGATCAATGTTAAAAATATCATCTTAAAGTTTATCGAACATTTTGATTGTTTTTGCTTATGCTGTCTGCCATTAAAAACGAGGAAGAGAGACATGATAGTATTGGCTGCTTAGATATGAACTGTACATATTGTAGTTCAAAAAAAGGTTGAGAATGATTTTCGTTTTCTTTCAGGATGCCCTGCTGTATCTATAAAGATTTTTGTGCAATTTACATGAATTCAAATATGTGCATTTGTAAATGTTATTAACTTGTTCAGTCGAACAGACTTTACTTAGTCTACGTAAATTTGTATACAACGCATTTCAGTTGCATATAAAAGTTATTACTTCCGTTGATATAATTTTTTATGAACTTTGCTACGATTTATGTTTTTGTGTTATTGAATTCTTAAATCAGTATAAATGCTATGGACTTAAAATGGCCTCCAGGAGAGTAATTGATTATGTCCTATCTCGAACATCAAATATACTGCAGAGTTAGAACTGCTACGTACCGTAATAAGTGAGAAAAACTTAACGTGATGTGCTCAAACGATTTTTCTCTTTTCGTTAATTTATCTCGACCTCGTTCCAAATAAATAATCCCAGTACAATTACTTTACAGACTAAGCATTGCAAATCCAACCTAAGAAGTTTTTGTTTTGTTTAATTTAATTTAATAGTTTAGATAGCGCCTAACATCCATTTTAACAGGACCAGGTCAATGACGTTCACGGTTCACATAAATCCTCGTTGAAAAAGAGGAGTTTTTAGTCTGGTGATAAATGAATAAAAGGCAAAATGATGTAACATATTGGGATGTCCGAAATGTATTCACACTGTAGTGAAGAAAAAAATGAATTTGATAGAACTCCTTTATGCAAATAGATACGAACATCAATGCGCTTTTGCTACCAAACAGTTTATGATCTGATCGAGTAGATGCTCACAAACTTACCTAGTCTACTTGAAAGCACGCTTCCTCCGTATGTTTGCATCAAAGTACTCGGCCTATGTACAGGGATGTACAAGAAATACACTTTGGGTGCTTGGCTTTCATAAAAAACAGATACAATGCGCGATCATGTGACATGTCCTATAGCATATCATATTCTATGCCCTATTCTATGCAAATATTACATCAACATAATCTACAATCAATGAAGAAATTTCTGGCGTTTGTTATGTGTATTTGTGCGAAATCATCATTGCACTTTAGGCTGCATTCACAAACACCTCGTGGGGAGGGATGGGGTAGATTCAATAAAAAGTTCACAGATATTTTTCTAAAGCACCCCTAACAAACTCACAATAAGTCCCCCCTTCTGTCTTGCCATAATTTTGAAGCCCGCCTTTAAAGGAAGGCAACTTGAAGGAAGGCAAAATGTGGCTTATACAGTGCTTCGTCCAAAAATATGAATCATAATGCATAAGCTCAACAGGGTCTTCTTTCCCCGCTAATTTGACAAACTATTAATATTTTCCCATTAAAAAGAAGCTCTATCTCTACATTTATATGTGTTTGATAATTCAGGTAGGCCTAATTGTACATTGCTTGAAGTGGCAGCTAAAAAGTCCATGTGATGTGTGTACAAAATGTATATTTTTTATTTTATCGATAAAGTTGATTCACTATACATGGTGTCTCTGGGAAAACTATGAACAATTATCTCCAATATAAAACTAGTAATATATGTGCATTTGACGTTTGACAATTGATATAAATTTAGTTGATTAGCATATGGTGATTACAAGTGCATATTTGACGACTTCCTTCACCTGTCAGGAAAACTGTTGTATAAAAGAAACATTTCGTGTACCTTTTGGCCAATCAAATATGTTGTTTTGTGTATCAAATGCAGTTTCTTGGTCTACTCCCACAGCATGCAAGAGTAACACAATTCTCTTTGACAAATACTCTGCATATGCAAGTGTAAAGACCATAATCATTGTGATTGACGGTAAATGAATTCTAGTCCGGATTTGAATTCTATTTTAAACGATAAAAAAGCTGACTGTACACATGTGGCTCTGCTGGACTTTTCATTACGCTTTAGGAAGTAGGACAAGAAACTGCTGTGGATAAACAAAACAAACCCACCAAAAATTAGCGAAATGTTAAATTGACAACCCAACTAATATTCCATATCAACCAGAGACAGTTTTGTTTCGTGTCCCGCTTTAGGTCCCCAAATCCTTTCAAGTCACCGACATACCCTTGATATTTTCAAGTCCCCACGTCAATTATTGAATGCAGTCTTAGAACTTTCAGCACATGTCAAAGACGGCTGTTTATCTTAACGTATACTTTGATTCGAACGTCGTTATCAAACTCTGTTCTAGGTCAGTCTGTCATGTCGAAATGCTCATGGTATTGAAGGACCACTGATCATTATACATGCCTTCATTCTTCAGCTTAAAGCTCACTCAAGTCTTGATGACAAAGTTACAAGTAGAAGTTTGATTATTTGACGACATAGCGCCAACTCTGCGTAATCTGTAAGATTAAATTTTACACTAAGAAAGGGAATACATCAACTGTTGGTCCCTAGACGGAGAGGTTCGAAAACAGGCCATGACCATGAAAGAGATTTAGTTCATGTTGCGACTAAGCTGTGGAAATTAATAAAATGATGACATATTGTTCGGCCGCTGGCGCATGATTAAGAGACGATTAACGTGTATGCAGAAATAATGAAAAATTACTTATTTTAGCTGCAAGTTCAGCTCTACTGATTTGATTTATGAAAATTTAAACGTTTTAAAGAGAAGATTTCTTTCATTCGATCGGCAAAAGCTCACCATTGTCGGCAACATATGACAGGAAATGAATATTGTTCGGAGTTTCGATCACCTAAACTTTCTGAAATAACGTGTGCTATCAGAATTGGCAGTGATGTTTGCTCTTGCTACAAAAACAGCCAATTGCTAGCCTTTGCCCTTATTTATATCCTTCAAAATATTTAAGAGAAACATTGTATTCCGAAACAGCAGTTATGCTTATTTTGTGATTTGGGTCACATCGCACCGGGAAATTTCTGAAATGTTACTAAATTGCAAACTATGAGCTACACCGCGTCCAATTAGGCTCTTGTCTTAACGATCGTGGATTACCGACCACAATATCTTTGATAAACACGCCGAGATTATGTATATAGTCTTTGCGGTATGGAGCGCATGTGCCAACGCAATGCGGAGCGTTCTCAACTCTGCCGGTATCGGTACGGCAAATCCGTCCAGCAAACCACCGTCCGGAGGGACGGTGAGCAGACCAAAGCCGGCGCTCGCGCTCAGTACCCTCAAAAAAGCAAGCGAGGGCCACAAAAGCGAACCTGAAATAGACGGCAACGTGCGCAAAGGTCAATTTAAATGTAAAACAGCCCAATTTTACCTCATACTGCAACAACAATAAAGAACAATCAAGATTTGTTGAGCGAGACTTTGCTTTAAAAGTCAATGGGCATGTGTACCAACAGTAGCCAGACCAACCATTTCACACCTGATTAAGTGCATTCTTATTGTCATCGTAAAGTTACTCTGGCTGTTACCACTCCCCATGTGCAAGTTTTTAAACACGTTTGTTTATTTACAAAAACAGAGGGTGTTTATTGGATAGCAAACATTGTCTACACTTCTCTCTTATGGCCTCTCAGCTAGGCGACTGATGCCGTTTGTTGTGGGTTCGAATCCGATTGAAAACTAGCCGTATTTTCTACCCTGGGTTGGTAACACTGCTGGTGGACAGAATTGTCCCCGAGGTTATCGTTCGCCCAGTTAAAGCGATTAAATTTGTTTCCTCGCTTCGATAAAGTGTGTATGTGCGATGTATGATAGTGAGCATGCGTGCGTGAGTGCTTCACGAACTCTACAACGTGTTGAGTGGTCTCAGTCAGAAAAATGTAACAACTTAGCCGGCTATTGAACCACTCTTTTTTGGGAGTGGAGATTTAGCCGAGCGGTTCTGTCTATGGCCTCTCAGCTAGGCGACTGATGCCGTATTTTGTGGGTTCGAATCCGATTGAAAACTAGCCATATTTTCTACCCTGGGTTGGTAACACTGCTGGTGGACAGAATTGTCCCCGAGGTTATCGTTCGCCCAGTTAAAGCAATGAAATTCGTTTCTTCGCTTCGATAAAGTGTGTATGTGCGATGTATGATAGTGAGCATGCGTGCGTGAGTGCTTCACGAACTCTACAACGTGTTGAGCGGTCTCAGTCAGAAAAATGTAACAACTTAGCCGGCTATTGAACCACTCTTTTTTGGGAGTGGAGATTTAGCCGAGCGGTTCTGTCTATGGCCTCTCAGCTAGGCGACTGATGCCGTATGTTGTGGGTTCGAATCCGATTGAAAACTAGCCGTATATTCTGTATTGTCAATGTAATCAATGTCTGGCAACAGAGTTTGTGCGAAGGAGTTTTCTCATGTTTTCGTCGGAGTTTGTAACGCACTTCGCGACCGGTTCAACATGGCAGCTTGAGCTCTCCTAATTGCATCACACCCTTTGTTCTTCTTTGTGCAAAACTTCCAACCCCGTGTACGTAAAGCGAGACGGAAACATCCAAAGCAAGTATACTGTATTCCGACCATTGTCACGAACACGATTGAAACTAATTTTGGATAATTAGATCTTCATATTTTACAAATTTCGCAAAAGTATTAGTTGCAATATAGCTGAATGTTGCTATTGCAAATTACTCATAAAAACGAGTGTGTAACTTATAAAGAAAAGCAGATAAGCTTAAGTTTGCAGATTGAAACGACCTTACTTCACTATCCAATTATCCAAAATTACTTCCAATCGTGTTCACTGAACTACAGACTTTCGGGCTACTTAAAGGGAAATAGTCGTCTGTACTGCGCCTGTGCGAGTTTCTTGTTTACAAACAATGTATTTCGTCACAGACAAATAGTATAGTCAGACTGGAAACGCTGCATGCCTTTTGTTCCATTGTCGTCTCAGTAGACTATTGGCTTTTCATATTAAAATGAGCTTCAAAGGTGTTAAACTTTTTGGAGGCTTTGTTTGTGGTTGATAATTACACGAGATTATGCGAAAAATACGACGAGATGGCATCGTACTGCCAGTCGCGTAGCAACCACAGTTACTTTGTGAGCTCTCAGGCCAGAAACACTGCTTCACGCCAATCAAAACATAACACGCCAGCAGTTTCATAAACATGTCCTTCCTTGTCGCACGTGTAAAAGACGGTATTGAGTAAAACCATTGAGTAAAACCAGAGAGTATCAATAAAAGACTTTCAAATTTGGTTCAAACACACTCATTATATATTCATAAAAATATGAGAGGAATTTTTAAAACGGTAAAACTCACTTTCCTGAGGCTCAAAACACTTCCGTTTTCGCCAGCACGTCAATTCCGCTCAGCACCACACGACAACAACAACACAAACTTTGCCGAACATACTTTTGCTTAACAATTGGCAAAAATCCGAAAATTACCGAAGGATGCATGGTCGGCGCTCTTCGGAAAAGAGAGGCGAGAGCAACCTGAGGCGAGGCGAACATGGATGGGTTACGTATGGGTCCCATACGACCTTTGAGCCCAGTTCCGACGACTATATCCCTTTAAGAAAAGTTCTCGAACACGTGTGTTTCAGCAGATATGAGCTAAAAACCGAAGGTTCAAACTCTTGTGACAAATCGTATCACTCAACCCCACCGATACTTCATTAGCACACTCTATGGTAGGGATGAAAAGGGTTACAACAACTCAGAAAATAAGGGTTACAACAACTCAGAAAATAATAAAAAAATCAAAATGTCTCAGAAATCACATTGAATATACAAGGAAAAGAGTCCTAGGGAGGACACTACATAATTATCGCAAAACAGAGAGAAAGAGTTTGGTTGCCGTATCTCCATACATGATAATATATATTTTGCCAAACCGATATCCATGGTCTTTTTTTTCATAATAAATTTAAACTTATTTGCCAAAAAATTTAAAATTAGCGCGAGCTTTTCTGCTGCCCTAATTAAGTGGATCCTTTGTTCCTATAAGAGGGTCATGTTATAATAATAAAGTGAAATTCATCTTCAATTTCATTATTTGGACACAAATCACAAATTCTTTCATACACACTGGTGTTTTGCTATGGGACCCGATTTCAATTTTAAGACGGTGATTACTTATCCTAAATTTTGTATGACGATTATGTAGCTTCACGTACGTGATTTCAGTGATATAATTTTCACTAGCTTCAAAGAAGAGAAAAGTGGTGCTACTGAAAATGCCAAAGTTCTCCTCATGTTACCAAAACTTGCAACTAAATGCTGTCCTTTGAAATGTACGTTCAATGACCAGGAAAATTTGGGTCATTGCATCAACTCTGATTGAAGATAACCTCGATATCTTAGTCACCACGGAAACATTGCTTTAGAGTCAAGCCGACTCCGTAATCGTCGATTTTCATTCAGCGGTTAGTGGTTACAATGTTCACCACTTGTCTCGCTCAAGACGAAGAGACGGCGGTGTTGCTGTTATCGCTCTCTCAAATTTGCGTGTAGTCATCACAATCATCATCATCATTATCTCGAGTGGACAAGTGTTTTTACCGTTCAAAACAGGATTGTTCGACACAGCGGGTGGATTTGACAAGAATGACGAAGTAGACTGTCCTTTAAAGATGGTATTACACACACATATATATATATATATATATATATATATATATATATATATATATATATATATATATATATATATATATATATATATATATATATATTAACATTACCTAAGCGTCTCAGATATATATGCTATTATCTATAACGACACGGATTCCAACATTTATTCATTTTCTTAAGCGCCTTTGATATCATAAAAGGTATTCAAAAGCGCTGTACCGATACAATACATTATGTGAAGTACAATTCAGTGTTGAAGTACAATCTTAAAAACTCCTAACAATTGTAAATCGTTCAACTATGAAAAGCGATTACAGATTGTGGCATTTTCAAAAATAATATGTGCCTTCAGCATGAACTTAATATTGCTCTAAGTTGTTTAAACATTTGAGAATAATAATAAAATACCAAATTTTAAGTACACAAATGGTGCATGCCCATTCATTCGAATAAAAAAACATGGTACATACAGCAAGATTCTCACTGCTATTTGTCCGTAAGTTTTATCCGGAATTATGTTTTCCATCAAACATATGTGTGGCGTACTGTGGTGACCGACCTTGTTTTGCCTTGTAAACTAAAATAAGATTATGTGGAATCTGTGTTTTATCACAGGTGTGTTTTGTGATTACACCTAGCTAATCTGCCTACCCTACATCTTCACCTCCGTTCCCATAGCCAATCAGCTCTTCTACCTGTGACTGTTATCAATCTTCCTTCCCGGCCAATCAGCCACTTTTGCACATGACACTGCATCATCAAGCATTTGTCTCATCGCTCCCATTCATTCATTCATTCATTCATTCATTCAGCCGCTGGGTTCATGTCACACCAGCTCGGTCAATCCCACCGCCACCTCCTTCCTCCTCCTCTCTTTTACCCTTTCTCTCAAGTGTCCGGGCTTCGGATTCCATCTTGACCCCCATTTCTCGGGAATTCGACTCCTTTCCCACATTTCGGCCTCTCAGGATGGATTCATCATCAAGGTCATTCAGACCTTGACCCCAAGGTCACCAACGACCTTTCGTCGGCTGCTTGACTGAAGGGGCCCTCTCCCATACGTTTTGCTCATATTTTTATTGTAGGTTAGTTTGCTACTTCTATTTTGATTGTTTTTGTATTGTAAGTTTTGATAGTACCTAGCCTTTTTTGCTTGAGATCTGCTGAGGGCAACTTTACCTTTGTAACTTTGTAGTTCTATGCCCTTTACTGCTATAGATTTGCCGTTTCATTTTGTGCTTTTATTTTATAACTTTGTCGGTGTTTCCGTTCTTCTTTTGCAATAAAGCCTCTTCTCTTTCCCTCAACTTAGCGGTGGTGTATTCACAAATTTAAATTTATTATCGCTTGTACAGAAACCAATGTCATTACTTCTCGCACTCCACCATATTTCTTAGGCCCATAACGACTCTTATGGTATTGTTTTGTGAACGCTGAAGTTTATCCAATAAAAACAGAGACATTCCCTACAGAATCGATTTTGTGTACTACATAAATGAGTTGGTTAATGAATGAATGAATGACCTAACGCATCAGTCGCGTTTTGACTAAAAAAATACCCATAAGTTACATGTCAAGTAAACTGTGATTCACTTTTCCGGACTCCTAATTTACATGACATTCAATTGATGGGTGTACGTTTAACCAGCCGCCAAGACTGAGCACATGATTAACTCTATTTTGATCTTATCATTGCCAATCGCAACATGAACAAATTTTATCTTCACAAATCGTTGCATGGTATACCTCAGAGAGTAACATTTGTTTTACAGTAATTTAACTTCCATCTACCATCAAGTCATCGGTATCAGAAACATGCTTCTTTATACATTCCATAGCAAATTTTGTTTTTGCCAATATTTCCAGTAACTTTGCATCATCAGCATATCCGAAAGCAGTGGTCATGTCTACCCAGTGTATTAAACAGTAATAGACAATTTGTGCTCTTTTCAGAAACACTTCCAGAAATTGACCCATTTGGTATAATACATGTCATTTGTGATCTACAGGCACATGGTTAAGTTTAGTATGATCTACAATTAGGTTGTTTTTCGTTTCTTATTCGTCCCTGAAATGTTTACGGCTCACGAATTCCATGACATGTGTGTAAGGTTATCTGTTACACACAGTTTCTTCCACAATTATGAAAAAAGATAATGATATGTTTCACAAGGCATACGCTTTTGATTTCACTATATTATTGACAGGCAATACTTGTTTGAAGTGACATGTTATGAAGATTGCAAATCTCAATTATCTTACAAATGAAGTATGACATTTATGGTAGAATGCGTCTGGGGACAGTTATTCAAAGTTCAAACTTTTTCTATACATTTGATACGCTACTTAGAGAGTTCATTTCGACGTCCTTGGAGTAAGAAGATTTTTCGCCGTCCTTCCCCATAGAGTTAACACGGGAATTTCTTCAATTTGGAATTCGATTTCCTGTAAATGTTTGGTAATTTGTTGGTTTGGTTTAAGAGGAGCGATAAAGCGATCTGCAAATTTAATTTTCGGTAATTAAATTATCGAAATAAGGTAAGGTTGACATTGACTAATCACATTTTATTAAATGCAACATAGATATCTTTTTTTTACTTTTGATTGTTATTCTTGAATCAAACGCAAAGGTAGTACATATCAGATGAGGTTAACAAAGGTACATGAACTCATTGAAGATATATATAAATGACAATCACAACAAAAGAGGATTTTGTTCCACACGGTGGAAATAAAACTCTGAGTTCGCATTGAACTTGTGTATTTGGTATTATACAAATATCTCTTCTAAGTATACGTTTGATAGCTTAATATATCTTTTTGTTTGGTTTAAGAAGAGCGATAAAGCGTTCTGGTTTCTCTTTGTCGGTAATTAAATTATCGAAATAAGGTAATGTTGACATTTACTAATCACATTTTATTAAATGCAACATAGATATCTTTTTTTTACTTTTTATTGTTATTCTTGAATCAATCGCAAAGGTAGTACATATCAGATGAGGTTAACAAAGGTACATGAACTCATTGAAGATATATATAATTGACAGTCACAACAAAACAGTACCTTGTTCCACACGGTGGAAATAAAACTCTGAGTTCGCATTGAACTTGTGTATTTGGTATTATACAAATATCTCTTCTAAGTATACGTTTGGTAGCTTAATATATCTTTTTGTTTGGTTTAAGAAGAGCGATAAAGCGTTCTGGTTTCTCTTTGTCGGTAATTAACTTATCGAAATAAGGTAAGGTTGACATTTACTAATCACACTTTATTAAATGCATCATAGATATCTTTTTTTTACTTTTTATTGCTATTCTTGAATCAATCGCAAAGGTATTACATCTCAGATAAGGTTAACAAAGGTACATGAACTCATTGAAGATATATATAAATGATAGACATAACAAAAGAGTATTTTGTTCCACACGGTGGAAATAAAACTCTGAGTTCACATTGAACTTGTGTATTTGGTACATGAAATTAATATATATTCATAAAATGTCAAGGGACATTCTTGACCTTGGACTAATCATGCCTCAGATGGACCCATAAAAACGCAGTATCTTTCAACGGTAATACTATTATCATGAGACAACATTTGTCATTTTCAACCGTTTTCCATCGTATAACAAGTTTATCGAACATGGAAAAGTGTTGTGAATAATTAAGATTAAACTCGGCTAATTTTCTACCAAAGGACATTGATGTAGCCTGGTGAATCCAGATAGCTCTCTTGACTCGGAGTGTACTAAGTCAAACTTCAATCTTAACAAAAATGTCTGAGTGTACTTATTCACACTTCAATCTTCACAAAAAGGTCGAATAGAGCGCCCTTGTATAATAATACTATAAAGCAATTTGAAATTAAACTCTCCAGACACTTAGGCAGGAAATATGCCTTCCCACTGATGTAAAGAAGGTTCCTTTGTCTAGGCATATATTGCAACCGAGTACCTTTCAAAATAGTTTCCGGTGATTGGGGAAAATACTTAGCAGCTTTGCCCATTCTGCTATTCTATTGGAACTATTTTAAGTTTTTGTACAAGTACAGCTTGGGACAAGAACTTTCTGTAATTGCCAATAATATCCGCGACAAAAATAAATATCTGAATGAATCCAATTTTGGTAAAAAGCAGTTTTCCATGGCCAGAAACGTTAACGTTACCCCAAATAACTTACGAATATCTGGATGAGTGGTCTCCAGAAAGTGACATTCCCACCTCCGGCTTTGTGTCAGGCTGAGATCGAGCTTTTATAGAAACATGGAATTCTCTCCTGAGAAAGGGTAAACAAGAAACATTGGTAAAATTAAAGTAAAGCATCAAGAGATCTGGACAGTAATAGCCACGAATTGGCAAAGCCTTCCGTGTCGCAGCAAATATATCGGGCATGTTGAGCCCACCATTCTCATAAGGACCAATAATTGCGCGTCTCTTGACGTCTAAGACGGAATGTTCCCTTCAATAAACGTTTAAGTTGCTTGATTTTCAGGCAAATATTACCCAAAAACATCGAATTTGTAACAAGAAATTTCATTTTATTTTGAACAACAATGAAAAACGAAATATTAAACCATTTACTTATCATCTGACATTATAGCATAGAGTTCATGCCAGGACTTCGTGGATGTCATGATAATGATAATGGCATATTTTAATACCGCCCTACGCCACATACAATACCATATGAACGTTGTAAAGAAGCATAACCAAGAAACCACAATAGGGTAATTTGTAATAAAGTAATTTAACTTTACTACAAATGTCCGATATTAAAAGTTTCTTCTAGGTACAATAGAGAGCTTAAGGTTACACAAGTGAATAGAAGGTTAGCTGATACGTCCTCACTTTCTGCGCGCTCTTATCATGTTCAGTGTTGCTGTAAACTTGATGTTCAAATAAAACTGACATTGCTTTCGTTTTATAATGTCTGTTGAATTTATTGATTTGCTATGAAGCAAAGCATTCATGTGAAATGATATTTAGAATCTGGACGACATTTGCAGCAGGACAGACATTTGCAGCATCACATTTCAACACTTATAAAGACAGCTTTGTTTACAAAGTCACAATAAACCGCTGAGTATCATTTGGATATTAATTGGCCGAAACATTAACGATGGATTTACGCAACATTTATCTCAAAAATGAATATGTTGTGAAAGCTTTTTGTGTGAAAGCTTTTACCGTAAGCTTGTCTAGGAAGTCATGGCATAACAAGTCGGTATTTGGTAGTTCAAACAAGTTCGAGTTATGTTATATTAGTTGATTATTAAATGAAATCAGTCATATTGAGCTAATACCATTCTATTAGAATGCTCATCGCCATTCTAATGGTTGCAAGCGATATCATATGTAGAGTTCAATGATCATAGATTGCCATGACACCAGTTATATGGAGCTAATACAATTTCGTTGGAATGTTCACTATCATCCTAATGGTTGGAAGCGATATCGTTTGTAGAGTTCAATACGGCTTGCCGTGTCTTCATGAAATTGATTAAAATTGACATTTTCTCACTGGTTCCAGCTTTTTTTGTTCACTGACCTATTTAATTTAGGTGCCACAACACTTACCATGATAGTAACCCGACTGTTCGCATGCGCAACAAGAAAGCTGTGAATGTGCACACACCCTGTGAAGAATTAGCAACAATAAAAATGTAGTCCAAAACATCGTCTTGCAGGAAACCATCGAGGAATCCGAGAATCCATGTCAAGCCCATTACGGTAGACATTTTTAAAGAAATTATCACATACTTAGTGGTATATGAATGCTTACGATGTTCTTTCATCGCTCTCTCGGATTTGAACATTGAGCACACAGTGTGAATAAGGCATGTCGTATTGAAAAGGAGGAGGAGACCAACGGGAGCCAGGAATGTAACAATCAAAGGAATAAGTCGACCAATCCAACATACAGGACCTTCACTGTAACCAATCTTGAAATCATTTGCAGCAAAATACTCCAACACCACACAGCTTCCGACGAATATGAATGGTAGTAGCCAGGCATACAGACAGTAATAGACAAACAGTTTGTCATCTCCAGACTGCAGTCTCGTCAACTGCTTGTGCATGTACATGATGTCAATTGCCATAACACTCATCCAACAGAAGGCGGAAAGCCAACAATAATGTGAAAAAATAGCAGCTATCTTACACAAGCATGGAATCTGAACTACGTCCATCACTGTTACGAATAACAACTGGGCAGTTACTAAAGCTATTGCTAAGTTCAATATAATCTTGCAAGGACGAGTTCTCATTTGTTTGAAAGCACATACCGTAATGATTGTTACGAAGAGACATAGTATTGATAAAATTGATCCAATTAATGTCAGTAGCTGCTTAGTTCGAGTTTTTATGCCTATGTGCCAAAAAGAGGCCCTTGAATTTTTGAAATGACACACATAGGCATGAGAGCCATCTTCAGCTAAAACATATTGACCTGGTGGGTATGTTGATAATCTATTTAAAAGTACTCCATCACTTATTTCAAATTCACCAGCATGTATCTTCGAGATCAACCCCCCTTGGCAAGTAAATGATCCATTGTGAGTTATTGCGTTCTGAGACGAACAAATCATCACCTCTACTTTTATAGTGGTCGGGACAAATCTTTCCCATTCATAATTGCACATTTTAGATTGAAATAATAGAAGGTCATACAGGGGATACAAGGTTATAGAAGCCAATAAATCTTCATTGTCAGTTCCGTTGATGTATTTGAAACTTTTGCCTTTTATAGCCACTTGCTTCATTTTGCCACGGCAGGTGTCATTCCATTTTTTGAATGTAATGTAATGAAGATTTAAGCCAAACCTTGAAAATTCAAAACCCACGTTGGTCAAAGTTCTTGTGCAAGCTAGAGGTAGGAAATTCTTCATGTAAGATGACTCTACCTCAAGTTTGAATGTAAAAATTACAATAGAAATATTAACTCGATGCAGTATATGGTATTCTGAGACATTAATGTTCCGGGCATTATTCTCAAATAAAGTCTGTAACAGTATCGTCATATTTCTTTCTATGTCAACTAATACACAGTTTTTGCTTTTCGATTGGTATGAAACATTAAGGGTGACAACAAATATAACGCCTGGATTCTTCTCGAGCAATTTTGAAGACATGTTTTGAAAACTCGAACCTGATGAGAACGGAGAGAAGGTAGATTGCAAGGTAGTTTGCAAGTTGATCCTGTTTTGATTGGGCGTAAACAAGGCTTGTGCGAAACTGACTGCAGTAACACATCGTTCCTGTAAAATGTCAAAGAATTCATCCCCCTTACAACTCCACTGTTGCTCAAAGGATCGCCCCTGTATTGTCAACCGTTGTAAACCTTGAGCATTAAAGTAAAGCAAAATATCGTTTGACCTAAAACGTGACAAATCTGGACAGCTTGGTGACCTAATACCACATTTTACCCACGGGATATGTGTATTCAGGTCATTGCAAATTGCGCAATGTACGTTTTTGTACAACGTGACAATGTCATAGTTACCTCGAAGGCTTTGAACACTTACTTTTGATGTATAGTTATTACAAAGAGCAATAAAAGTTTTGTTGTCATAGGTGGACGAACACGTGTCAATGGAATATGAACAAGAAGAAACATTTCCTTGAAGATCGCCAGGGAGCCACGGTAGCAGTCGACATTCTTCTATTCCTCTGACAGCAGAAATTGTGGCGGCAACGTTTCCATAATGGCGCAATATTTCATAAAGAATGCGTCTGCCATATGGACATTTCCATGCCAACGAAAAATACCGAACACTGCTTGTATTCACTTCGTGACACATAGCACAGTATACGTTACGGAAAACGCTGCCAGTAACATCAATTACTGGAGTTGCGGTGAAGACAGATGCATCTGTAATTAAAGTGATAACCATATATTAAATGAAAATGCCAATGTGTTTCAGTAATTATGTATTTCACTTCTACGCCATATTTGTGCAATTTTATTTACATTGTTATAATCCACATAGCTTTTAATATAATGACGATAGATTAATTCAAAAAGATGTTAAGTATAAAATAAGTACTAAGCTGAAATAAAAAGTTAATGTCGTTGACAGCTGTGATTTTACAACGACTTTACATAGCAAGTTCAGTCGCCTTTCATGAAGTCATTAAGTTTTTGATGCTAAATTGTGTAAGCTAATTGAATATGAAAATTAAAAATTAGCTGAAGTGAAAATGCAATGTCGGTTTCATAAGTATTGTATAACTTTATCATCATATCACCACTTTCATCAAGTTTGTCAAGTCCCACCAGTCATGACTCATTTTGAAGAGTTTATGTAATATACAAATTACCATCAGATCACCACTGGTAAAGTCCTGCTAGTTTAAGGTGGCGTTACAAGCAACACATAGTATTTTGATCAAAATCTCGTTTTTGGAAAAGAGCCATTCAATTTTCCTCATTCGTAAACCTAAGATCAAAATATTGGTAAGGTCACCGTTTAGTATTACAAACAATTGTAAGATGAGTGAGAAAAATTTGTAAATTTTTGCACATTAAAGGAAATCACCCTTTTTTATCCTGTGTTCACCATTGAAAAATAATTGAACTATACTCTGGCTCCGTCAAATTAGGTGAAATTGAAATGTTATGTTTTTAAATACTTTATAACAAAATGGCATTTTTTTGCAACGAACTTTTTTACATTTTGAGTAAGAGTAATTTCAGTTTGCTTGTTACGATTTTAAAAAGTTTCTTTTCAAAATCAATCTTTCGACCCCTGCCAATTTAAAACGAGAGTAGGTAATTTCTCGTTTTTTTCTCCGTATACTTTAGTTTCCAATATGATTTAAAGTTTGTGTCGATTTTAAGTGATTTTTTTAAAAACTAAATTATACTATATGGGGTAGGGGTAATGTTTCCCTTTCTACCTCGAACCATGAATTATGAAACCATATAAATATTATACTTATTGAAAGCTCTGAAAAGGCGTTTCTAAACATGTATAGTTTAATGGGAGAATGTCTCATATTTTAAAGTTACAAAGCTTAAACCTTTCAGTTTGTGTCAATTTTATCTGAACTTTTTAAACAAAATTATAACATAAGGGGTAGGGGTAATGTTTCACTCTCTGCCTCGATTCATGAGCCATGAAAACATACAAATGTTATTTTGTTTGAAACATCGGAAAAAGGGCTTTCCAAACATGTATAGCTTTATCGGGAAAAATCGCCTATTTAAAAGTTACAAAACATAAACCTTTGAGTTTGTTTCAATTTTAAGTGTTTTTTAAAAAATATGCACCAAAACAGTTAGTCCGTAGGCCAGGTATCGAAATTATCCCGTCTAAGGCATTTTACCCACTATGATTTTCTGTTAGCTAGTATTCTCAGATGTCATAATCTGCTCATTTGCCATTTAACTGATGCTGGGTAAGAGTGTAACGACTTGTTTTGTAGGGGGCTTTCACGCCCTCACTAGTAAAATAGGAATGGGTTAGGGGTAACATATTTACCGCTACTCGGAAACAAAAACAACAAAGTACCATAAACAATACATTCTCAGAAAGCCCAGATAATTCCCTTACCATTGGTGTACAACTTAATGGGGATAAATCAATATTCAAACATCGATTACACTGCATGAAAACCCAATAATACATACTGTATTTGCATGGATTATTGCCTGTATTTTAGCTAAAGAATGCATATACAGATGAATACAGTCAATAATCCATTGCTTGTATTCAGCAAGCCTGTATTTATGTGGATTCATGTGAATTCACGTGTATTATTCTATAATACAGGTAACTCATTAGTGTGAATTTATCTGTATTATTGCGTTTTCATGCAGTGTTAGATTTTATATCGGTCATTAAATGTAAATTGTAAAAATTGCTTGATTTCAAGCCCAATAATTAAGTTCCTGTTCCTCCAAACAATTTTTACAAGGTATTTATACATTATTTAAAAGAACTTAATGCAATAAATAAGAAAAACATTAAAAGTGTGTATCCTAAGATTTATGGGGTGCGTCGATTATTTTCCTAATATGTGGTGTGCCGTACGTGTATACCCCTCTATAATATACATTTAAGGGAAAGGGGTATAGGTCATGTTTCCTCTCCTACCAAACGCAGCGATAAATGGTCATGACCATTAATTCTTTCTCACAATGGTTTCATGTAAGGTGTTTAAAACCGGGGTCGAATGTATGCATGGTCACCCATTCGTTCAGTTTGAACATGCCAAACAATATAAGTAGCTAGTATCTCATATCAAACCGCAACTTTGTCCCTTTAAGTTCCTGTTCCTCCAAACAATTTTACAAGGTCTTTATATATTGTTTTGAAGAACTTAATGCAATAAAGAAGAAAAACAATGTTTAAAGTGTATATCTTGGGATTTAGAGGCTGCATGAGCATATTTTCTTTATATGTAGTATGTCACATACCTCTCTGTAATAGACTTATGGCTTGCCTTGCGTTGAGGAAGAAAATGCGAACTTGAGATAACCGTAGCTTCTGGGTAATTTTTGTGTCTTGTGCTTCCTGTGTTGTTTGTTGAGTCCGTGTGGACTTATGTTTGAATTTATTTTCCTGAGTTTTTTCGTCGTATCATGTATCGGAGTCTCATTCTCAGTATGAATTTATTTGTGTCTTGTAGGAGATTGATTCCATTTGGACCTTTTGGTGTTGGAATTATTTTCAAGCCTTTGCAAAAAGCGTTCATTTCTATAATTGTTGATTTGTGTGAAGAAAGATTCTAGTAAATCCATGTTTTTTGTTGGTCACTGTGTTTCGTTTATGTTTGATATGTGACAATATTGTGTTTGAGATCTTTTGTTTATCATTTTGTGCAGTTATTTTTGCTTTGTTAGTTTTATTACGCCTTCTGTTTCTGAGTTTTTGACACAATTTTGTGTGTGGTCATGTTTTGCCATTTTGTTACGGTAGTGCTATTTAAGGGAAGTGAAGTGGCCTTTGAATGGCCCTGTGATTTTGGTTTTGTACCGTAGTATAAAGGAAAACCCGACCTATGGTCGTTGCTGTGAATGTTTGTGTTTTGGGTTGTTTTAGCCTCCTTTTTGCCTATTGGAAGAATCGTCTTTGCAGTCTTCCATCCCGCGTTTTGTGAATCTCTCTCTTAATTTTTGTGATATACAACTGTCTTGTATCCGGTGCTTTATTGGGTTAAGGTATAGTTAGAGATCAGGGTGAAAAATTGATTGCCATGGTGCCTTTCCGGGTGTTGCCACTTTTGAAGGAATTCAGCACTCGGTATTTTGGCCTGGTAAGTATGCCTTTAAGGTGTACCTGTAGGCTACGTGGTACTGAATAGGGGCCACTTGGGTTTCAACACATTCTATACTCTCTGCTGTCATGGAGGTACCATATCTCGCTTATACCCCCTTCTATGAGTAACTGGGATCTGAAATGGGAAAGGCTCAATTAATATCCATCTTTGCTAATATTAATTCTTGTTTGGCTTTGGCTTTTTTCAGTGAAAATTTGACTTTCAATTGGACAAAACATTTAGTGTGACTTTCTCCTGTGTTATTTATGAAAAACATGAAAATTGCATACATGTTGTTCTGAAATATCTCAAATGTTAGATTGTGAAAGGTAGACTCCCCTGTGTAATCTTACAAATGAGTTAAAGGCGTAGCCTCCCTTTAAAAGGGCGTGAAGTTATTGCAGCGTTCGTTGTGTCAGTGGACACCAAACAGGCAGTACGCGGGCACACGCTCAACAAGATGCCACTTTTTAGTTTAATCCGGCCGCATATATATAGCAAATTTAATTGCCTTTGGTCAAGTCCTTCAAGGCATATATGACAAACTGTTCATAAGTAAGATATTTAGATTGTAAATTAGCTGGCATGAATATGCGACATGACTTTCATATTGTTTTAACCTGGTATCATCAATGTGCATAGCAAGTTTTGTCAACTTTGGTCCAGTCAATCAAGATATATATCCTCAATCAGAGAAAGTTCATTAAATATGCAAATTAGGAATTTTTAAATGGCTAAATTAACAATGCTTAGTAACTTTCAATAATGTTGTATTGAAGTATCTTCAATATACATAGCAAGTTTTGTAAGGTTTGGTCCAGTCAATTCAAATATATATCCCTAAGTAGGAAAGTTCATTAAATATGAAAATTATGAATTGAATAAAGGTAAAATGTTCAGTCACTTTCTATAATTTTTTGTAATAGTATCTTTAATGTACATTGTAAGTTTCATTATCTTTTGTCAGGTCAATTTAGATATATAATGCTAAGCTAAAAATGCCAAGCAACCTTTTGGCCAATGTTGAGTAAGACGTAAAAATTGCCGAAAGTAACAGTTTAACAAACTTTTTAATATGCGAAAAACTAAAATATTTTCGATGGCATAGGTCACATAAGGTGGGAAGTTCCCAATTTTGACTTCAAAACAGGTGACCATGTATATAAATATACATCAAGATAAAACAACGCATGATATATAGTTTATCATGATGCAGAATTTATCACAAAAACTCGTCGCAGAGCCTTTGATAAGGAATTAAAATAGATTAAATGTATACTGACCACTGATAATTTCGCACTGTTGTCTGATTTTCTCATCTATCCAGTCTTTGGGGCACATGTATGTCACCACAACACCAATTGTATTTCTTGTCTCCATACAATATTCTACATCTGCATTCCGTATTTCATCAACTGTTGGAAAGGTTTCATTGCCAGCTATAAAACAGTTTTCTTCATAATCGTGACAGCAGTTGTTGCGCATTAGGCATGCAGGCTGACAACTACAAATAAAATACTCGCAGCCGAAGATTTCGACCGCGCTATCACCATTGCAGATTGGCCCGTTTGTTGTCCTACAAGAGTCAATTCTTTCACCATTAGTATAAAGGCACTGTAACGATTCTGAATTAATTAGCAATCCGTAGGGGACTTTGTAATTGGTATTGCTGGCCGGTGTCGACTTCCGCTTACTATTGTCATTCTGTGTGTATCCTTCAAATGTTGTTAAAGGTATGGCAATCGATCCCAGGGCCTAGGAGTGGCACATGTAAAACAGTGTGTATCTTTGCATCAGAGGCGGAATAAACTATTGAGTAAATCTATTTACCCAGAAAATCTTAATCCTGACAGCTATGTGTGTACGCAACATACAGCATAGAGCCAGTCGACCTTAGGGACACACACAAAAAAACACGAGGAGCAAACAGGTAGAGGTTTCGAACGCAATCAATGTACCCGGTACTTCAACAATGTCTAGAACTCCGCACTTTGAACATAGCTCGTAATGAACAGTGGAAAGCACGTGGGACGTGTAGACCTATAACAGCCACTTATGTAGTTTCTGCACATTGAAGATTTTGCAGATCAACAACTTTGACGGAAAATGGACCGACGTTTCCTACCGTAATTTTTACCTCCTTCGATTCAGCACAAAATTTTCGTATGGACTATTGATGCAGGATTACAGTCGTTACGTGGTGGCAAATCCTTGTCGTATTGATGACTATACTGCGTAAACAGTCACTAAATAAACTTTGCACGCTTTTACGAGCACTGAATATTTTTACCGTTTTTAATCTCAAGCCGTCCGTATACGCGTATGACGGTGGCAAAACAACACAAGGAATCTGGCATACATTATTACTGAATTACTTTGTCCAAAAAAATTGAGTTAAAACACCCAAATGCCGAACGATCATGATACAGAACTTTGCAGGTTTCTGGACTGAACGACCCCAAACCGACCGGACCTCAGTCAACTGTGCCGGCCCGACGTCTTCTCTATCAGCGTCAACTCAACCTTTCTCTCTAGACAACTTTACCCAACAAACTGGGAATATACTTAATTTACCTTTAAAAAATTCAACTGTGTATCGTATGAAAAGATTTTACCGGGGCCACGGGGCAAATCATAAAACCAACAAACCCCAACAGAAACAGTGGAATGATCATTTGTGTGCAAGGTCACTGTGTAAAAAATTCTAGCTTTGAAATGTCTAGACGGTACAAAAGACGGGGCAGAATAAGAAAAGATTACGACCAATGTGAAACTGCCGATGCCACAGCTGACTCTATAACTTTCAGGGGCGTACATTGGTATAGAACGTAATGTTGATAGCATGGTAGTTCTGCGTCCAGTGATAAACACGATTCCCAATATACCACGGCTGTTGAAGTTGAGCTGCTGCCTTCGATCGAAAATTTTCAACACAAAGACATAATATCAATAATTTTGCACGATTATAAGAGCCCGCTGTCTTCTCGCCTAATAGCTGTGATCAAGATTATTATGATAGAAGCAATTCACTGCCGAACACCTTGCTCTTCTTATACACAATGCGTAAAAATGCGTTATTCCTGTTGAGAAATACGACAGCAAATATCGCAATGTGAATTCTTACTATCTTCCTCGCAATGATTTTTTGCTCCCGAGTCTATTTTATCACGGCCACTGGACCATTTCTGACGATTTTTACTAACAGAGAATCAGTTTACACTCATCGTGGAAAACACATTGCAAAGACGTTCACAAAATTTTCATCACAGGAAAGATTACCGTAATCCCCCTTTCAAAGATGTAAGAAATGTATAATCGGTTGTTATCTTGAAAAATCCCGAGCTGCAGCCGCTAACTACAAAATGCTTTTTCTTCCGAACAACTTCCCGACAACTTTACAAGCACACTCCGGTGATCACATGACGGTTGTAACCGTACATGTGCTGCCGCCAATGGAGAATCAAAAGACTTCAAATCAAAAGAAAAAAAATATAGAAAAAATATCGATATCCAAGCAATGTAAAAACGAGTAATTTTGATAGGCTAAATTTATTGTATATTATAAAAAATGCCCAGGCTACTCGGAACAGCGTAAGATTATGATCTGAGTTGTTCGAATACTACACTCACACTGTAGGGTAAAAATGGGAACTCAGATCGTTATATACTGCTTCTGCCAAGCGAACCGCTTAGGCTAAAGACGGTAAAATTACATGTAATTATTGTTGCTAATTTCTGTAAATTTTGCCGACTATTCGTTAGGAATTGTCAAATTTCTTGAGTTTGTCAAAAAACTTTTTCAGGGAATGACGTTAGTTTCAAGACACGTGATTGCGAACGCAATATCGATATCGGGATAGAAAAGTCAGTTACAGACAATCGAGGAAGAACAGAAAAGTCAGATAATATTAGAGCAAGTTAGTAAAAAACAAAGCTCAGAAAAACGTACAGAGAAGAACGACATCACGGCGATCTTCAGACCTTTCATCGTGTTACAGTCTGAACGGTCAACATTTGATGCTATAGTCTATGGCAAGTGTCTCTTTTTGGACAACTCCAACAGAGATGAATGGATCGCGATTTAGTTTCATCGCCCCGACCCGACAGGAAATAATGTAGCTTATGGGCACCTGTATAATCGTTGCATGAACGTATCCAATGGCCGGCCACTGCATTGGCCTTTGACCGTGCATCGCCAGCAAACAACGGTTTTGGACGTCACGAGAGCAATTTTTCGCCTTCTGTGAGCGGTTTAGTTATTTGTGTAGGCACAGATCGGAATCGAGTTGATTTCGGCTGAAAGTAGTTAGAAAAGTAGTTTTTCGTGCTCAGTCCAAAATGGGTCCGCATGTCGCCGGTTTTGTCCATGTAACCGTTGGTCGAGTATTTTGCTCAGTAGATAGTAAGAATCGTTTATTCATAGTTGACATCGTAATCGATCCGATGTACACAACAAATGTTTGATCGTTTGCACCTTTGCGCGTCCCCTCGTGATTGGCAGCTGTTTGAACGCTTTCATCAATTGTTCTTTGTACGCTTCAACACAGCATCGAAGCAGTTTTGGCATCAAAAAGCAACTTAAAATAGAAAAAATGAGAGAAGTTCTCCAACAAGGTGATTCCACAAGTATTCACAAAACGTAATATGTTGGGACAGTGCTTTAATTTACACCATGGTTCTCGAAGGATCCCGATTTTCGGGAGCATTCGTTGACGCTGCTACCATGTGCCACTCATGTTGGATTATGAATGCTCAGGGAGATAGGGGGTATTTATAGGCTCCCCCTGCCTTTAAGTCAGTGGCAAAAAGTTCTGTCGATTTTCGTTGAGGCGTCAGAGACGTTTGAGAAATAATGGATTCAGTCACACAGTTTCTGTTGCCATCGGCGCACTCTGACGATTTCGTATTGGGTGCATTTGAAGCCGACCATTCTGCAGTCCTTCCTTGTTCAGTCACACCCGTAGACCTTGGCATATAGGTATCGTATTTCACGCTTTTCGGAGACGCGAACGTCAGCATGTAATTTCTATGGGAGACAAGTACCAAGCACAAGAAACATACAACTGCCTTCATGGTTTCAATGTCGTCAAACCTGAAAAGCAAATTACATGAGAACAATACACAAATAAAAATAAAAAGCATTACATCAGCCCGATAGTACGCAGACGTGAATTTATCAAACATGGTGTATCAGTCATTATACTTTAATCCCGAATAACTACAAACGTGTAATAAACCGATCTCAAAATCTCCTCTCTTTTCGAGTTTTTTTTGAATAAGACCCATTAAAGAGTGAAAAAGTGTATAACACTGTCATAAGTGTCGAAAGTGGCATGTAAATTCAAACATTGTAACGTCTTTTTAGATTCCCACCATTTTAAAAAACAAATCATGTGACAGAAAAACTAAAGATTAGGCTGCGTTCAAAAAAAAGTGGGATGGGGTAGGGGCTGCAGGAATTCAGGGATTCGAATGTTTTGGGGTAGTAGAGGGGGACTTGAAAGTTTTACTCTACTTATTGGGGACCTGAAAATTGTATGGTTCCCTTTTACTTTTTACATTTTCCGATTTCAAGCTTTGGTAGGAAAAATGAATAACATATTGTCATCCAATTGTTTTAATGTAAGTAATAATTGAACAACATATAGAACAATTTTGTCACATTTCAAGACTTTTATCTCGTAAAATCTAAACATGTCTCGTGGGCCTAGTAGCGGGGCAGAAGGTGCAAATGTTGACAATTTTTTTCAATATTTCCATGCAATACTGTTTCTTGCTGTCTCTCAGAATGCTGAAACACATAATATTCAGTTTATATCAACAAAGTCTGTACATATAAATATTAGTGGTAATTGAATTAGAATCGAGACTAAAAGTCATTTTATTGTCAATGTTACAAAGGCACAGCACACATACACAGGTTGCGTTGGCAAGCTGAATACTGGACAGCTAACCGTGATATAGGGATTTGAACAAGAACGCAATTTTATAAACTGGACATAAACATTGTCAAAATTATCAAAGTTAATACAGCTGCCCTGCTACTGCATTGTCACAGTCACTGCATACCGGCAGTGACAGAAATAGCTCAGACTCTGATGTGGTTGAACAAACGTTTGGGTCAAATGACGAGCAAGACCAAGAAATATACACAAGATCTGGCCACAGAGCAACACATGATATGGAAGACCAGGAGACTCGAAAGATAAAAGGAATTGTTGAATTCTGACATATGAGAATAATCAAATAAAAAAGAAAAAATGGCCACCATGCTTGATTTTCTAAATTTTCACATTCACGATTTGCATATTCTCTCATGATCGTCATAACTCAAATCATTGTAGACTAATAAATCCAAAACGTTCACTGATCCATTTAAAAATGAATCAATATAAGAACTTGCCTTAGGTATATGGCTCTACATACTGCTAATAATAGGTAGTGTAGAACACCTACGAGCAGAACTGCCCAACACATATTTATTCTTACTTTGCATGCTTCCCTAATAAATATGCGGCTGTATGATAATTGGGGGGAGGACTTGAAAATTTTGATCATATAGACGGGGAGGCTTGAATTCTTTTGAGGATATTAGGGTATCTGAAAAAAGCTTTCAATCGCGATTCTTCTAGGCCAAACTCATCATTATTTTTGAACGCAGCCTTACAATAACAAAATGTTGGCCATAATGTGTTGTTCATTCACGTTAATGACATCATTCTCGCTTCCTTTGATCACGATGTGTATGTGTGGGAAATACCACATTTTTGTGCATGTAGTGGAATCTGTGTTTTATCACAGATGTGTTTTGTGATTACACCTAGCTATCTGCCTTCCTTACATCTTCACTGTCATCCCCTTAGCCAATCGGCTCTTCTACCCATGACTGTTATCAATCCTCCTTCCCAGCCAATCAGCCACGTTTGCACACGACACTACATAATCAAGCCTTTGTCTCATCGCTCCCATTCATTCATTCATTCATTCATTCAGCCGCTGGGTTCATGCCATACCAGCTCAGCCTATTACACTACGTCCGGAATCGTTTACGATCCCTTCCTTCGAACAACCATGCCGGCCAAAGGACGTCCAAAGACAGCCAAGAAATCTGAGTGTCCGAATGCTCAGCCTGCTTCGAGACCCCGTGCTCAGCCCTACACAAGACCGGCCACTGACCTTTGTCCCGCTCCGCTGCCAGTGCACGTTGGATCTAGCTGCGAATACGGAGCACGCCCGCGGTACTAACGTATTATTACTCACAATCCTTCTGATCGGCCTCAGGCGAATGACAGTCCTGGCATTCAAACCGAGTTCAGAACCAGGTCTCCTCCTAAGTTCCATTGTCTGCAATGGTTCCTTCTGCCAGCATTTCGTCTGGCAGCGTCCCAAGCCAACATTCCAGAAGATAGTTATGTAACACTTCCATAAACATAGCTGCAAGACTCGGTCAACACGATATCCAATATCCTGCAACAGCAACTTCGACCAGCGGCCACTAAGTCACCTATGAACTCTCTGACGTCACTTCCCGAAGTTCCACTCCGGAACGTAAACAACACAATCCAAGATGGCGGCGCCCTACGTTCCAACAACGTCGATGTCATCCCCTCCTCATCGTCATCCAACACCTTGCTACAGACCCGCGGAACGCCTTCAGAAAGCCTACCACATATCGAAATGGTGTCTCCAGCGATTCGTCGCGATATCCTGGCAGGAAAGGATGGGAATCTTGCCTACTCATTCCCAGCTAGCGGCTATGGTTCAAGCGACGGACTTCTGCTGCTTATCCACACCTTCAAGCCGACGACCTGCATATTTCCATGCGTACATGAATGAACATACATGCCACTGCCAGGCAAAAGACGATGCTCACGAAGGCTCCATCGACATGGGCACGTCCTCGTGTTCAAACCATAAGTCACCG